>NC_135321.1:62301774-62630697 GCF_048772815.1 Callospermophilus lateralis
TGATATTGAGACAAACATGAATTTAATTTGAGCCACTGCAGTGGAAGACAAGCTACAAGATCAAGCTGCAGAGACCAATGAAACTCTGCATGCAGTCGGCCTGAAAGTCTGGGTGCTTACTGGGGCCAAGATGGAGACAGCCAAATCCACATGCTATGCCTGTTACCTTTTCCAAACTTGCACTGAGCTCTTAGAATTGGCCACAAAATCTCTTGAAGAAAGTGAAAGGAAAGAAGATGGATTCCATGAATTGTTGTTAGAATATTGGAAGAAGTTGCTGCATGAATTTTTCTAAAAGTACTAGAAGCCTTAAAAAAGCATGGACAGAACATCAAGAATATGGATTAATCATTGATGATTCCACATTCTCATTTATACTAAATTCTAGTCAGGACTCTAGTTTAAACAATTATGAAAGCATTTTCCTACAAATTTGCATGAAGTGCATTGCAGTACTTTGTTGCTGGAAGGCACCGTTAGAGAAAGCCCAGATTGTCAGAATGGTGAAGAATTAAAAGGCAGCCCAGTAACACTGTCCATCAGTGATGGTGCCAACAATGTTAGCATGATCTTGGAATCCCATGTGGGCATGGGTAAAGAAGGTAGCCGAGCAGCCAGGAACATGATTATTCTGCTCCCAGGTTTAAACATTTTTTTTTAAAGAGAGAGTGAGAGAGGAGAGAGAGAGAGAGAGAATTTTTAAATATTTATTTATTTATTTTTATAGTTATCGGCGGACACAACATCTTTGTACATGGTGCTGAGAGTCGAACCCGGGCCGCACGCATACCAGGCGAGCACGCTACCACTTGAGCCACATCCCCAGCCTCTGGGTTTAAACATTTAAAGAAACTATTATTGGCTCACGGACATCTATACTATGTGAGAATAGCACATCTTGCACAATGTTTCTTCTATAAGAACTTTGTTTCATTTTGCCACAGTTTTTATACTAGTTCTTCTGGGGATTCTCACAATAGCCACTGTATGATGCTACTTACAATGTACAATATCCACTTCACCTCCCTGCCCATTCTAGCCTACAGTCTCCTGGAATGGCACATCAACATTGACACTCTGACCTCACATCCATGATTGTATATGAAAATTTCTGGTAATGCTATGCTAGAGTTGGGCCCCTTCTTGGAGTGAACATTTCTGGCTGCCTTTGAAGGGACAATATTCTTCTTTGGGACTTGCTCTCTCTTTCAGACTGCATCTCTAGAAGATAATGGAAAGTAAACAGAAACTGGACTTTTGGAACCATTGTTTTTACAGTCTTAGTATTCACTATAACTCTGAAGCTTGCCTTGGATACTCAATTCTGGACATAGATAAATCATTTGGGGTTCTTTAGCCTTTTATGTCTTTTTCTCATCCTTCTGGGGAGGAATTATTTGGCCTTTTCTCAAACAACAGAGAATGTATTTCATATTTGCTCAAATGCTGTCTCCTATATCCACATGGTTGCCATAATTCTTCTAATATTTATCAGCCTTTTCCCTGAGATTCTCCTAATAGTATTAAGGAATGTAAAAAGAATAAATGTCAGGATTCATCATTTAATTTTCTCTTCTGCATAAAAAGTAAAAACTTCATTATCCAATGCGGATGAATTCAAATCTTTAACTGTCTATGTTATTGTCCCAGAAGCATATTGACAGTGGTTACAGCTGAACAAAAAAACACGAAGAAAGCACCACAAAAAGTCATCATCTCAGGATATTCCATATGCAACAAAACTAAACCACTCTCTTAGGTATAGGGTTCAGAATAAATGTTCATTAAAATGCCAATTACTCTTCTAAGCATTTACAATTATTGTAATTAGCCATTATGGCCAAAGTTCTAAGTTAAGAATTTATGAAAGTTTAAATCAAGAATACTTAGAATTCTGGCTTTAGATAAAATAATCTAACTACCAAATGGGTGCTCTTTTAACCCATTGACTTTGTGAATGGATTTGAAACAATAGCATAAAGTAGAAGTCATGCAATGGGAATGAATAGATTTTACTAAATACAATGTTACATTTTTTTTGCCTGGCAGAAGATATTAGGATATTTGGATCATATTTCTCATTCCTGCTGAGTGATCATCTTAAATTATTATTGTTTTTCAAACAAATAGAAGGAATTCTTGAAAATAGTGAAGGACTAAATGGTATTGATGCATCAGACAGAGTAGTTCATCTTTTCTCTTCACCCACATGCTAATTGTGTCTTGATAGAATATCTTAGCCCAAAAATACCTGAACACTTTGTGTGAAATGTGTTGACTTTGGGTATTATTGTGGGAACAGAAAAAATTTTGTTTTTGTTTTTCTGAACTAAATACCACTTACAGGTGTAGGGCTACTAGACTTGAAAATAAAGCAGAAAAATTTCAGTCACTTAATAGTCCCTCAAAATAGGGAATAAACAGATTTTCCAATGTTAATTTTACTGAAATCTGAGGTAAAGTGGGTGAGATAATTTTTATACAAAAATAAAGCCATTTAAACATTAGCCTTCTATCATTTTATTTGAAGAGACTAGAAAAATAACTTAAACAGTTTTTTTTTACAAAGAGGTTGCAGTTGTGCACCATAATGCAGCACATTTTGTTTTTCTCTTTTTTAACTTGCCAATTTGGGAAGTCATGAGATCCGTCTCAAGATGGTTTTGCCTGTAGAACCATGACTCTGTGTCTCTCTCATAGCTAATGTGACCAGTGCAAGTGGTATAATTCTAAACTATTAGATTGATCTTGGTCAGAACCTCAACATACTGGACTAGAAGACTTTAGACTCCTAATGAGTTCACTTAAAAATAAATATGAAATGATTTTATTCAGTGGTAAAATCAGACACATTTGATATAAATGATCTCACATTTGACTGCTAAATTAAAATGGTCTTTTAAAATTGCACACACAAAATAGTTAACTGTACATTATTACTTAGTCATCCCTTGTGCTGGAGAGAGGAGGCAGAATATCCAGGCTCCTATTTGCTTGGCAAAATTATCAAGAAACTCTTCTATCTCACATTTTCTTTAATTGGTTGTACAATCATGGAAAAATTCTGTCATCAAACTTTCCAATGCCCTGAGAGAGGCTTCTTCAGATGCCAGGTTGGTCAGGGAGGAGGCCACTAAGCTGACTCTTAGGCTTCAGACCTGTCCCACCCGCACAGTTAAGGTCATGGTCCCTACAAGCTCAGGAAGTCCCCCAATCATGCAAAGACAACCCCTTCTCTGCATGTCTAGGCCTCTGATTCCTGCATTTTTTTCCTTTCTATTTCCAGTGCTGAAGCTTGAACCCAGGGTCTACTACATGCTAGGCAAGGGCTCTACCACTGAACAATCCCCCAAGCCCTATCTTTAATGTTGGCCCAAAAGAGCATCAGGTCAAAGCTCCTGCAATGTCCTTTGCCTTCCATTTTTATTTTCCTCCTGACAAGTGGCACTTCTTTTAGGCCTTGGCTATGGAAATCAGATTAGAAGTGGTTTATATAAATTGGAGAAATGGCCTATGCTGTAGTCACCTTGGATTGTCATAGTGAGTACTACAGGCTGGGCGGCTTAAGCAACCAAAGATTTATTTTTCTCAGTTTTGGATGTACAGCATGGTTGGGTTCTGGTGAGGGCTTTTTTCCTGGCTAACAGATGGCTACCTTCTAGTGTCCCTCTGTGACACAGAGAAAATAAGCTGTCTGCTGTCTCATAAGAATGCTAATCCCTTTGTGGGAGCCCCAATCATGACCTCCACCAAACCCGGTTACTTCCCAAAGGCCCCATCTAAATATTGTATATCTTCATGATAGCTATGCACATATTGATATTGCTGGTTCTTCTCAATAAGGTTTGTCTCTTCATTACAAGAATAACAAGAACTCTTTGTTGGAAAGAAAAAAATTCAATGGTCTGTTTAACAACACAGAAGCATAAAAAGTTTCTTGTAAATTCTTTTTTTAGCCTCAAGATATTGAATTTTATTACCTTTAGTCAACTAGGTTTGACAATATAAATATACTTATAGAAGAAAACACAACATTTAAATAAGAATTAAGTTCATGAAAGTTTACAAAACATAGCAAATATACTCTAATTTTAATCTTATTTTAATATCTCAACTTTACTTTTATACCATGGTCAGACATGTAAAAATATACTCACACTATTTTAATTTTTAAAAAATATTTATTTTAAGTTGTAGTTGGACACAGTATCTTTATTTTATTTTTATTTTTTTTTTTGTGTGTGTGTGGTTCTGAGGATCGAACCCAGGGCCTCACATGTGCTAGGTGAGCACTCTACCGCTGAGCCACAATCCCAGTTCACACTATTTTAAGATTAAAATGATAGTAACTTACTAAATTTTTCATTATAAAAACTAATATAGGAATCCTCAAAGTATTGAAAAAACACTTAATGAAAGTCAGACCCACATCACAACAACTTATATCCTTTCTTTTAGCTATATGTTTGAAAGGCACATTTTGATTACTAGTATTTACCTAAAGATAGTACTTTGATTTTTCATTTTCCAGTCATTTTTTTCCATTTATCTCAAAACTGAGCAAATGGAAGGTTGTAGAAGACAGGAAAACACAGGTTTCCAATTAGCTCCTTGAAGGAAGCAGTATGCTCATTCATCAGACCCATGAACATCAAGAGAATGATTTGAGGAAGAGAGACTGCAGGTCTGTCCTACATCCTAGAATAACCACCTGGATATGCTTTTTACACAAAATTACTCATTTTTTAAAAAAAAAATCATGAAAGTAAACCTAAAAACCAAAAGACCTAGACTACCAATTGCCCAGTTTAGTCCAAGTATTAATTACAAGCTTTGAGATTGAAGAAGAAATTAAACTTCTCTCCTCTGGAATCACATCTTTATTTCAAGCTCATTTCAATTTAAAACACTTGGAGACTTAATGGTGTTACAAATTCCAAGAATATGAGACATACTGATATTCAAAATAAAATATAAAAGCTTCAAAATCAAATATAAATGATTTGTGGTTCTCATGTTTCCCTCTAATTTGGGCTAATAACGTAAAACTGACTTTAATTATAAAAGCATTTTTAATTTCAAGCACCACTATTATTTTTAAGAACTTATAAGAACTCCAAAATGCAATCCAATATACACTCTTGGCTATGGTTTACTTTTCAGTGACTTTAATAATGAATTACACCACTATTCTGAAGTACTGATTAATCACTTGATCCCATGTAAGAAACAAAAGGGAATTTTTAAAGTTATTATGAAATTTCAAAGTACTAGAGGTCTACCTTAAATTTATAGCATTCCCCTCAAGCTCTCATTTGAGTATATCCATTTGTTTTTAGATGTCTTTCCTTACTAAAACAAAAAATTCATCAAAAATACTCTAAGGTGGGCTGGGGATATGGCTCAAGGGGTAGCGCTCGCCTGGCATGTGTGCGGCCCAGGTTCGATCCGCAGCACCACATACAAACAAAGATGTTGTGTCTGCCAAAAACTAAAAAATAAATATTAAAAAATTCTCTCTCTCTCTCTCTCCCTCTCTCTTTCACTCTATCTTTAAAAAAAAAATACTCTAAGGGGCCAGGCATGGGAGAACATGGCTGTAATCCCAGTGGCTTGGGAGGCTAAGGCCAGAAAGATCACAAGTTCAAAGCCAGCTGAGTAAGGCCATAAACAACTTAGCAAGCCTCTGCCTCAAAATAAAAAAAAATAAATAAAAAGGGTTGGGAATATGACTTAGTGATTAAGTGCCCCTGGATTCAATTCCTGCTCCCCCCACACAAAACAATTCTAAGATACAAAACAAACAAACAAAAATGGTCATCTGTCACTTCAAAAAATTTTTAATTTTTAGGTCTCCCAAAATGACCACTTTAGCAGCACTTACTCAAGTTCTAAAATAGCAGCTTTTAAAATTAAGTCAGTGTTGATTTATTCTTATTTATTTTTCTACTGACTACTCTGTTAAAGTTCACAAGAGTGATTTTAGATTTACCCAACCTCAAAGGCCTTTGTAACACAATGTAAGAAGAGTTAACAAGAACATTCTTCTGAGTGCTTAAAAAATAGAGAAAAAGTTATTATATTCAAAGTCAACAAATATCTATTTTTTTCTACTTGGAATTATACAGTAATTTAGTCACTCTAGCTGTGTAAACCACGAATTTACCTTTTAAACTAACAAAAACACAAAATGCAAATTTTCTACAAAAATACAATGTAGAAGATTTATTACTTCTTCCCTGCTATAGACATTTAATATTTGGCAAAAACTGTAAAGTTTTGATTACATTCAAAATGTAATCTTTTTAAAGTAACTTAAATTATTTGAAGTTTTTGCACCTGGAGTTCTGAACAGCAGATTACATTGCTGTAATAATGTCCAAGGGTTGTTTCACCTGCTATCCCGAGGGAAAAAAAATGGCTTCTTGCAATGGAAGGTCTGGATAAAGGAACTGCCCAACTGAGTAATGCAACCCTGACTTCCCCCTTTCCTGTGCTCCACATCACACAGGCATTTGTACTAGATGACCAAGACTCTTCCCTTTTCTCAGTGTGGAGCAAGATTTAAGATCTGACCCCTCATTACAAACATCTGACTTTCAAAAGCTTTGTCAAAACTTATGAGTATTAAAAAGTTCATAAAGATCTTGCACAAAGTTCATGTCCTAAATACATGGGAGAACCAAGTTTTTGACTTCTTCAGAAAAGGAACTTTTGCTTGAGGAAGGATATGGATATGTTCTCCATTCAGGATGTTTAAAAGGAAATGCTAGACCCTTATCAATTGCAACTATTTTAATAAGTAATTCTTTATCATTGATCCAGTTTGAGTCCTTTTTACATTTATCCTTTTCATAGCTGAGCTTATCAGTTAACATTTGCCTTGTTTATATTTCTGATGATGTAATCCAAAACAATTGTTTTCTAATATTCTCAGGCAAAGAATCACCTTCAAATTTCCTAAGCCAATATTCAGCCTCCTTGAAACCTTCAACGAATAACTGAAAGGAACCAATCTTAGGAGGGAGTCCTATCTGATAAATCTTTCTACCCACTTTTGGTACTTTTTGTGAGGCATACTTTTTGCCTCTAGGTTTTGCACGGTCAATTGCACTGTATTAAATATCTCACTCAGAATTTGTTGCTCTGAATTGAAGTTTCTCCATTTTAGGAAAACTTACCTAAATGAGGAAGCACCTTTGAATTTGAACTCTGTATACTTTCTTTTAAGTCAAGAGTAGAATCTGGCTTCTGTAAAATGTCATTTCAGACAACGCTAATTGGTAAGGTCACTCTACATCTGTGCTACTCACTGACCTCCTGTGGCCTTTTAAATTTAAGTTTAATTTACCTAAAACTCAATAGGATAAAAACAAACAAACAAAAACCAAAACTCAGTACTTTATTTGAGTTTTGCCATCCACCATTCAAATTCTCAACAGCCACACAGGTAGCTAGAAGCCACCATATTGGGCAGCAGTGCCAAAGGAACATTTCATGATGGTAGAAGTTGCGGTCATCACTGGAAATTACTTTCTAGATTTACTTAATGGTAACTCCACTCTATTTAGCCTGAAACCTAGTAAAGGAAATAGAGTATATAAAATCATAGAGATTATTTTTACTAGTGAGTTAATAGATGGTAAAATTATACCATATACCACATTAAATGAAAAGAATATTTTCACGTATTTTATTCATATAAAATACACATATTTGTTGCTTATAAATTACATGATTGATGTTTACATATGAATTTATTTGTTTTGCCTAAGAGTTACATAATATTTGTAAGGCAGACATTGAGTAATGCTTTAAAATGTGACCCAAGAAACATAAAAAGGGGAAACTCTGCCTCAAAATGAAGCTACCTCCTGATGGCCATCCAACAGACTGACTTTTCTCCAGAAATTTTCCAAAAATTTTTTTTTGTGGTATCTTTGACACCGTCAGCGGAAAATAAGACTTCATTTTCATATATTTTGTTTAGTGACAGGTGAAATCATTCATATTAATAAGAATCAATTAAAACTACCAATTGCCACATGGAAACCCTTCTGAATTCTAAAATCCTTCTGCAAACTTTCCTACATTTTTGGAGTGTGTGTACTCAGTCAATATCAACCACTGACTTTCAATAGAAACTTAGAGTTCCCTGAGCACTCTGCCCTTGGGGGTTCACTATACTCCTTAATTTTGTGCTATTCATGTTTCTTTGAAATCTATTCCACAATAATTTGGCTACCACATTCTATGTCTGATAGAAAGAGCCCACCTTCATGGTTATGGAGCAAGTGAGGCAGTGTAGGGGGAGGAGGTAAGAATGGTGGAATTGAAGGCCTTGAAACACACATCTAGCCATCTATGGGAAGGGAGGGGATTGTGGGATTTTGATATTGTTGGCTGATTATATCAAGGGTAAATTGAAAAGAAAAAGTGCGTCTTCCATTATCATTCAGGGAGAACCTCCAGATGGAACTGAACCCCAGGAGCAGAGGTGAACTAGAGAGAAGACCAAACCTCAGTAAAACCTGCTAAAACTGGCTGCTAAAACTGCAAACCAAACCTGACCAAATGCAATGTTTCTGGGAGTAACTGAATATCTATCTTAAAAAAAATAATGTAAATTTAAATATGATGCTGGTGCCATAAGGGAGAGAGAACTCTGTGTTGCAGATTTCCTGTTAGAAAGCTTCACCTTGTTATTGCTGTCTCTGTTGACAAGTATATAAATGATATTAAAAGTTATATGTGAATCTTGCCAGTCTTTTAAAATACAAAAATGTAAAGAGGAGAGACAACATAATTGATAAAAAAGATCCATGAGAAACAGAGTCCTGGGGTAGCTCAGCTATGGACTATGTAGACAAGAACTTTAACACAACTGATCAATATATTCAGGGAACAGAAAAAATAGAGGAATTTTTAAAGATAATGGGAATTTTTTAAAAAACAAATAGTTATTTTTAACTAAAAAGTCTAATAATATCTGAAATTATAATAATAGATGAATTTAAAAGAAGATGTTATTAGATTATTGAAAAACATGGCAGATTAAAGGAAAATATCTAAAAGGAACCACAAAGACAAAATAAGCATAGAGGAAAATAAACAAAATCATAAGAGATATGCAGGAATGCTCAAAATTTCTTTTTTCTAGGAAAGAAAAAAGAATAAAGCAGAAGCTGTATTCAAAGAATTGAAATGATACTGGTGGAATATTTCTTGCATTTCTCTTTGCTTGATCAGGCCATTTAAAATATAATGACAGCCATATACTGTGGTTTACACCTATAATCCCAGTGGTTTGGGAGGTTGAGGCAAGAAGATCACAAGTTCAAAGCCAGCCTCAGTAAAAGTGAGGTGCTAAGCAACTCAGTGAGACCCTGTCTCTAAATAAAATACAAAATAGGGTTGGGGATGTGGCTCAGTGGTCAAGGGCCCTTGAGTTCAATCCCTGGGATTCCCCCCTCCACAAAAAACATGACAAATGGAACTGCCACATTAAAAATTTTCAATATTCTATTAGAAAGTTAGAGGTATGTTCTTTTTGGGTGGGAGGCATGGCGGGTACTGGGGATAGAATTCAGGAGCATTCAACCATTGAGTCACATCCCCAGCCCTATATTTTATTTTATTTAGAGATAGGGTATTACTGAGTTGTTTAGCACCTCACTTTTGCTGAGGCTGGCTTTGAAATTTCCATCCTCCTGCCTCAGCCTCCCTAGCCACTAGGATTACAGGCATATGCCACCATGCCTGGCAGAGGTACATAACTTTTAAAAGACATTCTCCTAATAAGTAAGATGTGTATTACGTACATTTTTGAGCTTGTTTTACTCTTATAAATATGAACTTAAAGGCAGGATCCAGAGCATAAAAGTGATTTCTTAAAGAAAGTAAAAGTTTAAAGCAAAGTTGTTGTCAGATGAAAAACAATATCAACTTTCAAAGGAAATAGTTTAGCAAAGAAAGAAATGTTATGCACAGTCAGAAGTGGAGGCAGAAGAATTGGAGAGCTGGGACTGTAGAATATTGTATTTCTTCGATTTATTCTGCAATGTATTAACTATAATTTCAGCATTTTAAATTTTTCCTGGAAAAATACACCTCTGTAAATTGTGTTATTAATAGATATAGATGTACCCTCAAGGGAAAGCGTTCTATGTGGCAAGAAAGAATGGGCAATGCTAGCACTAAATTGAGAATTGTGGAAATATAAACCCTCCCCAAGTCATTTGGTTATCCTACACACATTACCAAGCCTCAGTAGTATTCAGATGCTTCATTATCTTCCAGTGTTCTTAAAATCCATGTTAAAAAAAATCTCGGCTGCATTAAAAATGTTTCAGGAAATGCAAATTAAAACTACTTTAAATCACTGGAGTGACTCTGCACTATGTACAGCCAGAGGCATGAGAAGTTGTGCTCCATTTGTGTACAATATGTGAAAATGCATTCTATTATAAAATAAAAATGTTTCAGGGAAAAGATTGGCTAAAAATAAACTGCCATCACTGTTATGAGTTATGCTGTCATCATCATAATATCCTAAGGGTAAAGTTGGCAATTCAAATACGAATTGGTTGAAAATGGCAGGAACAAAACATGGATCAAGACTTCATGGACATAAATCATTGTTTTTTTTTTAAATGCAAAACAATAAATGCAATGGTATTCTGGATTAGATCCTGATACAAGGAAAAATTTCAAAAACTGGTAAACTATTGAAATCCAAATTAAGTGTGCAGTTAAGTTAATGGTAATATACTAATGTTATTGTTTTAATTTTGACAAAAGCATCCTGGGAGAGGTAACATAAGAAGAAAATAAGAAATATATGCAAAATTGATTTTTATTACTTTTCTATAAGTCTAAAAATTTTCACCAAAATAAAGGTATATTTTTAAAAGTTAAAATAATTGTTCCCTCAAAGAATAAATTCTCATTCTGTGATAAGCCTTTTGTGCATATATGTGCAGGTGATGTGTATGTGTGTGTGCGCTCACGCGAGTGCATGTGTGTCAGTCAACTGCGGATATACAAGCACAGCTAAAACACTTAAATCTTTTCCTCAGTTGATAACCCCAACACTCAGAATTTTTTCCATATTTTTATTGTTGCATTACAGTTTTACATAATAGTAAGATTTGTTGTTACATATTCATACATGCATACAATATAACAACATAATTTGACCCAATCACCCCCAACCCTTTCTTCCTCCTTCCCTCCTCCCATCCTCTGGTCCCTGTCTTCTACTGACCTTCCTCTAATTTTCATGAGATCCCTAACTCTCACCTTTCTTTTCCTTTTTTCTCTCTATCTTCTGTATGTGAGAGAAAACCCAGGACCTTTGACATTCTGAATTTGGTTTATTTTGTTTAAAATAATGTTCTCTAATTCCATTCATTTTCCCATAGGTGACATAATTTTATTTTTCTTTGTGGCTAAATAAAAGTTCATTGTGGATATATTCCACATTTTTTGATCCCTTCATTCATTCTTTTGTAAAGTTTCATGATTCTTAATTCAGTGTTCTATTTTTCTTGTGTATAAGTGTTTAACGCATGTGTTCATTGGAGAATTGCTTTTGAGTGCTAAAGTGCCATGTTTTCCACACTCCAAACTCCTAAGCAGCTCTGTAAAGACAAATTGTTCCTTATTTATGATACTATATATTCGAGTCTCTGAAAATATTAACAATATTGCTTACTTTGTGCAGAGTTTCTGAACTCCAGTCAGAACATATAAATGTCAAATTCAAGCAATGAATTTTGATTAATTTTGAAATTTTACTTAAGACACTATTTTTTTATGAATAGTGGCACATGGAAAATACTTTAAAATGCTGTTTTATTAAAAACTGTTTACTATGGAATCTAAACTGTTTAAATAATTTTTCAGATTGTCAAAATAAATAATATTTTAAAATTATTTCATTACAGTGATTTATGACTCAATATTACAGTACTCTAAATATTTTTCACACTTAACTAAACACCTGGCATTAAAAAAGAATAATTCCATGAGCAGAGGAGATTCCCTACCTTCCCTTGGCAGTTGAGAGCCCTCATCTTTCCCTGATAAAATCAATAAAGTTCTAAGGTATGACACATGACATGAGCTTTCAAGCCCTTAACATGTCTTTCAAGATAGGACATCTTTTATTTCCATACAAAACCCAGCATATTTTGTTCATATATTTTATTGATGCTTTATATTTGAACATAAAGGTGTGATTTGTTGCTAATATTTGAGAATGCACACAGTGTACCAATATAATTTGACCAATATCATTACCCAGAATTTCCTCTTTTTCTTGCCTCCTCCCATCCCCTGGTCAGCAGATATCCCTTTGATTTTTGTGAGATTTCCCCCAACCTTTCTTTCTCTTTTTCTTCTCTAGCTTCCACATATGAGAGAAAACATAAAATCTTTCTGAATTTGACTTTTTTGTTTAGAATAATGTTCTGAAGTTCCATCCATTTACCAGCAAATGACATAATTTCATTCTTCTATATGACCGAATAAAACTCCTTTGGGTATGTATACCACATTTTCTTTATCAATTAATCCATTGATGAACACACAGGCTGGTTCCATAGTTTAACTAATGTGAATTGAGCTGCTATAAACATGCTATAGATGTGTCACTATGGTATGATGACGATATTACTTTGGGATAAATACTAAGGAGTGGCATAGCAGGGTCATAGTTGTTGTACAAATAACAATCCTACCAAAAATGTAAAATCAGATTCTTTTTCCCCACATCCTTACCAGCATTTATTGTCATTTATATTTTTAAAATTTGTTCTAATTAGTTATAAACGATAGCAGAATGCATTTCAACTCATTGTACATAAATAGAGCACAACTTCTCCTTTCCCTGGCTGTATACAATGCAGAATTACACTGTTCATATAATGATACATGTACATAAGGATAATAATGTCCATATTATTCCATCATCCTTCCCATCCCCACACCTCTCTCTCCCCTCTGCCAATCCAAAGTTACTCCATTCATCCCTAGCCCCCCACCCCACATTTTGGATCAGCATCCGCATATCAGAGAAAACATTTGGCCTTTGGTTTTTTGAGATTGGCTTATTTAACTTAGCATGATATTCTTCAACTCCATCCATTTACCTACAAATGCCATAATTTTACTCTTCTTGTTAGAGCTCTAATCTCCAGGATACATAAAGAATTCAAAAATTTAACACCAAATAAAACAAAAAACAGAAAACCCCTACCCAATCAATAAATGGGTTAAGGAACTGAACAGACCCTTCACAGAAAGATATACAATCAATCACCAAATTCATGAAAAAATATTCCATATCTCTAGCAATTAGAGAAATGCAAATCAAAACTGCTATAAGGTTTCATCTCACTTTAGTCAGAATGGTAATTATCAGGAATACAAGCAACAATAAGTGTTAGCGAGGATGTGGGGGAAAAGGTACACTCATACATTGCTTGTGGGACTGCAAATTGGTGAAACCACTTTGGAAAGCAGTATGGAGATTTCTCAGAAAACTTGGATGGAACCACTATTTGATCAAGTTATCTTACTTCATGGTTTATACCCAAAGGACTCAAAATCAGCATACTCCAGTGACACGGCCACATCAATGCTTATAGCAGTTCAATTCACAAGAGCTAGATTATGGAACCAACTTAGATGCCCTTCAACAGATGAATGGATAAAGAAAATGTGGTATGTATACACAATTAAATATTGCTTGTATTCTTGATGATTGCCATTCTAACAAGATAAGATAAAGTCTCAATGTAATTAGGGTCAGTTGCTAGTGATAGTGAACATTTTTCATGTACTTGGCCATTTGTATTTCGTCTTTTAAGAAGTGTTTTTTTTTTAGTTTATTTGCCAGTGGACTTTTCCTTATCTAAGCATAAGCATGTAGGCCATGGGTACCCTATATTTCACCCAAGGGCTGGAGACACAGCACACAGAGCAGGTGTGCATAGGCAGTGTGGAGGGAACAAAGTCATTTTTGAAGGCCTCCAGGAGTGCAGCTTGTTCACAAAGCAGCAGTAACTGGGATTACAGAAAACAGTCCTTCAACACCAAAGTAAATTAGTAGAAACACACTAAATATCATGATTAAAAAAGTGATGGTTTCTTCTAAAATATTTTAAATTTAGGTTTAATGAAGGAGATGTTATGCCCAAATATTTTAAAGCTGATGAAATCTGACATTCTGCTAATAAGAAAAAAAATTATGTGTCCTTGAATTTTACATTGCTAAACTTAACAATATAGTTAACTTTAACAATATAGTTAGACTTTCCAAAGAAGGAAAGTCTTCATTCTTTCATATATGTCTGTTTTCTTGTGTTAAACACAAGCACTGTGAATACTAACACATATAAAGGACATACAAAGAATAAGTAGCTCCAAAAATCAAAGGAAGCTGTTTAGCTTTGAGGTACTGTAATCTTTAGATAGATAGATTTTTCAGAAGGATTAAAAAAAACAATAATATTAGATACACAAACATGTATTATAAATAGCATTTTAAAATTTTTATTTGGTTTTTAAAATTATTTGACTTAGAATAATATAGTACCTCTTTTATAAGGTATGATATTAGAATAATTTAAAATTTTTAGCATTAAATATGTTAATCAGAAACCAAGAACTATCCACTTTCTTTTTAGCAGCAAATAACATAATAAAATTCTTAAAATTAAAATTTACCTTGTAAATAACTTAATTCTATTGTAATCTGACATATTCATAGGAATACAGTAAGTTTCTACCTGTGGCTTCACTTAACATAGAATATTTAATTATATGTTGCACTTAGAATATTTCTATGAGAATTAGAAAGAGAATATTTAGTTCATTTTAATAAAAACCAGGTGTAGAAATGTTTATTATAAGCATTTCATATTTAAAGGTATTAATTAAGGAAATGGAGGTTCAGAGCTTATATTTATAGAAGATATTAAAAGGAGAAGAGAGAAACAATGGTATATTAGTGCAAATAATTGGCATAAAGAAGAAATAACTATAAAAAGAGATCCTATGGAAGAAGCTAATAGATGCAGATGAAACCTTGCACTTCTCATTACCTATATCATTGGTGGTATTAGATAAAATGCCATATTATGATATAATGCCACTTATACAGATGAAAAACACACATCTTAGCACCTAGTCTTAAAACATAGTAATTATTACAATTTATCTAGAATTTATTTTGTCTCAGTTCTCAACCTTTGTAGTATGTTCAGTCTAAATTTCACAATTTTTCTTCCCAATATTTCTTTAAATCAAAATACAGTCATTGCTACATAACATTTCAGGTAACAAAAGACTACATGTATGATGGTTGTCTCATACGAATATAATGCAGCTGAATACTTTGGCCCAGTGACATTGCAGTCATCAAAATGTCATAGCACAATCCATTATACATGTGTGTGTGTGATGCTGGTGTAAAAAAACCCTGCTGTGCCTCCAGGTATATAAAAGAATAGCACATCATTTTAGGTATGGTACATAATAGTTGATAACAGTAGTGAATGAATATGTTGCTAGTTAAGGCTTTTAATATAACATACTTTTATTAATTTTTTTTTGAGAATAAAGAATGAGGCTTTATTTTCTGTTTGGATTTTAATTTGCCACAGCCATATTTATTTAGAAGCAGATTGAGGGGCAACAACAAGCAAAACTGTAGCTATACTATTTATATAATAGCATATTTAATTGGCAAGCTGCTTTGGGCCTCGCTAAGAGAGTTCACTGTGAAAAGCAAATAAAAAATTTAACTTTCTGTGTAAATCAGGGGTCATAAATTAAGTGAACAAAATTTCAAGATAAGTGTTTATTTATGTCTAAGTGATTATACATGAAATATTTTTTTCATTTTTAGTAACATTAGTAGAAATATAATAAAAACATAATTGGGAATGTGTAACTTGAATAGAAAATAGGTTTTCCTCTTAAGTGTTTGATAGTATTTATCCTGATTGTCATTGTGATTTACAGTTTTTTTCCCACAATTATTAAGTGGATAAAACCTGGTCTATCTTTTTAAATTTTACATAATATCTTCTTAAATGCATTTTTGTGTGCATATGTGTGTGGTGCTGGGGATTAAACTCAGGTATTTATGCATGTGAGGGAAGCATTTTACCAACTGAGCTGTATCCACAGCCCCTTAAGTGCAATTTTAACCAAGTATTTTAGAAAATCAATATAAGAATTTAAAATCTGTGATTTCTTTTTGCTATAAAATTTAAGACACTACTAAATCCAATATAACTGCCTGACCAGGATACAAATAGTCACCTAATAAAGCATAACTCTTGTAATATGGAGTTGAGTCTTCAAGAACTTTGGATATTTGATATTCAAACAAAACAAGGAAATTCACAGACTTCAGAGATTGAGCCCCCAAACTGGAAATAGTGGCAGGAAAATAGGAGTGTTGTTATTAAAGAAAAAGCTTTCACATTTAAACAATATTGAGAATAGACTTCTGAGTTTATGCAGAGTCAAAGATCATAGCCATATACATATAACTACCAGGAAGGAAACAGAAACAGATATTCAAAAATTGACGACTTCTTTCTTTAATGAATGTTAAACAACTATGGCATGTGTCCAATAGTCTTAAAAAAATCTAAGCATTATACTAATAGAAAATACATGCAAATGAGAGGCAAAGTAATGATTATAAAAGATGTTATTTTTGGGGGGGTACTGTGGATTGAAACACTACTGAGTCACATCCCCAGCTGTTTTTTTTTTAATTTTTAATTTTGAAATAGGGTCTCACTAGGCCTTGCTAAGTTGCTGAGACTGGCTTTAAGCATGCAAAAACTCCTGCCTCACCCTCCCAAACTGCTAGGATTTTAAGCATGCACTAAGCTAAAAGATTCTTAATATGAGAAATCATATTTAAAATGAATATCATTGACAGTTTATATCATTTAATCTGCACTTTAGAGAAACAAAGAACATCTAGATATGTGCTAACCTGTACTATTTAGAAGCCAAGACATATAAACTAACATAGTTTGGAATATTTTAATCTTGCAAAATAATGATAATATTTTAAAATAATAATCATGTGATATAAAAAATTTCACACTTTCTATTATAGAAAAAGTATAAAGATATAAATAATTTTAATTTTTATAGGAAGAACTAGGTTGGGTTTTAATAACTGTGTTCTCTCTCTCTCTCTCTCTTTTTTTTAATCATTCCTCTCCCTACCCTTTGTGTATAGGTTCTGAAGATCAAACATACAGCCTTACACATCCTAGGTGAAATCCCAATTTTTATCATTCTTTTAGTTTAATTCTTCTAAACACACACACACACACACACACACACACACACACACACACACATTAAAAGTTTACTGTGAATCTTTTTGCTGTGTTACACAGCAGAAGCCTCATGCTTACTGCCTCTTCATTGAATCAAAAGGCCATGTCAAGTTATGAACCTATACCATCTAAGTTTCTGTAAGTATACTCTATGATATTTAAACAATAATGAAAACACATAATGGTGTATTTCTGAGAATGTCTCCCCATATTTAATTCATAAGTGTACTATAAATAATAATCCAATCTTAATTCACAGCAGGATGTTCATACATTTTTTGTATCTTTTATGATATATAGGAGTGCTTCATAATTCACAAAGTTCCTCTTGATACTTATTTATCATGTTATACTCATTTCTGCTCAATACTTCATCTCAATACTTCATCTGCTCAATACTTCATAAATGCTTTTTGTGGAAGCTGCTTTCCACCCTACAATTTCACAAGCATTTTGGATGTGACTACTTTCCAAGGTATTTTTACAGTTTAACTTCTTAAAAATAATCATGTTTAGTAAATATATGATTTACAAGTGAATAAAGGAGTTAAATGTATCTAAGGGAAACTTTTGAAAGGATATCAGAAGAAATTATTGTTCCCATACATCACTGTGACCAGAGTTAATAACAATATTTGTATACTTGAAAATTGCTAAGAGAGAGGTTTTGGAGTATTTTCTACACAAAAAAGGAGATGTGAGGTAATACATATATTAATTAGCTTGCATTAGCCATATTGTAAATCATAAACATATAAAATTATATTTGTCAAATAAAGTTGAAAATAAAAGAACAAAAGAAAAAGACTACTCCCATAGTCTATTAGACATTTTCCTTTTCAGGCCTGTCCCTTTCTTCCTCCATTACTCCACATTTACTGTCCTCTTTAATCCTTTGCCAATAAGCTACTGCCTTACTTCATCTTCATTGAATATATAAGTAATTTAATGGTTTTGTATTGTGCTTAATTTTCCACAGGAACACTCTTTTTTCAAAACTCATGACCTATATATATGTGTATGCAGGAAATATTCATTTGAAAGTTGAGTGATATCTTCGTTTTTTTGCTCTGAATTTCTCTAATAAAAACTTTTAATGCAAATGGAAACAAAGAGGAAAAAAAGGCTTCAAAATAATCTAAATGTTGTCTGAAGGGTACTGACAATATGAAATTCCCAAATAAACTTTGACATGAAATTTAAATTCATATATTAAATGTATCTCTCTGATCATTGGTCGAATAATGTCTTATTTAGTTGAGTTCACTTCTTAGGAAATTCTTTAGGAATTGTGTGGGATGGTATTTTTCCAAAGTTTCCATGCATAACCTTTGATAACTGGTGCACTGAATCTAAACCCTGGGTTTCTAGTGTAATAAACTGAAGTGAACCTTTCCTTTGTGCCAGTTTCCTGATTGATTTTAAGAAAGTATTTATTTCTACTCTATAATAAATTTAATTTCTATAAATAAAAATTGTTTCCCCAAAATTAATCAGTCAGATAGTATCTCCAAAGTATTTATCACACTTGTAATTTCCATAATCCTTGGGCTGTCAAAGGCTGGCTAAGGATGTTTACTAAAGTAAAATAGAGCTCAAACTCCATTTTACAATTTAAAATATCAAATGTCAATTTTAATATTTAGCATAATTTGTAATAACACAATATTCTTCTTATATATGAACTTTGACTGATAATGAATAAAAGATGCTAATGTGATACATGGGTAACATGGCAAATTACCTTATTTGAAAGCTATATGATAAAATCATAAAAAATATAATTAAATTCAGGTTATTCTTGACTTTGCAAAGGAAAAAAATGGGAATAGATATTGCATATTTTGATGCCTCATAAACATTAATCCATTGTATAAATAAAAATGCATAAAAATGAACTATGGTAATTTGTGAAATTTTGAAGCAAATATCGCCACCAATGATTAAATGTTGCATTATCATTCAATAAACATAGGCATTCAAAGCAATTTTTCATAATTTCTTGGGAAATTATTTTATATATATGTGAATTATTCATTAACAAAAAGCAATTCATCTACAGGAAATCTATGTGTATTAATTAATACTAAATATGCAAGGAATTCTTTGAAATTATGTAAGTAAATATACTACTTTAAATCTATATTAATATTTATGCCATTGTTCTTCTTGGAGAAAATAGGAGCTTAGAGTACTTCTTTAAGGTCCAAAGTTCTGACCTCTGTGACACCATTCCTTTTTCATGAAAATTTGTATTTGCAAATTAGGAAACTTCTCAGTCTTTTTACTTCTTGGAGAAATTTGAGTATCTAACTTAAAAAAATTATATTGACTATGTCCTTTTTAATCTAATCTGGTGGTATTTTTTGCAAATGTATAATTGTGTATATTCTGTTTTCTTGTGTAACTAATTGGAACAAATTTAAAACAAAGAAATGAAACAAAATGACCAGAATCTTCTAGAGAGTTCCAAGGGAGCTGAAGCAAGAGAATCCAAGAGTTTCTCATAAATCTTAAGAACTGCGAAAGTTCTTGGTAAATTTTATTGAAATTTGCTCTTATAGATAAGCATTAACAAATATCTTTAAGATGCACAGCATCTACCTTGAGCTTCCATTGAGGGAAAATGATCATAGATATATTAGGTCCTCTTTTGTTTGAATAAGAAATTTCCTGTATGTATATGTATGATTGCACCAATGGCGTGACTCTGCAACATGTATAACCAGAGAAATGAAAATTTGTGCTCCATTTGTGTACAATAAGTAAAAATGCATTCTGCTGTCATGTATAACTAATTGGAACACATTTTTTAAAAAAGAAATGAAATAAAATGATCAGAGTCTTCTAGAGAGTTCCAGAGGGAGCTGAAGCAAGAGAATCCAAGACTTTCTCACAAATCATCTTCAGCCTCAAAGTATGTAACCTCCAAATTTGAATGTGCCATTTGTCTCCATAGAGCAGCTGAGCACTGTGAAAGTTACTCCAAATGTGCTGAGCAAGACAGAGGAAAGAAAGGCCCAGATGCCTGCAGGGAACTCTGGGGACACAGAGGTAGTGGTTTTTGTTACCAGTGAGGGATATGGGCTCTCTCTAGCTGCCTTCTCCTGGGTCCCATTGTGGGGGGCCAGCTTTCTCAGGCAGCAGTTCTCTGCATTCCAATTGCTAGACACCTGACAGAACCCCTTGTGGGTAAACCCTATCCCTAAGATCCACACTGCACTGGAAAGCTCTCACAGACTCAGGGCACAGAAAGTCTGTGCATTTCATGAAGTGCCCTAGACCCTCACAACTTCACCTCTATGTGTGCCCAGGAAGTTGTCTGAACAGACCCTTTTATTTGTCCTATTTTTTAAAACTTTCTTTTCTTTTTAATTTAAACAAGATAAAGTAGTTTGATTTTATCAAATTCCTGGAGTTTTTACTTATAGTAACAACAGATTTTAAAAAGCTATCACAATAAGGACAAAAGGCAGTATTCCTTATATAATTTGGTAGCTGTCAGGGGAGTGAGGAAAGGAATGAAAGGAAGTGATGGGGATAGTCACATGGAGGAGTGGCTGTGGGCCCAATGCAGAGGGAGAGAGAGCTACCATGGACTACCTTTCCTAAGAATGTGCACTATTTTTAAATTAGCACAAGCAACCTGTGCTCCTTCATGCTTTCCATCTCCCTGTAGACCCAGAAAATCACCCCTCCAACTTTCACCAGATGTTCTGTCTTGTGAGTATGAATTATCCTGTCAGAAGCCTCACCTTAAACTGGGGCCAGCCAACACCAAGATTTCCAGCTAACACTTACTCAGAGATATGTCAACATTCAGCAGCTAAGCACACAGGAGAGAGATGACATCAGAAGAAAAGAAATGCATGCAGGTGGGAAAGATCAAATTAAATTAAAATTTAAAGATTTTAGAGATTAAAATTTAATTAATATTTATTGTTTTTCAGATTATTTGTGGAAATAATCTGGGGAGAGTTTAGCTTAACTTGACTGAATACTTAAAGCATAAAATATTCCCGTGATTGTATTTAATTAATTGGCTAAGGCTGTAGTCATCTGAGATCTTGACAGAGTTTGGAGGATCCTATAAAAACATGATTATTGTCAGAAGGCTTCCATTCCTATTCATTGCAGAAAGGCTCAAGTCCCTTACCACTAGGACTTCTCCATATTGGTTGCTTGAGTATCCTTACAGAATAGCATGTAGATTTTAACACAAGTGCTTTAAAAGGAAGGAGGCAATATATAAGTCACTTGCCGTTACATCTACCATATCTATTGGTAACAAACACAAACTGATACAATTTAGGAGAACAAAAGGCTATGAACACTAGAAAATGATGAAAGAATTGAATGCCATCCTGGATATTGGCTACAATTCCCAAAAGTTAAATGGGTAACCAAAGAGGAAAAATAGCACAATCAATATTAAAATGAGATTGTTAGATGAAAAAAAACATATTTATACATCAACAGGGTCCAAAACCTGATGAAAGTGGTGGTATATGCTATTTCTGGGTTCATTTTAATACTCCTAATGTATAATACAATTTATTATTGATTACAGATAGGTGAATCATTATACATATTATGAATTTTAGATGGGAATAATCCACCTATCTCTACAAACCAACCTACATCCTCTACATGGCACCACATTCTATATGGAAGCTACTCTGAATTTAAAAGATGAAGAGGTTGGTTTGTTTATTTTTGCAAAAAGTATGGAATAATTACTTTGGTTTATTTGAAGGTGAAGGAACTATTAAAGCAACTCAAATCCTAATTGGATTCATACTACTTGTGAGTAATGTTATTTAAATAAATGATTGAGATTTATATTGCAAAAGGAGATATAAGCTATGTTTCTTTACATTAGTAGTATTTATTACAATATAAAAATATATATGAGAAATGTCACAATGAACTTGATATAGCCCTACAAAAATCACAGAAGATTATACTCATTTTGCTGTCCACATCTTGAACAATATGGAAAAGATAGACATATGTTCAAAGGAATAAAAGTTACCATGCCAAAATGATATTTTTGCTCCCACATTTACAGCAGTACTATTTATAATCACTAAGATGGACTCAACCAAGATGTCCATCTACAGATGTATGAAGAAAGAAAATGTGATGTATTAATGTACATGTATGTAACATAATGGAATAATATTTACATGTAAAATGGATTGAAACCTGGTCATTTGCAGCAACATGAGTGAGCTTGGAGAATGTTATATTAAATAGAATAATATAGGCACAAAAAAATACTTCATGGTTCTGCACATATGAAAAAGTTTAATAAAATAAAGTAGAATGTTCAATAATGGTTACCAGAGGCCAGAAGGTGGAGATTAAGAAGCATTGGTTAACAGGTAAAAGATAGAATTAGATAATGAGATACAGTTTGAGTGCTGTATAACAGAGTGGGGCAACCACAGTAAATAATTTATTGTGTATTTTAAATATCTAGAGGAGAAAATTTGGAATGTTCCCAACATAATGATATAAAAAATATTTGAGGTGATGGATGCTAATTACCCTGATTGATCACTTCCTATTGCTTAATGTATCAAAATATCACAGTCCAAGAAGGTAAAGAGAGCCTACCAAAAGGGAGAAAATCCTTATCACCTGTAGCTCTGATAAAGCTTAATCTCCAGTATATATAAAGAACTAAAAAGACTTAACACCACAAAGCAAATAATACAATTATTTAATAATTAGTCAAAAGAACTGAATAGACACTTCACAGAAGAATAAATGCGATTGGTCAACCATTTATGAAAAAAAAAATTTCATCTTCTCTAGCAATGAGAGAAATTAAAATTAAGACTACAGTGAGATTTTATTTCACTTCAGTCCGAATGGAATCATCAAGAATATAAGCAACAATACATGTTGGAGAGGATGTGGGGGAAAAGGTATACTCAAACATTGCTGATTGGTGCAACCACTGTGGAAACCAGTATGGAGATTCCTTAGAAAACTTGGAATAGAACCACCATTTTACCCAGTTATCCCACTCCTCAGCATCTATACAAATGACTTAAAATCAGCATACTACAGTGATGTAGCCACATCAATGTTTACAGCAGCTCAATTCCCAATAGCTAAGCCATAAAGCAGAATGAAAATACGGCATTTTCTGGTAAATGGATGGAACTGGAGACTATCATGCTAACTGAAATAAGCCAATCCCCCCCAAATCAAAGGCCAAATGTTCTCTCTGATATGTGGATGCTAACACTCAATAAGAAGAGGGAAGAGTAAGAGTTCATTGGACAAGAAGAAGAGGAGTGAAGGGAAGGGAGGGGTGATGGAAATAAAAAATACAGTAGAATATATTG
The DNA here is from genome assembly GCF_048772815.1 of Callospermophilus lateralis. Classification (NCBI taxonomy): domain Eukaryota; kingdom Metazoa; phylum Chordata; class Mammalia; order Rodentia; family Sciuridae; genus Callospermophilus; species Callospermophilus lateralis. Next base: position 62,325,518 of record NC_135321.1, read on the forward strand.
GACATAACTTTCTTATTTTCATATATGAATACACAACCAGTGTAACCACACATCCTATACAAACACAAGAAGTTATACTCCATATATGTATACCATGTCAAAATACATTCTACTGCCATGTATATCTGAAATAAAATAAATTTTTAAAATATCACACTCTAGATCATGTATATGTACAATCATTGTGTATCAATTAAAATGTTTTTAAAAATGAAAGCATTATCAAGGTTCTTTCTTTGTATGATTATTTTTCTTAATCTCTTCCATTTTGAGAAAAGAAAAGTTTGGGATAATAAAACATCAATAGCTTAGACCATTCTGTTTATCAAGAATAAAATCAGACACACACACACACACACACACACACACACACTCACACAATTAAGTAAATCTAGAGAAGAAATATAAATTTCTCATTTTTAAAAAAGTCACAAAAGAAATCCTCTTTTCAGAATAAGAAAAATTATGTGATTTATCTTCAGCAAAGATATTCAAATTTCCTCATGGAACTGGCTATTTTTTAAACTCATTTGCCTAATTTCAATTGAAAATTTTAATTGAAGATTGAGTTACAAAACAGATGTTTACAAATATTTTCATGGCTAGTCATTAAGTAAAAATGTTTGTGATTGACTATGTTTTCTCTATTTGAATATTTTGAATATAATAGTTTCAGATATAATGATAGAAAGAAATTTTTTGACCTTTAGTAGAACCTATTGCCAACTAAGAAACAATTATATTTACCCAAACATTATCTGCCACTTCTGTCCATATGAAAAATTTCAAAAAAGTCATATCCTGTACATATTGTCATATTCAAGAGATTACAATCAACCAACTAATTTATAACTACTTTTAAAATCTTTTGAAACTAGAAAATCAAAATTAATTAAAAGAAAATGTGGATTATTTGGAGATATACAACAGTGTCTTTTAACTTATTAAGTTAATGGGTTATATTTTCTCTTAGTATGTGGTCAATTCAATTATAATAAGCCATTTACTCACTTTTATTAAATATTCTTACAAAAAGCAAAATGATCTGTCATTCTCAAAAGTTGAATTTTATTTGGGGGAGAAATATTATAAAAAATTAGATAAAGTAATATAGATAAATAGACAAGTGTTTCAAAATGAAGAAATCTTTGAGACAGAAAATTAAAATGGAAAATTCATGAGGAAAACAAATAAAGGTATAAAAACACATCTTTAGAAACAGGAGCTATATTTGGTTTAGTTTTAGTTGAATGGTAACGTGCCATTATTGAACTATTTAATAAGGATAATTTTCTTGATCCTTCCAAAACTTAAAATTTCTAATTGTTTCAGTCATCAAAGAATATTGCCCAAGGAAGAATAACTGAGTCATTCCACTTTTTTTGTTGTTATTAACTTTTAGTTTTGAATTAATTATAAAAGGAACTGCAAAACAAAAATATGCAGGGTGTTTCGTGGCACCTTTGCCATGTTGCCAATTTAGGAACAACTTGCATAACTATAGTGCAACTTGAGAAGCAGATAATTAATGTGTCAAACCACCTTAGAGATTTTTCAGACTTTATTAGTTTCATTTGTGTGTGTACATGCAGTTCTGTGTAACCCTGTCAGATGTGATTTCATGTAATCATTATCCTAATCAGGACATAGAAACACTACCACAAGGAATTTTTATGCTACTCCTTTAGAGTGACACAGTCTCTATGCTTCATTTTCACTCTCTAGCAAATAGTAATCAATATAATTTTATTATTTAGAGAAAATTATATAAATGGATAATTTGTGTGGTACTTCTTTGGAATTACTTTACTCATTCATCATATTTTCTTAAATTCCATTTAAGTTACTGCATGTCAATTATTCATTCATTTTATTGCATTATTTTTGTGATATGGGAATATCATGCTTTGAATAACTATTCTCCTTTCAAAGAATATTTAGGTTGTGCTCAATTTTTGACGTATTATAAATAGAACTGCTATGACCATATATGTTTAGCTTTTGTGTCAACATGAGTATACATTTCTCTGTGATAAATGCTCAAGAAAATGAAATTTCTGGTTCATTTAAAAAAGCAGGCTTCTTTTACAGAGTACAAACTACTTATGGAGTTACTATATTATTTTACATTCCCACCAGTAATTTAATAGTAAACCAATTTATCTGCTGCCCCTAAAAGAATAGTCAGAGTTGATATCTTTCCTTCATTCTTTGTCTCAAGGGGAAGGAAAGCATTCATTCTTTAATAATTATGTTTAATTTAGATTTTTATCATAGATATTCTTTATCAATTTGAAATAATTCTCTTCTTAATTCACTGAGAGTTTTTACTATAAATGAGTGTTGAGTTTTCTGAAGTGCTCTCTCTCTGTCATGTAGATAATCATGCCATATTTTTTTTCTTTGTAAGCTAGTTGATACGATGAATAACATTTATTAGTTTTCAAATATTTAACAAATAGAGCATGCCCATAATAACTTTTAAATGAATGTAGTATGTAGTTCTTTTTGCTTATTGCTAAATATATTGGTCTGCTACTTCATTATTGCTATTTACTATCTTTGCTTGGTTTGAGTAGCAGCTTAATATTGATATGTAAAATGAGTTTGGAAGCAATTTCTCTTCCATTTTCTAGAAAAGATTATGTAAAATTAGAGTTAATTATTTGATAGAATTCTCTAGTGAAATCATCTGAACATAGGAATCTTGGGTGCATTTTAAAATTATGAAATGAATTGCCTTAATTGTTATAAGAATATTAATATGATCTACTTTAACTTTGTTAAGATCTAGTAGCTAGGAATTTTACAGAAATTGGTCTATATATTCCATGATGTGAAATTAATAAATGTATAGGTGTGATATTGTCTTCCCCATTGTAGTTGATTTGATTTCTTTGTTTTTATTTCCATCAGTCTTTCCACAGTTTTATTGAATTTACCAAATTTTTAATAATCACATTTTTTCAATTTTTGATATCTTTTAATTTTAATTTTCAATTTAATTGATTTCTGCTCCTATATTTAGTATTTTCTCACTTATTAGTTTTGACTTGCTTAGATCTTACTCTTCTAATTTCTTGGAATTGGAATATAGATTATTGATTTGACATTTCTCATTTTTAGTGTAAACTTTTAATGCTATTTCCTTCTTGGGTTTACCCTCACAATATACCAATATTTTACATTATTTTAACATTTATTTAGTTCTGTAGTATTTTGTTTCTGTGAGACTTTCTCTTTAACTTATAGATTATTTAGAAATGAGTTGTTATTTAATTTCATGTATTTTGTGATTTTTCTAATTATTTTTCTCTTATTCATCTTTCGTTTTATTTCAATATAGTCAGGTAATAAACATTGTATGATTTCAGTTCTAAATTTGTTGAGGCATGATTTATATCCCAAGATATTTGTCTATCCGTATGAACATTCTATAAGCAGTTGAAAATGTGCAGTATTCTGTACAGGTCAATTATAATCTGCTGGCTGATTGTGTTTTCAGATCTATATATTATCATGCTGATTTTTCTCCCTAATACTTCTATCAGCTCCTGAAAGAGAGTGTTAAAGTTCTCAATTATAATTATGGCTTTGTCTGTTTCTACTTTCAGCACTATCAGATTTTCTTTATGTATATTAAGTCTCTGATTTTTCGTGCATTCACCTTTAGAATTGCTATATCTTCAGGTCAATTCATCTTTTTAACAATATGCTATGTCCTTCTTTGTCTCCAGCAGGTTTCTCTTTTCTAAAATCGACCAAATATCTAGCCACTTTGCTTTTTTCTTTGTTAATTAGGGCTTGGTATATCTTTTTCTATCATTTTACTTTTAAAATACTTTTGTGTTATTTTGAAGTGAGTCTTTTATTGACAACATAAAATTGGCTCATATTTTTGCACTCTGTTGATATCTTTTGATATATTTAAACAGCTAGCATTAACATAATTACTAAAATATTAGTATTCACCCCTCTTCCCAGGAAGGGAAAGGGAGGGGGCATGGGGTTAGAAATGATGGTGGAATGTGATGGACATCATTATCCAAAGTACATTATGAAGACAGCAATTGGTGTGAATATACTTTGTACACAACCAGAGATAAAAAAAACTGTGCTCTATATGTTTAATATGAATTATAATGCATTCTGCTGTCATATATAAAAATAATGAAAAAATAAGTATTTGGGGCTGGTGTTGTGACTCAGTGGTGGTGTACTTGCCTACCATATATGAGGCACTGGGTTTGATCCTCAGCATCACATAAAAATAAATAAATAAATAAAGGTATTGTGTCTATCTACAACTAACAAAATATTTTAAAAACAATATTAGTATTCAATTATTCCATTTATTTTTTTCTGTTGTTTTTCTTTCATCTATTTCCCTTTTCTTGCCAGCCTATGTGTTACTTTAAAAAAATTTAGAAATACATAAATTTTAGAATAACATTTTTTTCTGTCACAGTTTTTAATATGTTGTTTTGTATAATTTTTCTTAGTGCTTGCTACATATATCATTATATACTTTTGTGATATATCACAGTTTGTAGTATGAACATTTTACTACTTTGAGGGAAGAATAGAAACCAGATTTCCACACAATTCCATTTACACTCCCTAATTTTCAAATATCTTATTTATTACCTCTAAATATGATGAGTATCATATCAGATGTTAGCAGGATATAAAATTAACACCCAAAAATCAAAGGCATTTCTGTATATCCATGACAATTCCTCTGAGAAGGAAATGAGAAAAACTACCCCATTTACAATAACCTCAAAAAAATTAAGATACTTGGGTATCAACTTAATGAAAGAGGTGAAAGATCTATACAATGAAAACTACAGAACCCTAAAGAAAGAAATCAAAGAAGACCTTAGAAGATAGAAAGATCTACCTTGCTCTTGGATAGGCAGAATTAGTATTATCAAAATAACTAGACTACCAAAAGCACTGTACAGACTTAACTCAATTCCAATCAAAATCCCTCCCAATGGCATTCCTAGAAAAAGCAATCATGAAATTCATCTGGAAAAAATAAGAGAACCAGAATAGTTAAAGTAATCCTTATCAGGAAGTGCCAAGCAGATGGCCTCATTGTACCAGACCTTAAACTATACTACAGAGCAATAGTAACAAAAGCAGTATGGTATTGCCACCAAAATAGACTGTTAGACCAATGATATAGAATAGAGGACACAGAGACTAACCCACAAAACTATAATTATCTTATATTAGACAAAAGTGCCAAAAACATGCATTGGAGAAAAGATAGCATCTTCAACAAATGGTGCTAGGAAAACTGGAAATCTATAAGTAACAAAATAAAATCAAACTCCCTCTCTCTCACCATGCACAAAACTCAACTCAAAGTGGATTAAGGACTTAGGAATTAAACCAGAGATTCTGCATCTAATAGAAGAAAAAGTATGTCCTAATCTTTATCATGTGGGATTACCCCAACTTCTTTAATAAGACTCCTATAGTGCAAGAATTAATCTTCTAATAATTTTATACATCATGAGAATATCTCATAAACACATCTCATATTTAACACTAGCTGCTGAGAGCCATGGCCGAGTCTGTATGGCCCCTGGCATTTTGCCAACAGTATTGATTGACAGGAGAGGCATTACTATCTGCCTCTGCCGCTACTTTGAGTTCTCGCACTACTTTGGAGTTTCGCACTACTTTGGGGATTTCCGGGGATTCCCCGAGAGTTCCCATTGGTTGGGGAAGTGCAGGAGGAGGGGTTTACAGGAGAGATATTTCCTGCTGCGGGTTCCTGGATGAGCCGCGTGTGATTCGGGAGAATTCGCCGGGAGTGTGTGTGAGGTTTTTTCTTGCAGTTCAAAAATAAAGTTTGTTCCTGCTTCAGTGGCTCGTGATTTGTGCCCAGCCAGACTGTAGCAACTAGCTTTATCCATTATGTTATTTTTTCTTTCTTTCTGAATTTCCAAACCCTAATCTGGTGTCATATATATTTGGAGAAATTACTTCAGATATTCTTTAAAAGTAGGTCTTCTGGAAACAAATTCACTTGTCCATTTGTCAAGAATATCTTTCTTCTATCTTCATCCCTGAAAGATATTTTCCTTGGGTATAGATTTCAATTTGAGGTTCTTTTTCTCAGTACTTAAGAACCATCCTGCCGCTTATTTCTAGTTTCTATGGTTACATATGTGGAATCTGCTGTCATTTAAAATTAGTGTTCCTTGCTCAGTATTGCATCCTTTCTAACTAGTCTTTTTCGTTTTCTTGCCTCTAATTTTCAGAGGTTTGATTATAATGTGAATTGGCTGAGAATTCTTTCAGTTCATCCTGTTTGTGGTTGGTTTAGATTCTTAGAGCTGTAGGTTTAAGCCTTTTGAAATATTGGAGCACCAGAGGATAAATACAGGACTTGAAATTCTCCCAATATTTATGAGTCCTGTATTTATCCTCTGGTACTCCAAATGTGAATTGGCTGAGAATTCTTTCAGTTCATCCTGTTTGTGGTTGGTTTAGATTCTTAGAGCTGTAGGTTTAAGCCTTTTGAAATATTGGAGTACCAGAGGATAAATACAGGACTTGAAATTCTCCCAATATTTATGAGTCCTGTATTTATCCTCTGGTACTCCAAATGTTCAAATGTTAAATGTTAGTTTTTGTTCCATAGGTACCTTAGGATTCTGCTCATTTTTACTCAGCGTTTTCTCTCTATTTTCAGGTTGAATAACTTCTATTCCATTATCTTTAAGTCCATGGATTCCTTTCTTTCTCAGCTCCAATAGTTGAGCTCTCCAGTGATGTTTTTATTTTGGTTATCATACCTTTAGGGGGGTTTTTTGGTGTTTTTGATACTAAGTTTTATTACTGATTCACTTCTTCACTTCTCATATTAAAAACATAAACTCCTTCAGTCCACTCTAATGATCCAATGATGGCTAAGTTAGGTATTGTAAATTATAAATGATAAAGGCCAAAAATACTTTCTAATAATAAATGATTAGTAATTATACATAGAAAAATATCCCAAGTAATTGTAGTCAAAGTACTCCACTTCCTTTTATGAAAGTTAGCCACATTTAAAGAAAGGACATAATCAGCAATATTGAATTCAGTAACAAAATAAGATAACTACTCCCATTATCCCTCAGGTTCCTGATGAACTCTGTCAAAGGATTCATCTTAGTCTTGAAAACAAATTGAGATTCCCAAATAGGCCTCATCACTCTTTTCTTCTGTCATTGCCTGGTCATACCTTTAGTTTTATAAGTAGATTTTCTACATATTGTTTTTTTGCTAAGATTTTCTATTTGTTCTTTGATTCAAAAGTTTTTTTATGATTACTGCTTAATTGCTTTTAGATAATCCCTGCACCTAGTCTTTTCATTCAAGTTGAATTTTTGATAAGATGATTAAGTTTTGTTTGCTGTCATCAAAAAATGCAAAAAAATTGATTATAAATGCATGTGATTACCTAGAAGAAGTTAGTCTGAAAAAGCTACCTACTTTTATTCTTCCAGTTATTTGACATTCTATAAATAGCAGTTTAAGAATAAACAGGTAACTGTCAAGGTTTTTATTTTGTGGGGGAGGAACAAATAGGTAAGACTAAGGAGATATTTCAGGGTGGTGGATTTTTGTGTGTGCTTTAATGATAGACACAAAAATGCATTTATCAAACGTGTAAAACTTTATAGAACAAAGATTCAATCTTAACGTATGCAAATTTTAAAATATTATTTTGAATGTTGGAGAATTACAGGATGAAATGCAGAATGTGACAAAAGACTCTGGCTTTAGTACAAAAATATGAAAGTGCATCACTGAAGTGGGTGGAGAAAAAACATTCTTATCTAAGTATGTACAAAATCTATGACGAAGTGAAATCTATGAGATTAGATAAAACAAACCGTATATAAACATAGTACTTTGGTTGATAAAATTATTTCTGTGAAGTAGAGGTTAATCATTCTGTAACTACAATAGACATTTTTATAAAACTGAGCAATTAATATATTAATGGAAAAAGGAAGACATAGATTTATTGGAGTGAGGTATATCAAACAAATGGTATGATGGCTTGATGTATCCATGAAATAATGAATTAATCTGTAGACATTAGTATAAACTTATGATTAGTTTAATTTAGATACAGATCACCACATGTACAAATATTTACAGATATGTGTATGTAGATATATTAATATGCACATACATATTTCCTCATTGGGTCAGTGGTCTAGAAGAAATACACTCCAATAGCAACAGATCCACCTAGGAGTCATATATTTATTTCTAATACCATTCTACAATAAAGACACTAGGTCTCCATGGACATGAGGGAGATTCAAGGCTGTAGCATACAAGATGAACATAGATCATTTTATAGTGTCAGAGCAAGAAAGTGCTCACACACACACAGAGACACACACAATGATAGGGAGAATTCAGAGGAATATGGGAGCTAAAATTCCAGTTTGACAAAGTTTAAGCAAATTAAGTACAAAATAAATTTAAAAATCATTATATTATTAGCTAGGGTAAAAGACAAATATACATAAACTCATGTTTAATATAAGTAAATTATTGAATGAATAAATAAGGAGAAGGTGACAATCTCCCAGGCAGAGCAATTCCAAATACTTTATATAGACACTCCACCTCAAATCATGAAGGACAGCTTCTTAGATTTTAAGTGTGGGCTATGCATAGTAATTTTCTTCCAAAGAACACAAATGCATTTGGTACAGTGGCATATACCTGAAATCCGAGCGATTTAGATGACTACAGCAGGAGAATCACAAATTCAAGGCCAGCCTCAGCAACTTAATGAGGCCCTAAGCAACTTAGCAAGACTCTGACTCAAAATAAAATAATATTTAAACAGGGCTGGGGATATAATTTAGTGGTTTAGAACCCCAGAGTTCAATTCCCAGTGTGTGTGTGTGTGTGTGTGTGTGTGTGCATATACATATATATATATATATATATATATATATATATATATATATGTATACATCAAATATATGATATATAATTTATATCAAATGCAGTGTAAGAAAAGTCAAGAACTGCCACAGCCACATAATCAAGGTTATCATTAACATTATCAACATTTATGATGACAGTGTATGCCATTGATAGGATGTGATTAAAATCCTCACAAAATCCCTTAATCCTGGTGAAACATGAGACCAGTTCCAGTTAAGAGGAATTCTACAAAATATCCAACTGGCAGTTCTCAAAACTGTCAAACCAGCTGGAGTGGTGGCTCACTCCTATTATCCCAGCAGTTGAATATACTGAGGCAGAAGGATCACAAGTTCAAAGCCAGCCCCAGCAATTTAGTGTGGCACTAAGCAACTTAGCAAAACCCTATCTCAAAAAGAATAAAAAGGGCTAAGCCCTTTGGGTTTAATCTCTGATACCAAAAAAGCAAATAAATGTTAAGAAATAAATATTGTAAAACCATATTCAAAACTGTATAATCATTAAAAAGGAAACTCTTAGAAGCTGTAATGACCAAGAGAGAAGTCTAAGGAGACATGACATTCGCATGTATTCCAATATTACTTCCAAGTAATATTCTAATTGGAATCAGAAAATGGGTAACAGGTCAGAACTAGGAAATATGAATAAAGTGTGGAATTAATTTAGCAATAATATTTCAATGTTGGTTCATTAGTTGTGACAAATATACTGAACTTAATATAAGATATTAACTTTAGAGAAAATTAGATGTATCAGGTGTAGATTTTGTGAGAGCTGTTGCATTAGCTTTGGAGTTTTTCTGTAAATCTTAAAATCTTATAAAAAATAAAGTCCATTAAAACATACAACATCACTGTTCTTAAAATTCTTATGCTGTTTCCCATTTTTTAAAAAAGAAACGGTTTCTGATAATTCAGAGATTCAATTCTATTCCCATTAAAATCCATAATATCATATTTTAAATATCTGAACTTTCTCCATTTATTAAATTATGCACATAAAAATCAATAACCAATGTGATCCTGCAATCTGTGCATGTGGTAAAAATGGGAGTTCAAACCCACTTGAATCAAATGTATGAAATATGATTTATCAAGAGCATTGTAATGTTTTGAGCAACCAATAAAAAAAATTTACTTTACCGTAATCATTTGCTTTAAAATTTTTAATGCAATATTGAGGTTTAGTTTTTGTTCTTTCTATTTAAATCTGCAGATCTGACAGCATTTTGAAGTAAAGCTTTTCCATTATTACTTTGTGTCAATGGCTCATATAAGAAAAAAAATCTACCATCCATGGCAACTGTTTGAAAGTGAATGTCAGGCATTTTCCCCACCCATTTTTTTTTAAATATTTTTTTAGTTGTCAATGGACCTTTATTTCATTTATTGATATGTGGTGCTGAGAATCAAACCCAGAGCCTCACACATACCAGGCAAGCGCTTTGCCACTAAGCCATAACCCCAGCCCTTCCCCACCCATTGAAAGGTGACCACTAAATGGAAAGGGATGTTTTTTTCTCATTTTATGTTTCGCTCAAGTTCCGTGTCTTTGAGAGAAAACTGATTTGGTCATGTAGCTGAATAAGGAGAATGTGGAATTTATAAGACTCTCAGGGAAGCAATTGAAATATAAAGATGGTATACTAGTACCTTATAGCAAAACTCCTAGGAGCTTAAATTCTCTAAATAAATCATAAATGCTTTCTTAAACATGAGGGCTTAGTAGTTTTTAAATAATCACTTCTGGAGTTGGAAGGGAATGTCATTTATATAATTGAAGCCACAAAATAATGTTGATGACAATAATATCTAAAATACAACAATGTTTTAAAGATTTCATTAAAAATTACATGAAAATACTGTGTGTACTGTACATAATATTGTAATAAGTGCTTATTAAGAGTTTTTCTCTTAAGAAATTGCCACTAAGACCTAAATCTGAGAAGAGACAACAATATAATCTTTGGAGACTCCTCAGCTCACCCAAAGGTCAAAAACAATGACTTAACAGATTTCAATAGAAGAAAGGAATGCATAAGTGTGTTTTATATTGCTAGTTGTATTATTTCACTAAGTATATTAAGACCCAGATGAAAAAAAAAATTAATAGGGATATTTGAAGTCTGGGAATCTTGTTAAGAGACTTTTTCTCTTTATCTCATGTGGAGGAATGAAAATTATTGCTTTTCCAAGGGATGAGTTGAGGGTTCCAAAATGTCATCCATAAAGACCCACAGTTTGTGTTCAAAGAGGAGAATACAACTTTATGCTACAATTAGAATTTCAACACACTATTGAACCTGTAAGCCAGAGTTTCTTAACCTCTATACTATTAAAACCTAGACTATAGACTTTTTATGGCAAGAAGCTGTCCAGTTGGTAATGTTCAGCATCATCTCTGGCATCTACCTACTAGATACCAGTGAAACTACTTTAGTAGTCACAACAACCAAAGAAGCACATAGATATTGCCAAATATCCCTTAGGAAGCAAAGTGACACAGACTGAGAAATATTGGTTTTAGTCAATTGTTTTCCCAATAAAACAGAGTACAAAGTTTGGGAAAAATCTGGAGGACACAAGTGAACACAGGTTCAAGGTGTTTGCATTTGGTTCATTAGAGCAACCTGCAGCAGATAGATAAAAAAGAATGTGATGTTAAGTGTGGCCTGGTTCATGAATTGAGAACATCAACCTTTGTTTCACAGAGCCTCATAACAAAAAAATAAGCAATTCCTATGGCTTAATGTAAAGCACAGATGTAAAGAATGGATCCTAGAAGATGGAACTGCCTACCTATCAAAGGTGTTCAGCAATGGAAGTTGCTGGTCTGAAGCTAAACAATTCTCCAAGCAAATTGCAAACACCAGATGAATATACCATGACTATGACTGACAAATTATATAAGATCCCCGACTCTTCTATCTTCCATAACTTTGGGTTTAGGTTTTGATATTAAAAAGGACAAAGTTCATACCATTCTCTTGGCACCCCAATTACCCTAAACAAAAGTCTACCTGGTTCAGAGAAAGGATAGCTGCAAAAATTAAGACGTGGAAATTAAGACATGGAAATCATATTATGACATGATAATCCTTGTGCTATACCAGAAAATGGTAGTACAAGTTAATGGATATAAAAGTTTATATTGTTCAGGGATACATATACAATTTCTTAACAAAAAAATTAGTAAAAAAATCTATCAATATAGAATGAATGATGTAGCATGATCAGATTGTAATGTAAGGTATTTGAATATATAAAAATCATTGCAGTTCACTACACTAACAGGCTAAAGGAGATGTATTAGATAAGCCTTTCATTTGAAAAAACATTAGAAAAATATAACACTTGTTTTTATTTATTTATTTTTTTTATTTTTTTGAGAGAGAGAGAGAGAGAGAGAGAGAGAGAGAGAGAGAGAGAAAGAGAATTTTTAAAAAAATATTTATTTCTTTTTTAGTTATTGGCAGACACAACATCTTTGTTTGTATGTGGTGCTGAGGATTGAACCCTGGGCCGCACGCATGCCAGGCAAGTGCGCTACCACTTGAGCCACATCCCCTGCCCCAATATAACACTCATTTTTAAAAAAAATATTTATTTTTAGTTGTAGTTAGATACAATACCTTTATTTCACTTATTTATTTTTTATGTGGTTCTAAGGATCAAACCTAGGGTCTTGCACGTACGAGGTGAATGCTCTACTGCTGAGCCACAACCCCAGCCACACAACACTCATTTTTAAAATATATTCAACACAGTAGGAATAGATAGGAACATGAGCCACCCAAAGGACTTCCTCGTCAGAAAATGACAGTGTTGTTAGCAATCAGCTTCCAGTTGCTGGTGCTTTTAGAGTCTCATTCAACCACAGAGAGTTCCCCTCTGGAATTGAAATTCCAGTGTAAGTAGCCTGGATCTGGTGACAGTGACATAGTCATGTAAAGACTTTTACATCTCACCGAATGTGGGACAATCTGATGGGTAAGACTTACTTCAGCATTTCCCCTCAGGGTTGTTGAGGCTTTGGAGTGCCTACAGGGTAGTTCACCTTCTCCCTCTGGCAATCCTGCTACCTTTCCCTTCTTTTCATAGTGTGGATCTTTAATAAGCATCTCACATTTCAAGCTTGGTTTTGGCAGCTACCAAAGAACTCAAGATCTTTCTAGTCATCACAAGACTGCTTCATCAAACAATAATTATCTGCCTGCTTGTAGTGTGATAATTTATTAAATAAAAATATAAATTTGAATCTATATCAATATTCATATTTAACAATAAAAATACTTAGGCAAAATTATGATGCTAATTAATATTATTAGTATTCTTCAAACACTATCAATAAATGCTGGTACTGTTTTTATTTATACTGATGGTTGAGGTGGGAAAATCAAGACAAACAACAGATTTCTCCTAGCAGCACAATCACAAGGAGATGAATATCTCTCTTACTTATGGATTAAAAACAATCCTATAAAAATAATTTGGTTTGGGATGATTTGTTATCAATCAGATTCCTGTCAAGATATTTCATTTCTAACCAGAGTGTCAAAAGAAAGTATGAAGAGAAATTTGGAAACAAAATAAAAACAAGAATATGATTTGTGGTCTTACATTACACTAGTTACCCTTCTTTTTTGTGTTTAACAAATGTACTTCTTCCCCAAACTTTGTTTTGCCACACTATAGTTCCATGAATAAAATGAAATAAAGGCTATATCTACAAACAAGGATATGGAGTTTTGCAACAGAATAATGAAAACTTTGTGTTTTGTCTAGTATTGGGCAAAATGTGAGCTTACTAAAAATTCAAAAATGCTTAATATTCGGAAATTATCCTAACATTTAATTTCTATTTCAAGTGAGGATAGGGTGTATTTGTTAACTATCTATATGAATATTTGTAACTTATGTTCATCTTTTACCAACAGACTTTTGAAGTGTATTCTCCAGCAGAATTAAGGGTATTAAAGCATTTAGAATTATATATCCAAATAAACAACTATGATTCATATCCAAACACTTGCTATATATAATAGCAAAGTACAGCTATATGTTAGGTATTCTAACACTAATGATGCAGCTTCCTAGCTCATGAAGATTGACCTTTGTGTCCTTCCTTTTTATTAAGCTGAAACCTCTTTATATAATCAATAATTATAAGCCAAGAGAGGGAAAAAGTATTTGTAATATTTATATAATCTTATCACCCAAGATAATGAAGGAATTCATTTATTTGGATTGAGTGTGTGAAAATTATTAAATTACACAATATTTATGATTTTCATGTAATACCTTATGCCTATATATATTTAACATGCTACTAGACTTGATAAAACTGCAAATTAAATACTTCCATTTTTGTAAAACCAGGTTTTCATAATACTTAATATTTCTTAGGACTTTTATCTTTTTGTAAATAAAACCAGATGGAATTTTCACAGAATGAAATCCACTGTGCACTACAGACCAGAAAACTAAGCTCTGTTTAAATGAGAACTCATTTTATCCTGTCAAGAAGTTATTTATGGATAAGGTAGGGTATTAACTATATGCCCTTTAGTATTAGTTATTGTATGTCACACTAGGTAGGGAATAATTCTAATATGCCTGTTTTGAATTTACACCTCAGTATTTAAATTATGATCTTTTAATCATTTGAATTGTCTGCCTATTTCCAGACCCAAAGCAAGAAAAAAATATGAAATTATAAAATTAGTAATGAGCCTAAAAATGTATCCCAATTTGTACTTGTATCAGATAATAGTAACACTCTTGTTATCAACCAAACTTCATTAATATTCAATATGTAATAAAATGGTTTAAGTAATGATTACAATAATTTATGTATAAATCTAAACCTAATGAAATGATATTCATAGAAATTACCACTTGAAAAATTTTATGGGAGTATGTTTCAGTCTTTGGTTGGCCCTTTATGGAATTTTCTGTTCTGAAAATTAAATGAGACATTCTGTGTTACTCTAAGACACAGAATAATTATTTTGACATGCAACCATTGTCTTAAATGTATCAAGTTTGTTGTTTTTATTCATACATATATATTCAATTGTATAAATATACCACAATATATTTTTTCACATGTTGATGGATATTTCAGTCAGCCAGTTTAAGAGTATTATTACAAATGAGCTTGCTTCAAAATTTGTACTCCCAAATACCTAGAAGTGAAACAACTAAGACCTATAATAGGCAATGTTGTGTGTGTGTGTGTGTGTGTGTGTGTGTGTGTGCAACTGCTGAATCAGTTTTCCAAAGTAATTGCACCATTATATATTTCTACTTGCAGTGCAGAAAATTCTTAATGCTCCATATCTTTTTAAATATTATATTTAGGTAAACATTTTATTCTTAAGCATTTCAGCTTGTATGTAATGGTTTCTCATTGTGCTTTTGATTTACACTTTCCTAGTAATTAATTATGTGGAATATCTTTTCATATATTAATTTGTCATTTTGCAGTAATTTCTCAATTTGCAAATATCTTCAAAGGAAAAGAGTCTCTTCAAGTTTGTCACTCACTTTTATAAGCTTGTTGTTTATTTAGTAGCTTATTAATGTTGTGTAAGTAAATGTGGTGTAAAGATGGCAATGGCTACATTTTATTTTATTTCACATTTGATTTTTTCATCTCTGGAGAGCTTTAAACATCACTCAAAATCTTTATTTAATTCATGTCATCAATAACTCATGAGAGACCACAATCCTTCTCTGCCTATTTTTTGTTTCTTTGTTAAAAAAATCTTAATTCTTCTTCGTGAGTAAATTAAAACATCTTCTCTTTTAAGAGTCTTTTTCAACACAAAGAACCCTCATCCTCTTCCCAGAACTTCTGCATCAGTTAAAATTAGGGTTTTTTTACAATGTAAATTTAAAAAATGAATTGTTTGAAAATTTATTACAAATTCATTTAAAAAATTAACTGAGATGCAGAGTTTTGCTGGAATGATGACTTTATGGATGTCAGTATTCCTCAATTATACAGATCTCTCTACTACAGCATTGTTGAATCACAGTATAAAATAATTTCCTTGTTACAATTTTTTTGGATTTGTTTGTGTGTGTATGTGTGTGTGTGTGTGTGTGTGTGTGTGTTTGGTTTGGTTTATTTTCCTTGAATTAAGAGAGTTTAAGGAGTACAAGAGAAGGAAGGGAGATGTTGATTGAGAAACAATACAAGCAAGAATGGAGATTTGAAAGGCAACCTGAGTTTGTGCTGGAAGGATTATAGTCTTTAGGAGGTAATAGGGTTAGAAGTGGAACTAGGAAGGATCAGCGAGGAGAACTAGGTTAGAGAAGGAGAATATACAGCTTGGCATGCCACACAAAAAGTTTTGCACTTTATTTTTTATTAATGAAATGATTTTGGTGTAATTAAAGATATTTTACCAAAATAAATTTGCCAGTACTATAAAGAAAAAAATTAGCCAGTCACAGGGCTACATGCCTGTAATCCCAGTAGCTCTAGAGGCTGAGCAGCAGGATCTTGAGTTTAAAGCTAGCCTCAGCAAAATTGAGGCACTAAGCAACTCAGTGAGACCCTGTCTCTAAATAAAATACAAAATAGGGCTGGGGATATGGATCAGTGGTTGAATACCTCTGAGGTCAATTCCTGGTACCTCCATTAAGCCCCCCCCCCCAAAAAATTAAAGCACTAAAGGATATGCAAATTTACAGATTAAGAATTTAGCTTTAATAAGAGGAGATGGAGGCTTTCATTACAGTAGAGGCCATGGAATTGGATAAACTTAAATTAGATTTGATATTTCAAGTCATCTAGCTGGAAATAACTAGATGCACAAACATAAAAAAATAGGAAATGCTCATGTGTGTCCAATCCCAGAGGAATTTCAAAAGATTAGTACCATATAGAAAATTAATGTGAATACATTTTCCAAGGAAAAAGTTATTCATCAGAATGTGAGACTTCAAGATTTAGTCAGTGATTTTGAAAATCATCTAGTTCTCTGAACTACCTGCATGCAATTGCCTACAATCTATCCCAGTAAGATACTATTTAACATGCTAATTTTTATTTTTGGCATTTTGGGGACAGAGAGTCAGTCTTTATTCACTTTGTTCTTAGTTTTTTCCAATTATTTTAAATTGTCACCTTTATTTTTTATAATTTACAATGTTGCATATTTATTTTTTGTATAATATCCAATACTGGGAGTATAAATTGTGTAAAGAAACAATGAGATTTTATCTCTCTCCAGTTAGAATGGCAACTATCAAGAATACAAATAATAATAAATGTTGGCAAAGATATGGGAGAAAATGTACACTCATATATTGTTGTTTGGACTACAAATAATATAACCATACTGGAAAGAAGTGTGGAGATTCTTCTAAAGACTAGGACTGGAACCACTATATGATCTACTTGTCATAATTTATTCAAAAGATCTAAAATAGTATACTATACTGAAACAGGTACATCAACATTTATAGCAGTAAAACTCACTATAGTTAAGTTATGGGACCAGCTCAAGTACCTGTCAACAGGTGAATACTTAAAGAAAATGTGGTATTTATACACAGTGGAATTTTAAAGAAGAATGAAACTACAGCATTTATGGGAACATGGATGGAACTGGAGAACATTGTGAAAAAAATGAAATAAGTCATATTCAAAAAGTCACGAGTTGAATGCTTTCTCTCATATGTTAAAGGTAGACCATAATAAGGAAAAAAGGGAGGGAAAGATTCCATGAGAACAGAATAAAGATCAGTGGAGCAGAGGAAAAAGATTGAGGGGAGGAAGGAGATACAGGAAAATGGAAGGACAGTAGAATAAATTGACCAAATTATGCTATCTACATATATGAATATATTGCAATAAATTTCACCTTTATGTATATCTGTAAAGCAGTGATTTAAAACAACTATAAATAAATAGAAGGAAAGCAGTAGTATAGAGGAAAGGCAACAGGAGGAGGGGAAAGGTGAAGTATTGGGAACTGAGGTAGAGCAAACTCTGTATTACATGCATGTATGATTATGTCAAAATGAATTAAAATATTATGCATAGCTATAATATACAAATACAAACATTAAATACTTTTAGGAGAGTTTTAATTCTAATTCATTATAAATATTTTCATTTCCTTGTTTATTTTGCAAGTTTAACTGGGAATTTAGCAGAGTGACAAGGAATGAGGGGAATATCATGATGATGGCTTACAGAAGTCCAAGACAGCTTCCAATCCATATGGTAGTTAGAAGTGAGAGAAGCTTAGGAAAGATTATTTGAAGGATATGGAAAATGACAAACCCCAAGACAGTCTGACCTGGGAGGAGTGAGGGAGAAAGAAGGCAAAATATTGATCCTTTCCCAGTGAATTCTTTCCCAGTGACAATGAGGCCTCACATTTATTATGTGCCAGTGACAATACAATGACCCCGGGATGAAAAAGATAAGCACTAGACACTGAGTTCTGGATCCTCCATCCTTTCTCAGTAAAAATAAGTTTCAAATTTTTATAACCTTTTTCCTGAATGCCCAAACTGACAAATTCTGTTGATGTCTTCAATTATTCAGTCAACATTCAGTGTTACCTATAAAACCCCAGACCTCTCCTGTCTGATTGACTCTGCAGCTGAATAAACAGCGCTGATCCATGAGGTCTGTTCCTGTCTTTGTAATTTGTACTTACATTTTGGCTCCCTAACTGGGAATGGGATCAATGTGACATTTACTCATCCCCATCCCCCCAATCCTTCCTTTTCCCCCCTCTGTCATATTAACTTCCCCCCCAACCTTCCCTTCCTGTCCTTCATTTGTGCTCACACTATTGGGGAAAATACCTTGTATATTATCATTGTTTAGGGGAGTCTACAAGTATCTGTGTATAGAAAAAAAAAACCTTTTAGACCAAAATTTTGAACCCTAAAAAAAAAAAATTCACCAGCTAAGCAAACAGGGAAGAGTAAAATAATGCTTCATTTCATGGTAATAAAAATGGTAATTTACAAAAAAGAAACAAAATTATACTATACTAACACTGTTATTTAAAATGTGGTCCTTAAACTGATTGCCATTTCTCAAACTATGTAGTACCAGGTATCAAAGAGATAAGTAGCTTAAATTAGAATACATGTCAACTAGTGTTTTAGTCAGCTATTTTGCTACTGAGACTAAAAGGACCCTACCAGAACAAGTGTAAAGGAGGAAAAGTTTATTTTTAGGGCTCACAGTTTCAGAGGGCTTAGACCATAGGATGGCTCCATGACTCGAGGCTCAAGGTGAGGCAGAACATCATAGCAGAAGAGTGTAGCAGAAGAAAGCAGCTCGCATGGTGATCAGGAAGCAGAGAGAGGGATACTCCACTAGCCAGATATGAATATATATCCACAAGCCATGCCCTCAATGCCCTATCTCCTGAAGCCACACCCCACCTGCTTTCAGTTTCCACTCAGTTAATCCTATCGGGTGATTAATGCACTGATTGGGTTAAGGCTCTTGTAACCCAGTCATTTTTTCTTTGACCCTAGTTGCATTGTCTCACATGTGATCTTCTGGGGAACACCTCACAGCCAAACCCTAACAAAGAGAAAGTGAAATGTCTAATCGTTCAAGAGAGCTGTATTTTCCATTTGTATAATTAAAATTTACCTAAAATGAAAAAATCAAAAATAGCAATTTAAAAAAGCACTAAGTTATATTAAGGTAAACTTTTCTAAAGCTAAAAATGCTAATTTTGTTTGCCTTTGTAAACAATAGGCAGGAAAGGTGGGGTTGAACAGAACAGGTTTTAGCTATTTCCATGATAAGTCATTCAACGTTAATTTATCTTTCAACACATAATATTTTCTTTGCTAAAATTTAAATTAATTTTGTAATTAAGGAGTTTATAGGAATTATTAGTTTCATTAAGAGTTTGGTTTCTGATCATATAATTTTACACATATTGAGAACTGGTATATTTGTCAAAGATCTGAACATTGTAAGAAGTAAAAGAAAATAATTGAACAATGTGTAAGAAGTTGAGAATATAATTAAATATAATAAACCATTAGATAAATCGTAAGGAATTAGAACTGGAATAGATGAACAATTTAGAAAGAAAACAGAATAACAAAAACTTTATTAAAATTAAGGACAGGTATAAATAATAACTTGTAATAAGTGAAAATATGTCTACAATTTAAATATGACAGAAAGATTGAGAAGACAAGTTTGACACAGGGAATAAATGTTATAGTACTTTTTCAGAACTACTAAGAACCTCATAAATAGCACATCTTGAACAATGTACAGCTTTTTGAAAATTTATAAGTACTAATATCTTGGAGCAAACTTACAACTTACTGTTTTTAGGAACCTGGATCTAACAAGAAAGTGAAGTTTAAAAACATCATAGAACATATGTGCCTAGATTTTTAAAACCATATGGAGGATGACTTTTTCTAATAACTCTATACAGGTTTCTAAACAGCTAACCTAAAATAGTGGTTTTGATCTCCTTGCTGCATGCTGACTATATTAATTAAGGTAGCTAGAACTGACTGCTGTAATTGAATTATAATCTCTTCTAAGAGTGATTGTTGCCTTATTCTCTTATTTTATTGACTTTTTTAATGAATTCTACAGTTAAATAAATTCTAATAACTATATCAACTAGAAAAATTCCACTTTCCACTGCCAGACCAATTATAATCACAAATCAATAGCTGGTACTTCAAACTTATTAATGAATGGAAAAAGAAAAGAAACTGCACTAAACAGAAAATGAAAATAATTTCATTTCTGTATTAAAAAGTAGGCAAAGTTAATTTATCACATAAATATTCACATCGAATACAAAAACAATGATAATAATTATTATCATTAAAATGATATTATAAAATATTTAATCTGTTTCAATTGACCCTAGCAGAACATTTCATAGTTACAAGAGCGTCTGATGATAGTTATTTATATCAAAGTGAAATTATTTACAATACTGCGATTTCACAATTAGCTTAGGACCTCTTGTCTCCTATTTTATTACTTCTTTGTTGTGTCTGTTTTCTATGTAAAAATTTTCTTGTTTGAAAGCATACCATCTTTTCTTCTCTTCCTGTTAGAAAATAACCTCTAAGATGCATTCCCACTACACTAAATTTTCAAAATTTAATTGATAATTTTCATTTCTCTCAACTTTTGTTATACTAAATGACTGCAATTACCATCTATAACTCACTAATAATTCAACTGTCTAAATGTCTTTGATCTCCTCAAACATAATGGCATTTATTTATACAACATATTAATACAGTACACCTGAAGGTGTCAAATTTCCAAACACATCCAATTTTAGAATGATCTTTTGTGACTCTAAATACTGTACTTCTGTGTTTGATTCTTCCTTTTCTTCTTGAGAATCTTAATTAGAATTTTATTTAGTCTCATAATGGTTTTCAACCAATAACCTGAAATAGTCAGAGACCAGTGGATATTCTTCATTAAATCACATTTTTTCAATGAACATCTAGTAATACAGTTTTAGTTTTGACATGATAAAGATGATACATGTACATATAATGGAATAAGACTACATCTTACCAATCAGCTGTATCCCTCCTGGTGGTTCAAATCCCTCCTAGTAATTTAAATAAAGTAAAAAACATTTAGAAAAAAACAGAATGTAGAAAAACAATTCTGAAGCATTCAAAAAATCTGAACATGGTTGTGTACCCTATAATCAGAGATATTCAGGAGGCCAAGGCATGAAGATCACAACTTCAAGGCCAGCCTGGGCAACACAGCAAAAACACTTCTTAAATATATATATATAAAATTATCATTACCAAATATTGTCCTCTGTAAGATGCTGAGATTCAGAGGGACATAGAACTAGAGAAATCCTGTAAATTATCTCAGTTTAGGTTTTTGTTAGAATATGCAAGCTAATCCATTATTATTTAGAATAGTTGAAGTTAGCTATGTAGAACCACAGGACTTTCTCTAGTATTTGTTTGATAGACACACTTAACTTACTTAACTTATTGGTTTGTGGGTATTGTATTGTAGAATGCTAAGTAAAGACATGGAATCTTAGAATGTACCTTCAAATTTTTCTTTCTAACATTTTATCAACAGATGTCCTATAATCTCCCATTTAGTAAGAGTAAAAAGTTTCATATTGTGTTTTTAAACACATAAACATGCTTGTGCATATTTATGTACAACATGACAGAAATACTCAGGATACTGACATAAGGGGAATGATGGCCCCTCAAAATGCCCCAGCCCTAATGCTTGGAAGTTTTAAATGTTTTATTTTATATGGCAAAGAAATTTGCAGAAGTGATTAAGGTTATGGATCTTGAGATGAAGAAACTACATTGGATAATTCAAGAGGGTGGTATATAATCTCATGAATTCTTAAAAATAGAGAAACTTTCCCACATGTGATTAGGAACAAGTTAATTAGAAAAGAAGATGCAGTGTCTCAGGTCATGAAAATGGAGTAAGAGGACCACAAGCCAAGAAATGCCAATGGTCTGAAGAATGGAGAAGGCAAGGGGATGGATTACCCTCCAAGGCATCCAGACAGGAAAGCACCCCTGTTGACAACTTGATTTTAGCCCAATGAAGCCAAGTCAGACTTTTGACCCATAGAGCTGCAAGATTAAAAGTTTATACTATATGATCTGCAAATTTGTGCTATAGCAGCAATAGATAACAGAGACAATAATCTTTCTGCAGAGAGGGATAAGTGAGTCCACAGGACACCCTGAAGTTCACACCAGAAGATGTATTTAAAAAATTGAGTTAATAGTTGTAATTAAAGTCAAGGAAAATGTGTTAATTTGTGAAATGCACTGACTGTCTGTACTTGGTGAAAATATATAGCATTAATTAGAAGATTAAGATGGTATAGAATGAATGATTTAAAAAATGAGCAAGTAGGAACAGATTTCTAAAATGTAAGTAACTTAAAAGAAAAGCAAAATTAATACAATCAGAAAACACACAATAAAATGATCATGCATGGTTCAAATGAACAACTTTTCAACTCTCTAATGGTGGTGTGAAACAAATTATATTAAGTAGAAACCATACTTCAGATTTTGAATTCTTATCATTTCTCTGTCTAAACTGTTGTGGTTCAGGGTCAGCAAGCTGTACCTCCCAGCCATGCAATCAACACTTCATAGTATTTTGTTCTAGTTCTATTATTCAATACATTTTAGCCCAATGAAGCCAAGTCAGACTTTTAACCCATAGAGCTGCAAGATTAAAAGTTTATACTATATGATCTGCAAATTTGTGATATAGTAGCAATAGATAACTAACAGAGACAATAATGTGTATTAAATCTGTATTAAATGTTTTATTTATAATATTTTTGACTTACGAATGAGACTTTTTTTTAAAATAACAAGACAATTCAATAGACTCAATTTCTTTCTGTGAAATTTCTTTGACTATATGAACATTGACTAAAGAGAACAAACATTTTAATAGGTACAAATGTTAGCTTTGAGATACTATTACAAAATGCCAAGATAATTAAGTTGTAAGAAGATGCTTTATTTTGGCTCATAGTTTTGGAGTTTCTAGTTAGGACTGGGTGGACTTATTTATCTGGGTCTGCGGTGAGGAAGGAAATATATGAGAGATCAAATTCCTTACTTCATGACCAGGAAGAAAAAGAGGAATTAAAAAAGATTGGGTGTCCCCCAGTCCCCGTCAAGGATAGGCCCAATGATTTAATGACCTCTCACAATACTTCACCTCCCAATAATACCATTGTGGACACCAACCATGACTTTAACACATGGACCTTCTCTTATATTTTCTGTAGAGAATTTAGCTTTCACATCTGCTGTATGAAGAAAAATAAAAACACTGAGAGTATGTTTTAGTCAGCTTTTTCACCACTGTGATGAAAAGATCTGACCAGAACAATCAAACAGGAGGAAGAGTTTATTGGGGAGCTCACCATCTCAGAGGTCTTAGTGCATAGAAGTTTGGTTCATTCCTCTAGGCTCAGGTGAGGCAGAACATCAAGGCAGAAGTGTGTGGCAGAGGGAAGCAGCTCATGTGACACTCAGAAAGCAGAGAGGGAGGAGGACTCCACTCTCCAGGTACAAAATATATACCCCCAAACCATGCCACAATGTCTTACCTCCTCCAGCCACACCCTACCACTTCAATTACCACTCAGTTAATCCCTATCAGAGTAATTTGATGATTAGATTACGAATCTCACAATCCAATCATTTCTCCTCTGAACCTTCTTGCATTGTCTCACATGTAAGCTTTTGGGGGACACCTCAGATCCAAACCATAACAGAGTAGTTTCATTTATTTATTTATTTATTTTCTTAATTTAAAGATTTAATTTAATAATCTCTCAGAATTGCTGAAGGGCTGGTAATATCATTTTGACTAGCTCTCTGTAAGTTTTAAAATTATAGTACAAAGGTCTCTGTATTTTTCAGAGTTGTTCCTATTTATGAAACACTTTTGTAGACACACAAGCTACATAATTTCTACAATACTCCCCTAATGTAGGCATAATATGTGATTTTGCACAAAAGCAATCAAATGGATGCTAGTCATCAAAAATAGAATTTAGAGCCTTTGTAAAATATAAAATTTAACGTCATTATGTACTTTAATTCTAATTACATTCAATCTATCACCAAATCCTATTGTTATTTCTTTTAACATATCTTTTAATCTATTCTCATTTATATTAACAACCCTATATTAACATAACTATCAACTAATAAGTAGAGTGGAGTGATAATCAGCTAGCTATTTTCTCCCTCCTTTCTCTACTACCAGTTCTAATAGTATCCTATAGCCAAATTAACCTGTCTGCTACCAGGATTATTATATTACTTCCTTATCTAAATGCTTCAAAGTTTCATTATTGCTAAAGCATAAATTTCACATATCTCTGCCTTCTTTTCACTAACAAAAACTTCTTAGATGTCTTGGCAGCATTAATTATAGTATACCTCCTATCTAGGAGGTATAGTATAAAAGATTGCCAAATTCAGAGTCAGAGATAGTAAAATCCCCCTTCTGTCTTTTCCTGCTGTAGGACTCTGACACCTTTGTATTCACCCTTAGTGCAAAGTAAGGACAATTATGCTTAAACCATAGAATTACTTAAATATTTTAAAATACTTAAAATATTTGGAATAATGCATAAAATATTCTACACATAACAAATTAATGGTTGTAATTATTATTGTAACCCAAACTTATTTTCTATTATCAAAAACTAGATTGTGTCATCTTAATATATATATATCTCACATGTGCACACAAACACATACATACACAAAATATCCCACATTTTTCCACTTCCTTTATGTTCTTCCCAATCAAAATCTCTAAATAGGTGGAGATAAAGAAATGTATAAATTTAAAAAAAAATTAAATTTGGGGTTGAAAAAAAATTGAGAATTCTGTAGTTTAGAAAGAAATAACTAAGCAAACTATAATAAAACCAAATGTATCTTTTAATACATTTAAAGTATACTAACAAAAAAGGTGAATGAGTAGCATCTGTACTTTGAAAAAGATAGTTTATATTAACGTCAAATATATGCTTAAAATAGATTCCTTAAAGGACAGGAACAGTAAATGAAGAAAACCTAGCTCTTGGATATAGTCAATTATGATGAGTTTTGGTTGTAAAACCAATCAACCAATTAATCTTCAAATATAAATTTCAAATATAAATTTGCTACATCAATGTGTCTATCATTTTTTAGCACCACAGGATGATAATGATATATTGCTTCTGCTCTCCATTAAACTTTTGTAAGTTCAATGATCCCAGATAATGTACATCTTCATTGGTTTACCAATTGCTTATTTTTACATTCTATCTGTAAATATTTACTAGCAATTTTGCATTTACTAGCAATAACTCTAAATGTTTCTGTAACTCACGGTCCATTAGATATAATTAGTATAAAATGTCTGCAGATGACAAAATGAGAAATTAAGTTATTATCTAATAAATCAAAGAATATTGCAAAAGTGGATGATAAGAGTTTTGCGTTAGTGAATGAAGGAGGAAGGCTTTTGAAAGAAGACATGTTGAATTGTTTCAACAATTGAAGATAGAAACACTTGAATCACAAGTCTGTTCTCTGATAATGACTCACATCCTGGATGACATTTTAAAGAAGTGGAATTACATAGCACTACATTCACAACAAATAGAAAAATACTTTCATTATATTAGAAAATAGTTACATGATGTAAGGTGGTGAACTTGACTCTCTAAATTATATTAATTCCAATATTAAACTAAATCATTAGCAATTTTTCCACCATCCATGAACACATTTAGAGAACTTCAATTTTCTTCTCTAGTAATGAGATAAACATTTCACAGAGTAACATATAAAACAATATGTGTAAAATAACCAATTTAATACAGAAGTGCTGATTGTTAAACTCCACTCTGTTGAATCTACAGATGTCCAGTAACAGGAACTTTAGCTTTTCAGTTCTTCAGAACTAAATACTTAGACTCATCTTTGACTCCTCTCTTTCCTTCACATTCCTATACTTATTCTCCTTGGCTTCATCTTCAAATATAATTGTTTAAGTTTCTACCACTGCTACTACCACCATAATGACCCAACCATATGATCTATCCCTTGGTTTATTCCAACAATCCACATAGCTCCATATGTTCCTCTATATTTGACCTCCCAAACTGTTCTCAACACAAACAGGATGATGAGCTAAAGCATATCACATCATGTCACTTTCTATATGAAACCTTGAAAGGAGTCATTTCAATGAATAAATTACTTGCAGTAACCTTTGTCACATTTCTTACTACCTCAGACTTGCTCACATTTGTTCTAGCCACATTATCCTCCACCCCAGTTTCTGGGGAAGACCAACTTTCTGCCCACATAGGTAGGGTCTTGGCTTTGATGGGTGTTTCAACCTGGAATGTTCTTTCCCCAGATATCCATGTGAGGAATTTCCTCACCTCCCTTCTCTTTGCTCAAAGTTCCAATTTTTACCCTATTACTCACTTTCCCACTTCCCAGTGCCTGTACTCACCGTTCCTTAAACCTAACATGATATTTCTCTTATTTTCCTCATTATGTATTTTACTATTTCTCTTCTTGATGGAGCTTAAGTTACACAGAGCAGTAGTCTGTTTTTTTGTCCATTGGTACACTCCAAACCTCCAAAACTTTTATATGGAATTAAAGTTCTTATTGTATATTAGAAAAATCTCAGATGAATAGATGCTCTTTAAACATATTAACAAGGCTTGGTAATGCTATCCATACAAGCATCTCTACTTAGGCAACATTTAATGTTTCTCCCTTCTCTTCTCTACCCAGTGATTGAATGCCCTATCGGTGTCACTACCAATGAGCTCCATCTGCCGCAGTCTCTGGCTGGGCACAAATCACGAGTCTCCACACAGCTTGTAGATTCAAACAGCAATTCTTTATTCCTGAACTCAAACCGGCCGTCTACAAACATGCTCTGGGGGAATCCACGTTCTCTGCCCAAATCCACTTCTGCCCAAATCCACTCCACATGGGCTTCTGTCTCCCAAAATATACTGTCTGACCCTAAGAACTCAAGAGGAACTCAGCAGCAGGATACGCCCTATTCTAAAGGGGGAACACCCTAATCTCCTATTATGCTAAACCACCCTATTCTAAAGGGGGAACACCCTAAACACGGATCCTGCCCTGGTCCTTGAGCAAGGTCACCTTACATGCAATGTCCTGCAAAATGTCCTATTTCCATGAGTCCTTCCACTAAAGAAACATGGGGGTACGCTGGCAAGGAAATTGTCATACCTACTTGGCTGATGGCTCCCAGCATCCATCCATTCACAGAAAAGTCACATAATAATTAAAGATCCTAGGTACTTTGTATTAGACAGAGGGGAGCAGGGGGAGCAGGGGGAGAAGAGGGGATCTGGTGGTAGGAAGAACAGTAGAATGAATTGGACAATATCACCCTATGTACATATTTGATTACACAGCTAATGTGATTCTACATCATTTACTACCAGAAGAATGAGAAGTTAGATTCAATTTATGTATTATGTATTAAAATGCATTCTACTGTCATGTATAACTAATTAGAAAAGATAAAAAAATAGAGTGTATATACAATGCATTTCATTTTTATCAACTTACTATCATACCCATTAAGTTTTACATTGCAATTGCAGTCTTTACAAATGTGAAACTTAATTGACTTCATAAGCATTGGTCAAGATACTATCCAAATATTTCAATAAATAAACAGTGCTCCTCCTTTTCTCTTTTTACTAAGACATTTATTTCCCAATATTACTTTGAACTAAAAACTGGATGTTTCTCCAGTTACAAAAACTGACTTATACATATAAAATCAACTATCTTCTTAAATGATTGAAATGTTAGAGATTATGTATGTTTACATGTATAGGCTTAAGCATGTTTACAAATTAATATCACAACATACTTCATCACACTAAGACAATGCAAATATAAACTCTACAATACAAATACCAATTTTAGAAATGTTAAGACATAAATAAAAGTTAATCTTAGATGATTCAAAGGAAAGAATGTTACTCCTTTCTCATGAATAGAAAATATATGTTTAGGTAATACACAAACTTGATTCACCATAATGAAACTCAGATTGAAATTGTATACTGTATCACAGATTATTTCTAAATTCTAGAATATTAACTTTACCAATGTTCAGCAAAACAGGCATGGGACATGGGTTGGAACATGTCCCATTTTACAGGATATCTTAGGGTAGCCATTTATTTACATGTGAATTATTTGAATATTTGATTGATATTTTATATAGAGGGTAGAAAACAAATGATATCAGATAAAATTATCACTGAATCAGATAAAATGATCAGTGACCACAGTAAACTCTCCTTGTTCTCTGGGGCAGGAAGCCTGGAATGTCTTATAGTTCCCATTGTCAGCAGGATTTCAGTTTCAGATTCTCATAAAAGAAAGGTTTTCTCTATGTTTTGTAAGATAGAAGAGAATAAAGTGTTGTGATTGCCTGAATTACTCATACTCATAATGTCCAATAATCTCTTGGAAATCACCCCCTTTTTTGCTGAGGAAACTGAAATCATAATCAGAGTTTTGGTGTGATCTCTGTTTTCTGGTATCCTATATGATAGCAGCAGCTTCTTTGACCTTCATCCTTTTAAGTTTTATTTCATCTATAAAGGTATACTTTTTCATAAAATGCCTTGAATAATTTATATTTTCCTAGAAAAAACTAATAAAATTACGTAAATTATTTTCTGTAAATAATTCTGAAATAAGTATGTTTAGTTACTTGAGATTTCCTTTTCCTGTAAAAAAGTTATTAAAATAAACCTTATTTAGTTATTTCAATGAAATTGAGTTTGTGATACTGGATGATTTTTTTTTCATACTACTTATGGCCTCCCTTATTTCCTGAAGGTAAACTAAAATGTAATATCATCCTTTATGGCATCCTCAGCAGTGGACCAAACCAATGGGTCTTCCCACTCTTTGGAATTTCCAAAATTATGAGCCAAAATAATTATTTTTCTTTAAAAGTAGTTATCTCAGGTATTTTGTTATAGTAATGCAAAACTGACACAGGCATATTATTTAAATTTACTTTATTCTGAAATTGACACTCTTAGAAATAGATTATTGACACGTTTTAAAAGATTGAAGGCCAGTTGACCATTACCATTACCAGTGTGTAATGAAACAGAAGCACTTTGTCAAACAACTAAGACTCTTGATAGAAACATTGATATGTCCTCATCAAAAGGCCACACATGCAAATTTCCTAGAAACTGAAAGTAATTGAGTAGCCAAAACAAGTTTCTTATTTTCATATTTTTCAAAGTTTTTTGATAGCAGATATTAAAAAATCTCTGCTTTCCTAAAATAATTTTTCTCATTAGAACAAATCACTGGGAGAATATCACTTCCAATTTATTTAGTTGGAATGTTATAACAGCCAACAGCCCTAGCCCATTTTTGAAAGAAAAGAAAAGTATTTACAACAAAAATAACTCAAACAATAATTAGGAGTATGTATTGAATACCTAAAGCTAATCCTATTATAGCATTTCCATGCTTTATCTCTTTTAATAAAACTGTCTCAGAAATCCTCCCAGCTAAGTGTCATTGCTTCCATTTTATAGCAAACTAAGTAACAGAGAAATTATTATAGAAAGACAACAGAACTGGTATTCACATTTCTGAATTCAGACACTGAGATCTAAACTTTGTGATGAAAGAGAGTCTTAAAGAGTTTATTCATTATGGACTGAGGTTGTAGTTCAGTGGTAGAGCACTTGCCTAGCATGCATGAGGCACTGAGTTTGCTCCTCAACATCACATAAAAATAAATAAATAAAAAATGAAAGTATTGTGTCCATCTACATCTCAAAAAAAATTAAAAAAAAAGACTTTATTCATTATGACCGTGATATATCTTCCTTAAAGTATTATGCTTTCCTTGTTATCCCTGAAAAATCAAAGACTACAAAAAGAAAAGACATCTCTGATCAGCTTAAAGACCAATTACTCAAATCTATACCATGGGAACAATTTTAAAAGAAAGACTTTGTAAAGAGCAATGTTCCTAAATTCCAAAGTTTCCACTTGATCAAGGCAACTTTGACATTTCCCTCAGCTTGAATAAACTTTAGACAAGTTTCATCCTGATTATAGGCCTCATCTTATTTCTTAGAGCAGGTACTTTAGAAAATTTACAACTACAAATCCTTTCTCTGTCCTTTTGTGATATAAACATACGAGCCTAGAGCCATCTTCAAAGACTTTGGAATCACCCTATTGAAAGAAAATCTTCAAGAAAGATATGTCTCCTGTCTCCAACTCTGTGCAGAAGGGTAGGGATATAATGGTAATAAGTAGCAATTAGCAAACACAGATGGGCTAGTCACATACCATCAGCCCACCTCAGCATTTAAAAACCCTTCCACCTTATGTGACAACAGATTTGAATTCAATTTCTCTTCTTTATTGTGATAATCTTGAAAAAAACAGTTTTTCTTGCTGCTTTTAACAAGTGTCATGTATAATTTATTCTTCACATGCCAAGGTTCAGGGCATGAAGCTTATAACTTTGCTGTTATTTTCTCTTTTATGTAGAAAATATACTGTTTTTTACTATCAAGGCGAGGCTGTAGACATTTCACCTTCAGGAACAAGTAAGTTATGAGGGAGAAAAGTCCATTCAAGAAAGGATTCCTCTGAATAGGAGTCAGCTTCAGCTCCACAGGAGGTTAAGAAGGAAAGGAGGGTGTTATGTGGTATGTGGTGACTTCCAGACCCAGATCTTAGTGAGGTGGTGAGAGAGATTCTGTAGAAAACTCAAATGTTAAAAGAATTTTGAATCATGTATTACACTTCTCCAGAGAAACAGAAACAATGGGATATAAATATGGATGCAGAAAAAAGAGAAAAATATTATGATGCTAGATTAATACATATATATATAAACAGTGGGAATTGACCCACTGCTTTTGGAGTTTTAAGAGTCCCACTATCTGCCTTCTGAAAGCTAGAGAACCTGGAAATGTAATTGAATTCAAATCTAAAAACCAGGTAAGCCACAGGTAAAAGTCCCAGTGACTGAATGGCCAAGAATAAGGAGCTCCAATATGTGAAGGGCAGAAGATGGATGTCTCACCTCAAGACCAGAGAGAGAGAGAGAGAGAGAGAAAGAATTTGTTCTTCTTCCATCATTTTGTTCTATTTGGGCCTCAGTGGATTTGATGACACATAGTCAGTGTGAAACGTTGTGAAATTTCTTTAATCAGTTAACCTATTCAAATGTGAATCTCTCTGAGAACCTCCTCATAGCCAACTCAAGAAATAATGTTTTGTCTGCTATCTGGCTATTCCCTAGCCAGTCAAGGTCACACATAAAATTAACCATCACACACCATTTCCAGCTTTAGTCCCTGCCTCATAAAGAAGCCTCATTCTACATGGGAAAACATCAGGAAACTCATGGTATAATATGTTTTTGGCAAAGTAATGTAAGTTTTCAGAATCACTCTGGAATCATAGGAAACATAGAATGTGTGCAGGAATCAGTAAGTACTTCGTAAAGGAAAAAAAAAGGGGAGCTGGTAATTCTAAGAGGTAATGCTAATAAGTAGCAATTAGCAAACACAGATGGGCTAGACACATCTTGCTGAGATTAAAGGCAAGCTCCTCCCCATCCAGAAGAGTTTAAAAGAAGCCACCATTGCAGGGGTGGAAATCTCCGGTGGCTTAGAATTTTACTCAGAGGCCATCTAGAAGGTCTACCAGACCCTCTCAAGCCTTGAGAAACCAACCTCAAAGAAAGTAGATATTTTTAGATGATGCCAGCAGGAGATGCTATATCTAAGAACACAGCACAGGCCCAAGGAGGCACAGAGAGCTGAATCCTATACACCTGCAGCTCAAGGAGAGAGAACAGGAGAAAGAGGGAAAAGGACAAGACAGTACTTTTACCTACAACAATCTGTTTGAAGCTGAATTTTAATTAACATGTTTTAACTGAGAAACAATTAATAAAATGTCCAATATTTTTGGAATATAAACTCATGAAGTTGATTGTTAACTACAGAAAATTTCTACTTGTATACAGTGAGTAAGTTTTTCCACTAATGTATTTCTTTTAACCTTCCCCATACTAGCTAGGTATAACGATATGGGTGATTTTTCCAAGTTCTTCAGGAGGCACTTAATTTTCTCATGGTATTAAGCAGTGAAAGTGCTTTCAGGCATTTGCAAGATCTTGGAGATGGTACATGCCAAATAAATAATCCTCATTATTTTGTTATGCAACAGGCATAGTGTTAGGGATAGTGAGCAGAAATAGTAAAACAAAAATCTTTGTTCTCCTGTAGTTTACTACAGGTGTGAGCAAAATATAGCCCACAAGTCAAATACAATCAGCAACCTGTTGTTACAAGTGAAGTTTTGTCAAAACACAGTCATACCCACTTGATTACCTGTTACCTATGGCTATAAGAACTGCATTTATAGAGATCTTACTGACAAAGGTAACTTCAACAAAGTTGAAGAGATCAAAAGGCTAGCAGAGTAATAGTGCAGAGTCTGAAGGAGGTTGATGGGATAAAATGGGAACCAAGTCACTCATGGCTATCTCCAGTTAAGAGGTTTTCTCTTTGTTTTTGTTTTGTTTTGTCACTGGGGATTGAACCTAAGAGCATATAACCAATGAAATACATTACCCTTTTTATTTTATTTTTTAAATTTAGAGACAGGATCTCACTAAGTTGCTTAGGCCCTCACTAAGTTGCTAAGGTTGACTGAATTTGTGATTCTCCTGCCACAGCCTCCTGAGTTGTTGAGATTAAGGGCAAGCTCCACCACATCTAGAAAGAGTTATGGATATTATTCTAAGAGCAGTAGGCATTCAATGCTGGTTGTCAGTTTTAAGTACAAGAATAAGAAGGCAGAAAGGGCTATCTATGACATGACATAATTTATACATGAAAAAATTTTGTGCAGGCTAAAGATTTTAACAGACAACTCACCAAAAAATATAGATTAGATTAACCAAATGGAAAAAGACAGTAACTCAAAATAGGTAAGAATTATAAGCATGTGGAAGATATCTGAGAGATGTCATTGTCAGGAGTAAATGATTGAATAGGGAAAGGGATGAAGGAAAATAAGATTAAAAAGTTACTTTGAAAGATTCTCTGCTTATCCAAGAGCAAGGTAGATCTTTCCATCTACTAAGAGAGCCTACATCCTGGGAACAAATTTTTACCCCTCACACATCAGATAGAGCATTAATACCTAGGAGTAATATATACTTTATATAGGAGTATATAAAGAACTCAAAAAGCTAAGCACACACACACAAAAATAACCCAATGGGCAAGGACCTGAATAAACAATTCTTAGAAGAAGGTATGCAATCAATCAACAAATATATGAAAAAATGCTCAGCATCTCTAGCAATCAGAGAAATGCAAATCAAAACTACTCTAAGATATCATCTCGCTCCATTCAGAATGGAAGCTATTATAACAATAATAAGCATTGGCAAGGATGTGGAGAAAAAAGTACACTCATACATTGCTGGTGGGACTGCAAATTGGTGCAGCCAATATAGAAAGCAGTATGGAGATTCCTTGGAAATCTGGGAATGGAACCACCATTTGACCCAGCTATACCTCTTTTCAGTTTATACCCAAAAGACTTAAAAAGAGGGAACTTAAGGGACACAGCCATATTAATGTTTATAGCAGTAAAATTTACAATAGTTAACTCTGGAGCCAACCCAGATGCCCTTCAGTGGATGAATGGATAAAAACATAGGGCATATATACACAATTCAATTTTACTCAGCAATAAAAGAGAGAATAAAATCATGGCATTTGTGGGTAAATGGATGACAAAGGAGAAGATAATGCTAAGTGAAGATAGCCATCCCCCCCCCCCCCCAAAAAAAAAGCTGAGTGTTTTCTCTGATATAAGGAGGCTGACTCATAATGGGTAGAGAATGGTAGTATGGGAGGAATTGATGAATTCTAGATAGGGAAGAGGGGTGGGAGGGAAAAGGAGCGGGCAGAGGATTAGCAAAGATGGTGGAATGTGATAGACATCATCATCCAAAGTACATGTATGAAGACATGAATTGGTGTCAACATACTTTATATACAACCAGAGATATGAAAAATTGTGCTGTGTGCATGTAATAAGAATTGTAATGCATTCCTGTCATTTTTTAAATAAGAAAGATTCTCTGTACCTATATTTTATCCCCACCTACATGTTTTACATACATGTAGATGATTTTAGTCAATGTCCTCAAACCTGTGCTTATGAATAAAGAAAAATTCTTTTATAAAAATGGTAATCAGAAAGCTGACATTTAAATATATTCATGTTAAAACTTGATTTCTTATTTATTTAAACAAATAAGTAAAACTTAATCTGGTAGAATTTGGGTTCCAACTTATCCCATGAACATTATTTAAAATTTATAATAAATCTAAAACTGCTTTTAACATGCCAAAAAGCCTTACAAAATAAACTCTGCCATCGTTGAAACAATTGTCTCTTTTTCCCATAGGTTTGTATATTGATTCCTTCAATATTCAGAGGCATGAGTTATTAAGAATAATAGAGTAAAACAGATAATAAGACATGTGTTGCTTGATGAATGGAGTGTGTGTTCATCTGAATCAGAGGAAAAACAGTATGAACAAAGCAGGACAATGCACATTATTATGAAAAGTATAAAATAATAAAAATTTGAATAATATTAATAATAATGATATTAATAATAATATTAATAATAATAAGTATGAAGGCTGTCACTTTCCTGTGCTTTCTTTCACCAAGTTTTATTAAAAATACCCTTTCATAGTTTCTGAGGAAAGATTTAAAATTAAAAATATGATTTTGAGAAACTCTTTAAAAAAAAATTAACACTACTATTGGAGGAAGATTAAACACTTTCAAAAGTCATTTATTGATATTCTTCCTGGTTTCACAAATGACCTATGAATATAAATCAAATAGAGAGGCCTGTCATTCCCAGAGTTCCATGAAGAAATGTATAGCTATATATAACAGTTTTTTAATGAATTAAATCATTATCCACATCAACACAGTATGACTTCACTCATTCCTACCCCTAATTTTCATTTCCAGGTTTCATTTTGCAAAATCCTTCCAGATGTTTTACATGTAAACTCAGTTTCAATATGTTTAAAATATAAACTTTTTTTTCTACATTATCAATGTTCACAAAATCTCCTTGTTCCCAGTAATTAGCCTTTAAAATTATTGATTCTCATAGTTGCTTTACTCTTTATCAGTCCCAAATTTCTGTTGATTTTTCTGTTCCACAACATTAGGCACTCCTACTTGTTCCCTTTCCTGAAGGCATCGTATTAAATTAAATGGATTCAGAATCAAAATACTGAGCACTTTTTATGCATGTGTGTTACGTGGCTACTTTCAGAGAAGACAGAAAGTGGCACAATACTGTAATTCCAGCTACTCATGGGAATGAGACAGAAGGATCACAAGTTTAAGTCCAGCCTCAGCAACTTAAAAGACCCTGCCCCCACCTTCCACCATGTGACCAGCGCACTGGTTTCATTAATGAGGTTCTTGGCATAAAAGTTAACTAGTGAGATCGAAATAAACACACAGACTCAGCTACCTTTTTCTATGACCAGGTCCAAGACGGCTCTCCCTCTGAACTCCCACCTCGAACCACCCGGTAGGGCAGCAGCAAGTATTACTCAGGGCTAGCAGGAGAGAGAGAGAGAGAGGGAGCATGCCAGGGAGTAGCCTTTTATTGGGGAACAGGAAATTCAGGGGAGAATTCCATCCAATGAAGGTTGAGGGGGGCCGCACTCCAAGGTCAGGGTCAGTGATTGGCCCCTGGGGTTAGTGGTCAGTCACACCCTCACACGGACAGGCTCTTGCACCAGGAGAGGGCTGGGAAAGCTCCGACACAGTTTAGCCAGAGTGCCTCAGACCCAATCCGGGAGTTGCCCAGTCACGTGTGAGAATGGCTCCCCACACCCACCCCACCAAAAAAAAGGGAGAGTAGGATTATAACTTCATGGTAAATCATTCCTGGGTTCAATCAATCACTGGTACTACAAAATTAATTAAATAGCAAAAGAGTGCTAAATACTTTGTCACATCTTTCTAATGAATACTTTTGTCAGTTCTCTATATAGGTATACAAGTTTGATGAAAATTAAGAACAAAATATTTGAGATTACAGAAATTTATCACAATAGAAGAATACAAGTTTCCAAGAGTACTACAGAGTGAATGACAGTTTCATATTTTTGCATTTAAAAAAATTGACATCATTCCAAATAACTCAACTGTTATATATAAGCACCATATATTCACTCACAGAAGATATTTTATCACTTCTGTTTATCAAGCAGAACTGAAACCTACAGCATAAAATTAAGGTCAGAGTTGGATCTAAAACCAACATTATGTTAATAATTGAATAGCATATATAGGATTTTTTTTTCACTTTAGAGGACAAAAAATTCACCCCTGATAGGCTTTACAATTTACTTTCGAAAGTTTAAAGTTTTGAAAGCATATATAAAACAATATAAGAAATAAATTAATTTCAGTGTAGCATTATTTTAAATACAACCTTTCAAGTTAGGTGAATATGGAACTAATAATTTTTCACCAACTGTAGAGAAAATCAATTGCTCCAGAGTATGATTCACTCAGTTAGATGGTGAAATATAATTTATATGTTGTCATTTAGGTAAGCAGAAGTGTGTGTAAGTCTTGTCACAGAATGAAAATATTTTCACAAATCAGTTTTATTTCAAGGCATTTGGTTAGGGGAAAATTTAAACGTTCAAAATATTCATCAAAATGTGTGATGTTCAACAATATTATATCTTCCCATGTAATTAATTTATGCATTTTATACTTGATATTTTGCATCCTTTCATGGATAGTAGGATTTTAAAAAATCTATTTTTAATGAATTATACTAGAATGCATTTATGCACTTTGATATACATAGATGAGATATAATTTTTCATTTTTCTGAGTATACATGTAGCATAATCATATTGGTCATGTAGTCATGTATATACATTCAGTAATAATGTCTACCCCCACATTCCCTCCCCTCTCTTCTCCTCCCATCACTTTCCTTTACCCAATTTAAGTTAATGCTATTGTTCTGTAGTGTCCCACTGCCTTATTGTGAATTAGCATCTGCATGTTAAAGAAAACATTTGGCCTTTGGTTTTGTGGGATGGTCTTATTTCACTTAGCATGATATTCTCCAATTCATTCATTACTGGAAAATGCCATAAATTTACTCTTCTTTAAAGCTGAATAATATTCCATTGAGTATATATAACACATTTTCTTTATCCATTCATCTATTGAGGAACACCTAGGTTGGTTCCATAGTCTAGCTATTGTGAATTGAGCTGATATAAACATTAATGTGGCTGTATCAATATATTATGATGATTTTAAGTCCTTATAAACTGTGGAGTGGGCTAGCTGGGTCAAATGGTGGTTCCATTCCCAATTTTCTGAGGAATCTCCATACTGTTTTCTATACTGGTTGCACAAATTTGCAGTCCCACCAGCAATGTATAAGTGTACCATTTTCACCACTTCCTCACTAACATTTATTGTTTCCTGTATTCTTGATGATTGCCATTCTGACAGGAGTGAGATAAAATCTTAGAGTAGTTTTAATATGCATTTCTCTAATTGATGATTGTTTGTTGATCAATTATATTTCTTCTGTGAATTGTCTGTTCAGTTCCTTCGCCTGTTTATTGATTTGGTTATTTGTTTTTTGGGTGTTAATTTTTTTGAGTTATTTATATATCCTGGAGATTAGTACTCTATCTGATGTGTGTGTGGCAAAAATTTGCTCTCAAAATGTTCACCTCATTGATTGTTTCTTTTGACAAGAAGAAGCTTTTTAGTTTGAGTCCATCCCATTTATTGATTCTTGATTTTACTTCTTGCACTTTAGGAGTCTTGTTAAGGAAGTCAGATCCTAGGCCAACTTGGTGAAGATTTAGGCCTATTTTTTCTTCTGTTAGCTGCAAGGTCTCTGTTCTAGTGCCTAAGTCTTTGATCTACTTTGAGTTGATTCTTTTGTGCAGGGTGAAAGATAAAGGTTTAATTTCATTTTGCTATATATGGATTTTCAGTTTTGTTAGCACCATTTGTTGGACAGGTTATCTTTTCTCCAATAAATGTTTTTGGCACCATTGTCTAGTATGAGATAACCATATTTATTTGGGTTTATCTCTGTGTCCTCTATTTTGTACCATTGGTTTACAAGTCTGTGTTGGTGCCAATACCATGCTCTTTTTGTTACTATAACTCTGTAATATAGTTTAAAGTCTGGTATTGTGATGCTTCCTGCTTCACTTTTCTTGCTAAGCATTGGTTTAGCTATTCTGAGTCTCCTATTTTTCCAAATAAATTTCATGATTGTTTTTTCTATTTCTATGAACAATGTCATTGGGATTTTAATAGGAATTGCATCAAATCTGTACAACGCTTTTGGTAGTATGGCCATTTTGACAATATTAATTCTGCCTACCCAGGAGCATGGGAGATCTTTCCACCTTTTAAGGGTTTCTTCAATTTCTTTCCTTAGTGCTCTGTAGTTTTCATTGCAGAGGTCTTTCAGCTCTTTTGTTAGGATGATTGCTGGGTATTTTTTTGAGGCTATTGTGAATGGAGTAGATTCCCTAATTTCTCTTTCAGTGGATCATTTCTGATGTATAGAAATGCATTTGATTTATGGGTATTGATTTTATATTGTGCTACCTTGCTGCATTCATTTATTAGTTCTAGAAGTTTTCCGATGGAATTTTTGGGATGTTTTAGGTATAAAATCATGTCATCAGCAAGTTGTGATATTTTGATTTTTTTAACCTATTTTTATACCATTAGTTTCTTTCATTTGTCTAATTGCTCTGGTTAGAATTTCAAGGATAATAGGATTTTTAAGCACTATTTAGAAATAGTATTTGTATAACAATATATAGAATGTTTAGTTTCTTTCTAGAAATGTTCAAGAAAATATTTTTCCTTATGTTGAAAATATAATTCTGCTTACATATTCAAAAGTAAAATCTATCCAAATTCATATAAATATTTTTGAAACAAATAAAAGTCAATGAATAGGGGTTAAATGTTCAAATGAATGACAGAATATAAAAATTTATTATAAAAATATCTGTCCAAATGTAAGATACAAATCAATGTTTTCTTTTTTA
Organism: Callospermophilus lateralis; assembly: GCF_048772815.1. Classification (NCBI taxonomy): domain Eukaryota; kingdom Metazoa; phylum Chordata; class Mammalia; order Rodentia; family Sciuridae; genus Callospermophilus; species Callospermophilus lateralis. The sequence continues at coordinate 62,365,329 of NC_135321.1, forward strand.
TCTTATTCAACTCTTTCTCTGCACAAAGAATTTTGAGTAGAATACATTATATAAAACATTTTATTACCTTGGGCTGGGGCTGGGGCTCAGTGGTAGAGCACTTATCTTGTGTGTGTGAGGCCCTGGATTCAATCCTCAGAAACACATAAATAAAATAAAAGGTATTATGTATACCTACAACTAAAGAATATTTAAAAAACACATTTCATTACCTTGATCAAAAAATTTAAGGTATAATTCAAATATACCTATACTCCTCACAGAGAAATTTGAAGTGCCTTAAGTTTATCTCAAATATGTATATCTGAAATAATATCCAAACAAGTGCTGATTAAAGATACATTTTAATTGATGTGATTAATTTATGAATTTTCATTGATAATTTACTATGACTTGTGGATAAGCCTAATCCAGTATGTACAAAGTTTTTGATATTGATCCAGACTGCAGTGGGGCCACATATGGCCTGAATACAATACTGGCTGGTAGTCTACTTAGAACTTCACTTTAAATATCCTTAGATGTCATATATGTACTTCATTGCCCAAATGCCTACGTGCAATCTTACACTTGCAACATACTGTATTTAAATGTAGTCACAAATTTTCTGTATACATTTGGTTCTTGACAGAATTTGAATTTGTGATACACTTATACCAGACTCTGGGGCACAACAGTAATGAAGAACACAACATAGGGCCTCAAAGATTTACAATCTTTTATGAATAATACAAAGACCAACTGAAAAGTAACATGAGAGGAAAAAGGATATAGTACTTTGCGACCATAGAGCACAGGCAACTTACCCAGCCATGGTAGATTGGAGAAGTTTTCATGCTGGGTGACATTCAAGGTAAGAGTATATTAGGAGTTGATCAGATCAATGAAGTGTAGGGGGAAAAGGATCTCTTGGCATAGGGGAAAAGATGTCCTTGACATAGGGAAAACTGTAAAAGCCTTGGAAAAACATGTAACAAACTTTAAGAAATGCATAAAATTCACTGTGGTATGAGAAATAAGGACTGAAGATTTAATCGGAGAACTGAGATCTCAAGGGAGTGGCCCACCAGCCATTTAGATCATGAAGAATTTTGAATTTACCTTAGTCAGTCAATGGCAATGGTGTCAGGAATGGGATATGATAGAGTAATTTAATGTGTTTACATAAGTGGACATATTTTTCTAGGAGCTGTCTTTAATCCCACTAAAACACTTGTTATTATAGGGAGTCAAGTTTATTCAATAGGAGTTACATATTCAATAACTAGCTATTAAAGAGAAGGCAAAACATTTGTAATATAAGTTTTAGACACTGCTGGTAGTTTTTAAAGTATACAGGTATCCTGGGATGGCAAAAAATTGAGAACCTGTACAAGTTCCATGGATTGAATGGGGAAGTTTTATGCAACAGTTGTCTCAAGAGGGATAATTAACACATGGATAATCAGCATTATTTCTTTTTCAACATATTTACCATAGGTCATATATGTCCAACTAATTACTACTTTGAATGAAGCTAGTATGTTTTGATATATAGAAGGTTTTATATACCTAGTTTGCTATGATTTTCTTAATTCAATAATCTTTCTTGATTATATACTTTTTGGATATTTGAAAGTTTTTGAAAGTTTCAATTAATTTGCAGAGTTCTTAAAATGTAGATTTTGTAATTGTTTTAATTATTTTACCAAGAGTGGATTTTTAAAGGTCCTTACTCTGCCATTCCAGAAATACTTCCTACTCTTTAATTTTAATGTTCTTTTGTTATGAAAATAATGGTTGTCCAGATATGACAGTTTCTACCCAACAGTGATTGTCTCCTCTAACTCACAGAGTGACAGAAGTCTTTAAAAAGACTAATCGAAATTGCCATTTGATCCTATTATCCCACTCCTCGATTTATACCCAAAGGACTTAAAATCAGCACACTAAATTGATGCAGCCACTTCAATGTTTATAGCAGCTCAATTCACAATAGCTAAGCTATGGAACCAAGCTAGGTGCCCTATAACAGATGAATAGATAAAGAAAATGTTATATATATATATATATATATATATATATATATATATATATATATATATATATATAATGAAATATTACTCAGCCATAAAGAAGAATGAAGTTATGGCATTTGCCAGTAAATGGATGGAACTAGAAAATATCACAGTAAGTGAAATAAGCCAGTCTCAAAAAGCAAAAGGCAGAATGTTTTCTCTGATATGTAGAAGCTAACCCACAATAGGGGAGGGGAAGAATAGAAGTTCATTGGACTAGACAAAGGGGAATGGAGAGAAGGGAGGAAGGATAGGAACAGAAAAGACAATAGAATGAATCAGGCATGTCTTTCCTATTTGCATATGTGAATACTTGACCAATGTTAACTCCTCATCATGTAAAACCACAGTAATGAGATCCTAATTGAAACAAGTTATACTTATTCTATGTACGTATAATATTTTTTTTTTACTGTCAGGTAAAAAATTAAAATAATAAATATAAACAAAACATGAAGTGGCTCTGGTCACAGTCTTTTATGTAAATCAATGTCTATGTGATTCAATAAACGATGTTAATGCTCAGTAACTGCCTTGCCAATCTGATCAAAGACTTCTTGCAGAAAGCAGTCTTTAACCTTCTATTTGTACTTTATCTCACTATCAGATCTTCAATAATATATATGTATTTAAATTTTTTATTTTATAAAACATTGTTTATTATATTCCATGGACAGAAAAATCCATGACTACTGAATGAGAACTCAGGTAAAGATGTGTGGAAAGAGAAGTTTAAACAGAAAAAATAATGTAAGAAAAAATCATTTTCAGAAAAATCCTTTTATTTTCTGAGTATGTATCTACAAAGTGGTACAAATAACTTTAGTGCAATTAGTAAGGGTATGGTGACAGAAATTATAATGAGAAAGGAAAGGGCAAGCTCAGAGGGAAGCTTAGGAACCATGGTAACCACACACACTCTTTATTCTGTCAGGTAAACCATAGTTATACACTGCAGTACAATTTGTAAATGACTACAGAGCATGAAATTAAGCAACTGATATTATATTAACATATGATTCTTCAAATAATTCATTCTTAACTAGGTTAACATTTCCAAGAATTGTTCTGCAAATACTGGTGGCATTGGCCAATGACAAAGGGGATTTATTTTAGTAAAAAATACTTAGAAAACACATTATATCTTTCTCTAACATTTTCCAATGACAAAAGCCTATAAGGTAAGGTTTCTATAATTTTTAGCTAATATTCTAGTTAAGTAATATTTACTTCAGGAGAGTCTGGTTTGGTCACTAAATACAAGATCATTCTTCTCTAGACTCAATATGTTTAATATTTGATGAATTTATACATAAACACACTAAGAACTTGTAGTTTTTAGATATTTTTGCATGTATCTATAAATCAGAATATTATTGAATACAAGATGTAGGAAACTGTCATCTGAACTAACATAATTGAATTATTGTGACCAGATGAGATTTTCAATGGTATTGGGGTTATCATCCTGAAAATGTATTAGAGTGAGAATTCTACCAAAAGTGTACAAAGTCAAGTTCATACAAAGTTTAATGTTTATAATACACCCACTCAAGAGACTAATTTACCACATTGTGTGTTTATCAGAGTAGCATTTCATGGCCACATGTTTCTGTAAGATGAATATCCTATATCAATGTGAATTTTAACCCTCCTTCTCTAGTATTCAAAGGTTTGAAATAAAATGGAACCATGAGCATTTTTTCTTTTCCTACAACTTCATTTTTAAAATTATATATAGTAAGTATGAGCATTCAATTTTATACCAACTTATTGTTTATTATTCAAATACCTTATCATTAAAAATAAACCAAAATGGATTAAAGGCTTCAGTGTAAGACCTGGGACTATGAAGCAACCAGAAGAAAACAGGTTGTTGGAATAGGTAAGGAAACTTTTTTGTTTGTTTTTTTGTGTCAAGAACCTGAAAGCACAGGAAATAAAAACAAGTAGGTAAGTGGGATTACATCAAACTAAAAAAGGTGCAGAGCAAAGTAAACAACAGAGTGAAGGCAGGACTTACAAAATGGGATAAAATATTACAAATTGTACATATGACAATGGTATGATAACCATAATGTATAAGAACTCTAAAAACTCTATAGAAAAATTATATATGTGTGTGTGTGTGTGTATCCCTATTAAAAAGAGGACATAGACTTAAATAGACATTTCTCAAAGAAAAATAAAGATATACAAATGGTCAACGAATATATTTCAATATGTTCAACATCACTAATGATCAAGGAAATGCAACTCAAAACACAAAGAGATACCAGTAATAATGGCTATTATCAAAACAAGTTTTGATGAGGGTGGGAAAAATGTGTGTGTGTGTGTGTGTGTGTGTGTGTGTATTTATATATCCTGCTTTAAATATTATATAATGCATTCATGTATTGAAACATCCCATTATACCCCCACGTTGAAATTCAGGCAGAATACAGACACAAGATCCCTGACCTTAGGCACCTTATGGTCTAATTAGTATAATACAGGTTAACAGTAGACAGACAAGTTACATGACAACTCTTAATTGTTAAAATCAACATTAAAGGATTGTAATTTAAGTAATCAAAAATGTCATCTAATCCTAAAATTATTTATAAAAGTTATTTGACCTCAGAATCCACAGCACTTTAAACAAGGTAAGTTCCACTGAAGATCAATACTCACAAAGATGCAAACACACTGAAACACTTGACAGCACTATGAATGACTTTTGTTATTCTGGATCTTCTGTTTCCTTCTTATTATGGTCTAAATTCTCTGTAATACCAATTTATCAGACAGAAGCATGTCAACTTGTTCTTCTAGATAATCCACTAAGTTTTCAGTCCATTGAAGTGCACTTTATGACTAATACGTTTCTGAGTTCAGTTCTGCTTTTTTATTTTTACTGGAAGGCTTTTGTTTCACAGGCTTGGCCTGTCCTCCGCACCTTCATTGTCAGTTAGCACCTAACTTGAGTCATTACTCTGAGAGTCAAATCACTGATTATTATTCTCAATGTCAACATGTTCACAGTCTTCTGTGTTTTGTAAAACTGTTGCCAAGTTAGCCGTTAAAAATGGCTCCTTCATCAGTGTTCATGACTGAATTTTCTTCATTGCCAGGGAAAAGTTTTTTCCATGCTTTGGTTATGGTACTTGATATTTATCATGTCCCAAGATCTTGAAATTTCATAAATTAGATCCAACACTGTCAAATTCTTCCAAAACATTTTTGGGTCAATACCTTCATCCATGTATTTCTGGAGAAGTCCTGCTTGATAGTATCTTTTTACTGTGGCTAAAACTCTCTGGCTCATTGGTTGAATTAGACTTGTGACATTGGGTGGCAAATATTTCACAATGATTCTGCCACCATTTGAACTCAAGGGTTCTTCATTTGGATGTGCTGGGGCAAAATCTAAAAGAAGCATTGCTTTTTCAAGAAGCCCCTTGGATTTCAAATGCTTCTGTACTTGTGGCACAAAATATTTCTCAAACTACTTTCTGAAAACAGTCTGTTCTATCCATGCACCTTTTTGACTGAAATAAGTTTCAGGAAGGTTTGAAATATCAGTTCCTTTGAATGCATGTTTTTTTTTTTTTTTTTTTTGCTTTCCCCACAACACAAAGATTAAGTGGCATTTGCACAACACATAATAATAATTCTCTCTCTGCTTGACCAATATTCAAAAGTACTTTGCTCAGAGTCAAGAGCTAATGTCCTTGATGGAAGACATTTTCAGAACAATCCAGTTTGATCAGCACCATAAATTTGCTCTGGCTATTGATTCTCTCTCTCAACAAATTCCTGAAAATTACCACAAAATTCACTGGCAGCAGTTTCATCTCCTTTTAATTTTGTTCCTTTGCCAGCAGTCTTTGGAATACCATGGCACTGCTTAAATGAGTTAGCCAGCCAGATGATGTATTAAAATCACCTTCCATCCTCCAAGCATCAAAAAAGAATTCGGCTTGTTTTGCACAAATAGTTCTAGACACTGGAATTCCATCAGTTTTCTGTTGGTTAAACCACTCTATCATAACTCTACCAAATTCTTCATATATTGATGACTTTACTGATTTACGTTTGGATACTCCACTTTTAGGATCTGAACTGTTTGCATAGTTTATAATCCTTTCTTTGTTCTTTTTAATATCAATAACTGTGAATTCACCAATTCCATATACCACAGAAAGTTTTTTGAAAGAGATACCTTCTTCAAGTTTCTAATTGTCAACACCACACACTTACGTTTCCCTAACATTGTAAGTGTCTAATATTTCAGGTGATTACTGAAATAAGATAATTAATAACTTAAATTTGAATACAAAGAGATTACAATATGGAGTATTAAGATCCCTCCTCTGCCCTGAAGACTTAGTGTAGTAGATGATTTTCTGACAAGGTCTACAGGAATCTCTTCACTTGCATTTTAAAACAAAGTTTCTACAACAGGGAAAGCTCCAATTAACCCTACCTTCCTCTCAGTTTGCAGTCTTTTCATGAACTGCAGTCTCACTGGAGGTTAGAAGTTGAACCAAGGCTACACTACCAAAGTCTCTAAAAGGGTCCTCTTAAACACTTAATAGTTGCCATCATTACAGGGAAGGTTATTCCCTAAAGCACTGAGACTCAGGTTGCAGTATTTTGGGATATGTGCAAGAAAATAAACTCAATAGAGGACTTGACATGCAGGAAAAAAACAATGGGAAAACTCATTCTCTCACTGTGTTGTCTTAGTAGGGCAATGGACTGTAAGGGATGCTCTTTTCCAGTCAAGGATTGCTATAGGTTACACAGGGGAGTGCTTATGAAAAAATCATAGCAAGTTAAGGCAAGCTGGGCAGAAGACGTGCAAATGAGGTGAAAGTGGACAAGCAGAAAACTCTATTTTTAACTCAACACAAACTTACACCAAATGTAATTTGCTACTAGAAAGGGGAAAAGTGGGCAAGAGGTGATGCCACGTGATTAAAGAAAGCATCACAAAACTTCATTGGTAGAAATCAGAACCCAAGGTAGAGGCTGTGGGGTGGAAACCTCGGTGAAAAGGTTACAATAGTCCTGGTGAGAGATGATCCTCCATGGGCCAACAGAAGTTCCTGTGAGGGCTGTATAGATACTAGCAGCCTCTGAAATTTCCTGAAATTAAGATGTCAGAGGGAAGCCTTCTTAGCCAGGGCCTCTCCCCGGGGCGTGAGCAAGCCCCGGAGTGCAGGACGTCTTTCCTCCCGCGGAGGGAGCCCAGATTCTGCCTGAACGCAGGCGACCAGGGTGTCACAGCTGGTGGCTCTGCAGCGGCAGCCTAAAATTTAAATCTTTAAAATGTGGTTAAAAAAAAGTAAGTGCTATAGTGCCTCCAAATGAGTAGGTAAATGAAAACTTAATGGTTATTAATTTTTTTTAATCAAAATTGAAGGAAATTTTGAAACTTACTAAAACAACTTTTGCCTTTAAGTCTAGGATTCATGGGGAGAAGAGAGTTTACACTGATATTAAATCAGATAATTGCGTGATTACTTTCTATGTACCTTTTCATTCAAGGGATATCACCTCTTTACAGATTTTACATAGTTAATACTTAGTAGACTGTGTTCTGACTTTACTCTTTTGGCCCTGCATAAATGATGCCAGTTTTGTTGTGTACTAGGGGATTCAGTAAAATTTTATACAGCAGAATTACTTCTGGAATTTGTGTAAGGCAGATGAAAATTCTCAGCATATGAAAGAGTTTAAGAATATGGCGTACATGTATGTATACAGGGTTGAATATGTCAAATGCAGTAAATTTTTGCCTTGACATTAATACTTGCTAAGAATTATGTTAATCACTAAATAATCAAGTTGCTAGGGAATTATTTATTCATTCAATAAATATGCATTGAACAGACACAAAAATCGTTTTATACTTGTATTATCTTAGAGAAATGTTTATCTGGCTTGACCAAGTCAATATGAATTTGAAAGCTATGATAATTAGAGTGTATGCTTATAACAATTTTAACTATTCTGGGAAAAATTATCAGAATTTTAGCATTTATTGCTTTACTCTTTAATTATACCATTTGGATATGTCAGAACAATGCAGGAAAATGATGATGCCAAGTATTTTTAGTTTGGAAAATTAAAATAATTAAACAAAAATCCTTTAGATAATTCTTCTCTTCTATACAGTTTGGCCATTCAAACAACTGATTTTCATTCTCATTATATTCCACACACTTAACTTTTAAGTACTAGAAAACAAATAAAAAAGTCAACAATTTAAAACACAATTCCACATGCAAGTTTTTGGCCTGAAAATTTACTCTGATTAAAAGAGCAAGCTTTCTCTTATATTATTAGAAAAGAAACTTCATATTTAAAATGAGTGACAGAAATATTGTCAAGAATTTCTCATTCAACTTCAAAATTACTTTAATAAGTAATTTACTTTAAATTACTTTTGACTAATGGCCTTATACAGCATGTCATCTTAGAGCCAGATCTTGCAATTTCAGAATATAAGATTATTTACTAATATCACATCAAAGCAGTATTCACCCATCTTTCAGGAAAAAAAAAATGATTTTAGGCACTTTGGAAATGATAAATGGCCATTACTTTACATATTATTTCCTGGTTACTTGAGGTTAATTACCCAAAAAGGATTAAGGCTTTTGTTATATTAAACATTATAACTGAATAAGCTGATATTAAGCTACCACTAAGCTTATTCTTTATATTCTCCTCTGCACAAATAAACAACTTTTTGATACCTGAATTTTCATGACTGTGATACATACCTATGATCTGAATGACTGTACTTCCTCTAATCAAGTTCAAGTTTATCTCACATCTTCCTTCTTGTCTGACATTTTTCTTAAAATCCAAGTTCATATAAAAATTGTATTGCATTGAACTGTTTTATATTAACCTTTGGTGATTCTTGAATTTAGAATTTAAAATGACTTGCACATGTAGTATTTTGTAATACAAGATTTTTAATAATGTATCAAAATATTTTTGTCATACTATTTTTTAGGGCTCAGTCTTATTAAGTGGCTTCAAGAACATTTTTGCATGAAATTTCACACACCAAGGGATAGGAATCACATTTATTGTGAAACCTGAACTTCTTTTGTTATTTCTGAAACAGTTTCACCAAGAAGCCCTTGAAAATCAACATGTTTCCTGGAGACATAGTTTTCAAATTCAGATTTTATCAGTAGCTTTGTCTGATATTTTATCATTTCATTGTGATTATAATTCATTGTGTTATAATTCAGGAAAATTCAGTTACGCTGATGGCTGAAACTGCCAACTGTACACTGATGTAATGAGTCATGCCTATTACTGACTCTGAAATTCAACAATTACACCTCAAACATGCCTTGCTGAACACCTAATTTAGGAGGACCAGACTGCAGAAATTCTGAGAATTATTTTAAAGCAATTCTCTCCTTTTTCATCCCCAGATGCTACAGTTTATGTCCCATTATTTGTCTTTGTGAACACTTCTCTAATTTATCCTTTCCTTTTTCCCCCACTTCTGCAATCCAGTCTAGGTCTTCATTACTTGCTTTGACGTGTATAAATGCCACCAAATAATTTTGTCTCTTTCCAGCTCCTTCCTCATTACATGAACCTATTAAAGTCTTAGGAAGTTATATTTCTAAATTATGTATTTGATTATTTTTAGCATGTAATTAAGAAATAAAATGAAAGTTAAATGGCTTTTAATATTTGGAGTATGTGTTTCAAATTCTTTAACATAGCATATATTGTCTTTTATATTCATGCCAAAAGCTAATGCTCCATACTGATATCTTCTTCATCTATTATTTTCACTTTAACCTCCAGAAAATTCAGATTAAGTGCTCTATTTTGGTCTCATATCTCATATAATTGATTAAATATTGCTTCTACCTAGAATATGTTTTATCAAAAAAATGTTTAGCTGTAAAAGCATGACTCTACACAACCTCTCAAGATATGATTTGTCTTTGTAAAACCCTTTCATTTTTTCATACACAGAACAAATTCCCTTCTTTGCAATTTCATAGCATTTTATACATAGTTGACTAAAGTACTCATCATGTAATATAATAAGTAAATTATGCTTTTCATTTGATGTACCAGCATTTATGTATATTTTTATATTCATAGTCCATTTTATAAAGGAGAGAAGTTTATGTAGCTCATGGTTATGGAAGTCCAAGACTGGAAATCTACACCTGATAAGGGCCTTTGCTGTGCCCTAATACGTTAGAGAGGTGAAGAGGCCAATAGGCACACAGGGAAGGTAGCCTGCCTTTATAGCAACCTCCTCTCATAGTAACCAGCCCAGTTCCTAGAGAAATAACCTTGTCCCCAGAGGACAGACATTAGTCCCCCCAAAGATCTAATTACCTTTTAAAGGCCCTATCTCCCAACCCCACCACAATGACAATCAAATTTCAACATTATATTTAGAGAGGAAAAGCCATAGCAATTATCTGGGACAATATTCAACAAAAATACACATTTGTTATATGAAATTATTTTTAAATCTCTTTTTTTAATTTGATGAGGAACATCTTCACATTGAAGAACAGATTTTCTTTATATTTCTATTTAAACACATTTTAAATAAAAATAGAGCAAATGTTTATATTAAAGACATATATTGTTCATTTAGCTAATAATATCATAGCTACTACTTACTTCCCCACAAATTTTTTAAAAAACAAATTTAGAAAGAGATGTATTAATGTGTTACAGTATTTTGGTATATTTAAAAATCACTTTAATGTCTTTCTTTTGGGACTGGGTTATTTCTCTTGGACTCTTGGAACTGGATTGTTTACTGTGAGATGGGGATGTTATAAAGCAAGGCTGCCCTTTGTGTTTTCCTTCTTCCATGTGTGCCTGATGGCCCCTTCATATCTCAATCTTGCCACAGCACAGGGGCCTTGACAGGTGCAACTGTCCAATATTGGACTTCCAGCCTCCAGAACCATGAGCTACATAAACTTCTTTCTTTTATAAAACACACAGTCTCAGGTATTCAGTCAAATTAATGATAAATTACAAATAAGGGAAAGCAGGCAAGAGTCCCTGTCTGTAGTGATTTAGGTTGAACTTACCGCTAGTTAGCACTCAGATGCAGGACATATTTTACTGTACTGACTTTCTTTGGAAGTCACGTATTTTTCATGTAAACTTTAGCACTCTGTTAATGCACCTTAATTTAGTTTGAAGGAAATGCTGTCATTTTCATTAGCAAAATTATCTCATCCCTTCCACTTTGTTACAAGCACATGAAGAAAAACCAGTTGAAAAAAGTTAAGAACATGGATTTTTAAAATAGTAGACAAGAATAAAAAAAATGTTTCCAATCATTAATACCATATTACAAAATATCTTCTTGAGACTTGGATAATACTAAATGTCTAGCAAAATAATTAGCATTTATTATGTAAAATTACATTGAATAGTTTTCATTATAATTGAAAAATAGGAGAAGTTTAAAGCAATTCTGTCACTTCAAAACTGTAGATGCTTCTCAAATTTTTAGGAATTATTGGAGGTATTTCAAAGGATACTATATATTTAATAAACTAATAATTATCTGAGAAGTTGTGAACTGTAACTTACAATTACTGAAAATATTTTATCTCTTTACTTTTTTTAAACTGTGGTATGCATTTTAAATTATTTTATATTACACTTTAAATATATGACTTTGAAAGATGGTTCAATTCCAAATTTATGTTAATAAAATCCAATATATAAGGAACTCTTCCTATTGTCTCATTACTGTTTTCTATCAATGGCAAGACAATGCATGCATATTTAAAATACATTTGATAAATTTCATAAGTATGGTGGAAAAGGTTGATTGAATAGAGGCAAATTCTAGAGAATTCCTCTTATCTGATGGTGATCTTTAGAACAATTGGTTTCTTTCAATTTAATGTTAATAATATCATCATACTACTTTCTGTGACATGTTCTATTTTTTATGTTTAAAAAAGAATGATTTCTATAGTAAGTTAAAGCACAGAGAGGAATGTAAAAAAAAATTATCTTTATGACACTCTTCCACAATTGCTCCATTAAGGCTATGAATATGTTTGGTATGTATTTATCCATGCCTATACCCTATGTGTATATATATATATATATATATATATATATATATATATATAATATGCATAATATCTACCTAGAATTTTTATTTAATGTTTAATGAAGCACAACATAGACAAAGGCATTCAAAATAAATATATATCTCAATGATTCATCATAAGAAAATAACCAAATGACCATCACTCCATCAAGAAATAATATATTCAGCCATTAATAAAGAATGAATCCTGCCATCTGTGACAACATGGATGGAACTGGAGATCATTATGTTAAGTGAAATAAGTCAGTCACAGAAAGACAAAGTCCTATTTGAGCTCACTCATATGTGGAATCTAAAATAGTTGATCTCATCTCATTGAAATTGGGAGAAGAACGGTTATTACCAGAGGCTGGGGGAAGCAGTTGAGAAGGAGGGATGAGGAGATGTGGATCAATGCACATGGAGTTACAGTCAGATAGAAGCCAGTAGTTCTGGGGCATTGTTGCACAGCAGGGAGATTAGAGTTAACAATCATGTATTCTATATTTACGGAAGCTAGGAGATATGAATTGAATATTTCACCATAAATAAATGTTTAGTGTTTGAGGAAACAGATATGCTTATCCTGATCTAAGCACTACACAATGTATACATGTTCAAAACACCACATGGTTACCCCAAACACAAGTATAATTTTTATGATTTTATGTATCAACTAAAAGAATTAGCTTAAAGAAAACTTAGCATCCAAGTGGCAGCCCTTAAATGTGTTCCTGAACTTCTTTTGAACTGAGTATGATTTTAAAAAAGGAAAAGAAATAGAATAATAACTGTCTCAGAAGCTACCCTCTGCCCTTATCAGTCACTATCTCTGGCAACCTTCCAAAGTGGTTGATCTCTCATTTCTATTTCTGTATTTTAGCATTCTGATATTTTAGAAACTTATCATGCAATATTTCAAAATAAGTAGTTTTAAGTCTATTGCTAAACATTTGTGACATGCAGTTTTTCATATAGGAGTAATATTTAATCTGTTTTAACTGTTGTTTGGTGTTCCACTCTGTGATATGCCACAATTTATTTATCATTAAAATATTCTTAGGTGTCTAGAGTGTTTCTAGTTTTGCACCTCCTATGGGTTGAACTGTGTCTCCCCTAATTCATATATTGACATTCTAACCCCAGTACCTCAGAACTTGCCCTTATTTGGAGAAAGGACCTTTAGAGATGTAATCAAGTTAAACATGGGTCATCAAAGTGGATGCTAAGGATGTTAATCCAATATCACCATCTTTATAAAAAAGTGGAAATTTGGAAATAGACATGGAAGGATGTGAGACACATCCTTTCTCACATCTCTGAAAATGAAGCAATACTCCAGCCCCTTCGTCTTGGACATCCAGCCTCCAGAACTGTGATCCCATAAATTTCTTTTTAAGCCATCCAGCTTCTGGTACTTGTTATGACAGCCCTATGAAATTAATACTGGACTATTAAGAATAATGGACAGGTGAACATAATTATTTTTCTTTTTGTATACACAAATATAGACTTATTCATTGTATAAATAAGAGTAGACGTAATCTATAATAGGAATTCCCATTTCTTCATACTTTTTTTTGTACCCAGGTTGAACCCAGGGCCACTTAACCACTGAGCCACATCCCCAGCCTTTTTATTATCTATCCATCTATCTATCTATCTATCTATCTATCTATCTATCTATCTATCTCTATTTATTTTCAGATAAGGGTTTGTTAAGTTGCTGAGGGTCTCACTGAGTTGCTGAGGCTGACTTCGGACTTGTGATCCTTCTTCCTTAGCCTTCCAAGCCCCTGGATTACAAGTGTGCACCACTATGTATGGGTCTTCATATGACAAGGTACTGTTGAAATTTTTACTTTTGCCATTTTGATGGGTATTTATGGCACATTGTGATTTTAAGAAACTGTCCCATCATTACAAATGTACTTTTTCAGATTTTTATTGGATATTTCAATAAATTCCTTCATGAAATATCTTTTCATATATATTACCCATTTTTAATTGTTTTATTCCTTTGAGGGCATTCTTTAAAATTTAAGCAATTAACCAATTGTTGTATGCCTTCTCTTTTCTTGCATTTTATTCTCTTAAAACACAAAACTGTAAAACTCCCGGAAGATAATGTAGGAGAAGATCTTGACAACCTGAGATTCAGTGTTGACTTTGTCAATACAACACTAAAGACCTGACCCAAAAAAAATTAATTGATAACTAGATTTTTTTATATACTGTCTATGGTTTATTTAATTCTACAAAGGCAGAATCAAATAATGTGAGAGAGATCTACTAACCATGCCTACCACAAAGATTAAAATATTTACTTTTCAGGAAACAACTTGAAAATCTCTCCATTAAAACAATTAACTTCTTTTCAGAGTGAGTATTTATAAAAAAGAAAGAAAGAAGTACAGAAAGAAAGAAAGAAAGAAAGAAAAATTTACTTTAATTCCAAGTTTTCACTCAATATGTTACATTACAATCTTATTTATTTATCCTTCAGGTATGTTCACTTAGGAAAGAAGAAAGGAAGGAGAGAGAGAGAGAGGTGTAAATTAAATGACAAATTTGTGAAACATATTCCCTGTTTAATGGATTGTTTGTTATGTGGAATCACAGTACATATACCATGAAAAAACTTTATGTAAAGTTACTAATACAAACAATGGTTTTAAGTAAAATGTCTTAAGAATAAATTTTAAAAAGGAGTTTATTTTAGTGAATACTTTTAATTTTAATGTAATCTCATTTATGGAAATCATCTTCTTGATTTTAAAACAGAACACTCTAAGAAAGTGAGGTACCCAGATGACAAAATCATTAAGAGAGTCTCCTCTACAAACTTCAAAAATATTTATTTATTTTCTGCATTGATCTCTTTTTTTGTATGATATATAATAGTAGTCAGATTTCATCAGTTTGCATATGTATATTTAACTTCCACACATGGTGTAATATAAAGTTGATCTGTAGTAGGTTTGTTTCAAATACAATTTCCATGTATATGTGGCTATGTTTCAGGATTAATTAGTTCTAATTCTCTGTGAATATTTTTGTATTATAAAAAGCTGCCTTGATTACTGTAGCTTAAAAAGTGTTCATAATAACTTTTGGTATCTAATGATTCAGTTCTCAAAAATATTTCTGCCTTCTTCAACATGCCAATGCTAAAATTTTTAAAACATCTTACCAATTTAGATACACACACACATAAACACATAAGCACACATACATACACACAAGCACACACACACACACACACACACACACAAGCAAACACACACACACACTCTGGAGATTTTTGTTTACTACTAAAATGAATCCACAAGTAACTTTGGTGAAAGTGAACAGCTTTGCAACATTGAATCTTCTAATTCATGAGCAAGGATCTGACCATATTTATTTAGGCTTTTAAAATATTTCTTTGAAAATGTTTCAGAGTTTCTGTGTACAGTATTACATATTTTGTTTGACTTAGTAGTAGGAATTTTGTGGTACCTGTATTTATTAAAATTTATCTTTACACACAAAACCAAAATAATTGTATTTAATGCAAATTCAGAAAATATACTAAAAGAATACTTATTTGTCCTTAACAACTTAGCTGTACATTCAAAAATTTTTACATAAAAATTATGTCATCTACTAATTTTGAAATTATTCTCTGAAAATTTTAATATTTTAATTTGTTTTCCTTGCCTCATTGCACTGATTGGAATCTGCAGTTTGATGAAGAGTAAGGGGTGCATATATTTGTCTCTGGGTATCTCCCTTAAGCAAAATATTTGCCATTGACAATTTCCAGACATCCTTAATCAGATGAAGCACCTTTCTCTGATTCCTAAATAGTTAATGCTTTAATTATGATTAGAAATAAAATTTATTATTTTTTCCTGCATCTCTTAATAGACATTTGGAATATTTAATATTAATCTTTATTTTATTACTTCTTCACTTTGATTTAATTTTTAATTTTGAAGCAAACTTTTTTTCTGGAAAAATCCTATTAGATTGGGATATGTTATTCATGTGTGTGTGTGTGTGTGTGTGTGTGTGTGTGTGTGTCTTTTATGCATTGCCAGATTTGGTTTAAAAATATTTTGTTTGGAATTTTTGGATTTATACTCAAGACTCAGATTGGCCTTTACTATCTACCCATGTCCCCTTATTTGATGTTTCTTTCAGATCTTTCTTTTGGTTTATTTTGTTAGTGTTATTATAGTGGTCCCTTAAATGGATGTGGGCAGTGCTTTCTCCCAGAAAGAGATTCTGTGTTTGGCATTACTTACTTCCTTATATATTTGAAATGGGTCACTGAAAAAAAGTATCTATACCTGATTTACTTGTGGGAAGGTTTTTAAAAATGCATTCAATTTCAGTAATATATCCATTTTTCTACTTTCTTTGTACTATTTAGATTATCTGTTTTTTCTCTCTGTGTTTATATAGACATGTCCATTTCATCTAAAATTTCAAATTTGCTGGTATGAATTTATGCATATTATCCAGTTTCATTTCTTCAGATATCAGTTTCATTTCTATCTTTTTATCTCATTATGATTTTTTTCTTGCTTCTTTCTCATTGATTTTACTTGTTCAAGTAATTACATATATTTTTTGATATTACATGTATTTTTACTTGTTCAAGTAATTACATTTATTTTGATAAATAAACATTTGATTAATTATCTGTATTATTTTCTTTTATATTATGAAATTCATATCATTTTTATATTATTCTTGTTAAATTTGCTTATCTTTCCTTTAACATTTTGAAACAAATGTTAACTGAATTTTAGTTTTTTCTATTTTCTGGTAATACATGGTTTTAAAGCTTCAGGCTCCCTCTAAAACACAGTTTCCATGCATCTCAAGTTTTGATATATCATATTCTAATACAGTATATGTAAAATTTTTAAAGTTTCATTGTGATCTCTGCCTTAGAAACATACCATACTTAAAAGCATTTTTTTTAAACATAAAAAATCTTTTGCTTTTAATATTTACCTTTATTTCACTCTGTACTCACAAAATGTTTTTATTTTATTCTTTGGAAATCTGTTAAGACTTTCTTTTTTTGAAGTGCCAGTCATTTCATTTAAATGTACAATGTGTGAGTGCAAAGACTAGGTATTTGAGGAAGACCAATAGAGTGAAGAAAGAGCCTCAAGAGTAAGAGAGGAGGGGAGGGCACTGGAAATCCTGGGGCTAAAAATCTACAAGATCATGCTATGTCCATGCATGGATACACTGCAAGGGATCTCATTTTTATATATAAATATAACATACTAATGATAATAATGAATAATAATAATAATAATTGATCTGTATAGTACAGCAAGTGGATCATGTGGAGAGAGGAAGAGAGGGAAAAGAAAGGTATTAAAGAATGAGATTGATCAAATTATGTTATGTGCATGTGCAAATAAGGCATAATAAATACAACTGTTGTGTATACTATAAAGAACCTAAAACATCATAATGAATTTTTAAAATAGGTATTCTATAGATTTAGAATGCAATCATAAACATTATTAGGTCAAGTTTGATGTTCAGGTTACCTGATTTTGCTGTATCTTGATTTTGACATTATTTTGCCACTCATACCTTACTACATAATATGTGCTAGAACCTTCTACTCTGAGAGCAAACTTAACAATATCCTGCCGTAGATAATCAATATTTAGTATGTATATTCAGTCTAACATATAGTTGCATAAAATTATGTTTTCCTTTACTTCATCAGTACATCAAACACCTCATAACATTTATTTTTATCTAAAAATCTACCTTTTTGATGTCACTATCTTTACAACTTTCTTTTGATTAGCTTTTGTGTGGTATATATCTATCCTTTAGATTAAAATGCCAAAGAGGATACAGCTAGGTTTTTGTTTCTATCTTGTTGGATTACTTGTGTCTTTTAACTGAAAAGATTAATGCATTTATGTTTACCATAATCACAACTATTTTAAATATTGAATTGATAAGATTTACACTCCATTTACACTCCTTTTTGTCCTATGTGGCTTACATTCTTTTTTCTTCCTTTTTTCTTAATTTTTAAAACATTATTATTGTATCTATTATTTAGAGAGCTTTGCACTCTTTTATTGGTCTTTCAGCTGCTACCCTAGTAATTTTAGACTGGACTCACAAAGTCAATCATTCTCTACACATCTTTCTTCTTTTTTCTATTTTCTCATATTTTATTGGCACATTATAGTTGTACAGATTGATGGGATTTGTTGTTATATATTCATACATGCACACAATCTAAAAATACAATTTGGCCAATTGTCATTCCCCAGTATTTCCCTCCTACCCCTGTGCTTCTTACCTCTTGGTCTTTTTTCTCTACTGGTCTCCCTTTGAATTTTAAGAAATCAACCCCCATCTTCATTTACCTTTTTCCTCTCTAGCTTCTTCATATGAGAGAAAACACGGGACCCATAACCTTCTGAGTTGGACTTGTTTTGCTTAACATTATTGTCTCTAGTTCCATCCTTCTAAATGCATTATAAAACTTATTTAAATATATCCCCCTTCTGGCTTATACATCAATGCTGTAGAGTTCACTAATTTATTTACATATATATAAAAATTCTTGAAAGGGGCAATGACACATGCCCATAATCCCAGCGGCTCCAGCAGCTGAGGCAGGAGAATCACAAGTTCAAAGCCAGGCTCAGCAACAGCAAGGCACTAAGCAGTTCTGTGAGATCCTATCTCTAATTAAAATACAAAATAGGGCTGGGGATGTGGCTCAATGGTTGAGTGCCCCTGAGTTCAATCCCCAGTGCTCCTTCTCTCCCAGATGAAATTCTTAAGCAACAATAATAATACCTTTAAGCAGTCAATATTCATTTATTCTGAATAGAATATTTATTATTTTTATTGCTTTTCAGTGCTATCAGCATCTCCAAGCTGCTCTGTGGAGTCACATTTCTTCCTAAAACCTACTGTAAGCACTTTCTGTAGGGTAAGTCATTCATTAATAAATTTCCCCCTTTTTGTCCATCTTAAATATCTATTTTTCCATCACTTTAGAAGAATATTTCATTTGATATAGAGTCCAATGATGTAAGTTTTCACTGCAAGTGTTATAAAGCTTCACTTAATTTTTCAGCTTGGACATCTGCTAACAATCTAACTGCTGTTCCTTGAAAAGAGGTTGGCTCCATTGCATATTTGTCCTCAGTATGTTACATTTTCACTCTAATGTGCCTAAGTAGCTATTTAACTTATATCATGCAAAACTACCATAACAACTTAGTGTTTATTCTCCATGGGAAGTTTACATGCAGTCTGGGCAGATGAATTTAATTTGCATTCTCATGAGCTCTCCTCAGGTTATCTTCTTCATGACAATGAGAATATTATATAATGTCCTTCTTTATCTCTTATACTACATTTTTATACAGTATTTTTGATATTAATGTAGCCATATCTTCTCTTTTTGAAAAAAAAGATACTCATTATGTACATAGAATATCTTTTTCCATCCTTTCATTTTTAGCTTAGATCTAAAGTAAAGTTCTGCAGATTGAAAATCCATGTATTTTGACTGGAAAGCTTAATCCATTTACAATTAAGGTAGTTAAGCAAAAAAAATAATGATAGGAAAAAACTTACTTTTGCAATTCTGCTATTTTTTTCATTTTATTTCACAGATCTGTTGTCCTTTTTCTCCATTACTGCATTTCTTGGTGTTTAGTTGATTTTTGGAGGTGGTAGGTAAGGACACATTTTGATTCTTTTCTCATTTCCTTTTGTATAATTCTATAAATATTTTCTTTGTAGTGTGTGATAGATAATTGTATGTATCTCCTTGACCGGCTACAGTGTGCTAAATGTTTGGTTAAACATTATTCTTTGCATGTTAGGGTTACTTGGATGAGACTAATATTTGAATTGGTACACAGAGTAGATTTTTCTCCCTAATTATAAGTAAACAGAAATTTACAGGAATTTGATGAGTGATCTATTATTTATTGAATCTAAGAAGACAGACTTCTTAGCAGGTGAAATAATTGGGCTTCTTAGCATTTTCTACTTCCTAATAGGTCTGTCATCAAAAAAATATATAAAATGTTAGAATTCCTCAGTAGTCATTATTAACAGTTCACAGACTCCATAAGAAGGTTCACAGACCTTGATATTATCTTAAACAATACAAAATAATAAGGCTAAGTAAATTTTACACAATTATACTTTAATTTAGGAAATAAAATAAAAATTGAAATAACATAATGAATTCATAAGACTTTTACCAGAAGTGAAAGAATTTTATTTATGTTTCAAATTATTCTATTTTTCAAATTATTCAAATGAATCACTTACTTCTTTCAGGAAATTAATGGTGCTGAAGTTTTCTGTGGATTGTGGTACAGAAAATAATTCTCTTGAAGAGTTATTTGATATCATCTTTTCTAATAAAACTTTTTATTCCATGTGAAATTGACAGACCTGTAAAGTAATAATGTAAATTAGCAAAATACTCCAAAGTGGACATTCACTGGGATCAGAATTAAATTTATGTGTAAAGGAAACCACAAAATGACTTACATTTTACCATACATCTTGAAGTATTCATTAGAATACATTTTCTTACCTTTAATATTTTTTCCACATTATAGACACAATCATTTTGAAAATTGCCACTTTGAGTACTTTTTTCATAATATGTATTTTATTAAATGTTAATATAATTGCCAAAGTAAATGAACTAAAACAAATTGTTCAGAGAAAAGAAGACATATTTGAGGTTTTGTAGATACATTTCATTAAATTTTAAAGAAAGATGAAAATGTGCACATTTCTATGTTATTACAGGATTGAAAAATATGGATATGCATATCTTCTGTTGCTAAAGGCTTTATTATGTATGAGCACTCCTATTTAGAAATGAAAATTATAGAATGAAATAAATTCATAAAAAAACTCATATCTCTTCCACACAGATTCTAAGAGGCATGGTTGGGAGCAAATAAAGTATATGTATACACATACAAACACATATATTACTCTAAGAATCAGAGAAACTTCATTAATTATTTATTTTCTACTTAAGACTAGAAGAGCAATTGCCATTTTTTAAAATTTAACACTAATAAGTCAGTATTTAAATAGTCAGAGATGATACCCCTGTGAAGAATATTCTCCTTGTTTTCATGCACTTACAAGAAAATTATAACCAGAGTAAGCAACATTAATCTCTCTGTAAAGGCAATTCTCAGTATAGATTTAACAATATCATATGTGTAACACGTGTATTCTGGGTATTCTAATGTAAATAATATGGATAAAATACTTTCAAGGAGGAAAGGGGTAACATGAACAAGTTTAAGGAGATGTATAAAAATTATCTTTAAATAGTCTTATTGTTAAATGTGATGCCTACTATGCATGTGTTCAATAAAATAAGATAAAAATATGCATTTTAATTAAATACAAATTTCTAGAACTTTATAATACCTAAAACAGGGAATAAAAGGGGCAATAGTGTCTAGGCATCTTTGTCTTTTTACAATCACAGAGGAAATTTTTCCACTTTTCACCATTTAAGATAATGTTACCTGTTAGTTTTCCATAAATGCCCTTCAGCAGGTTGATTAAGTTCCCTTTTACTCCTAGTTTAATAGGTGTTTTTTTTATGAAAGAGTGTTAGATTTTGTAAAGTGCTTTTTCTGAATTAAGGTGATCCATTTTCCCTCTGAATAATATTTAGGTAATATATTTTACTGAATTGTCTCTGTGCCTGGCACAGTGGCACACACCTGTAATCCCAGCAGCTCAGGAGACTGAGGCAAGAGAATTGCAAATTCAAATCCAGCCTCAGAAATTTAGTGAGATCCTAAGCAACTTAGCAAGAACTTGACCCTGTGTCAAAAATTTAAAAATTTAAAAAAGGAGGTGGGGAGCTGGGGATGAGGCTCAGTGGTTAAATTCTCCTGGGTTCAATCCTGGGCTTGGTGGTAAATGCCTATAATCCCAGAGGCTCAAGAAGATTTTGAGTTCAAAGCCAGCCTCAGCAAAAGTGAGGATCTAAGCAACTCAGTGAGACCCTGCCTCTAGAAAAAAAAAAACACAAAAAAACAAAAACAAAAACAAAAACAAATACAAAGTAGGGCTGGCAATGTGGCACAATGGTCAAATGCCCCTGAGTTTAATCCCTGGTACCCCCCCCCAAAAAAAAAAGAACAAAGAATAAAGCAATGAAGGAAGAAGGAAAGAAAGAAATTTCCTCTGTTCAGTTAGCTTAATGGTGATCTAATAATTGAATAGAGTCCTTAAATGCCTAGAACCAATAAGTACCTTCAACTTTTCCAAGGAGCTTGTTTGTACCTGTTGGAGCATGCCCTTAACACTCAGCCAGGCGGTTTTCAATTCTGCCTTAGCCTTTGCTTCCTTTTTGTGCCATCTCAAGTTTCTCATATGTGAAAGTTTAGGGACTTCTCTGTCTTTCTAGAGTATACTCACAGTCCTCAATATTTTATAGTCCTCCATAAGTGTGTGGCCTTCCAGATAGGATAATGTTAAAGCTTTTCAAAGCCCCCTTTTCCTCTTTAAGCCTTGTAACCTACTGATTCTTGCAAATTTACCCACATTTAAAAAAATACTTTAATTGTTTTGATATATGCTCTTAGGGTAAATGGTATTTGCACTGGTGAGCTCAGAGCAAGGTCAACTAAAATAGCCTTGCAAAGTGAAGTTTTCCAAGGAAACAGTGGTTAACTCAAGTGATGATGTTTTTTGGTTCCAGGACTTTTAAAGTTTTCTTCCTTTTTCTTTTTCTTTCAATAATTGGAAGAATGCTATTCTTACAACAATTATGGGCTGTTGGTCTTCAAGACTATTGTAGAGCTTGGTAGTTTGTCCATGGATTAGGACATATTAAGATAACAGCAGAAATTCTTATTCTTATGTAGGTTATTAAGTTTTTTGTTTGTTTTGTTTTCTTGAGTAGTGCTCCTTGGGTAGCTGAAAATCTTTGATTAATCTCTAGATAGCTTATAAAGGGAATTTTTGACAAAATTTGGTAGTGTTCTCTTCTTTGGAGAAGTTTTAAACATTTTATTTAATATGCTAACATCAATGATACACAGTAATCCTAAATGAAGGATACAGTGCCTAAATAAATCTTCTAAAGCTATGTTTGCCTATCATCTGTCAAGTATTACTGTGCATTTGGATCTAATGACTGACTGAGATCATTTCACTTATGTTCTATGAGCTGTTTACTTGTCCATATATAATAAGTAAAAGTGAATGAATAGCTAAATTGGTTTTATTAACAAAATAATTCTAAACAAATAAATGATGCAGCTTATTCATAAATTTCATCTCATGACAAATAATAGATTTTGTTCAGATAATTTCATTGCATATATGATTTTTTCATTAATTTCCTGGAGTCAATTTAAAGTTTTAGAAATTTATTTTCTAGAAGATAACATAATGGACATATGATCAATTTGTGAGTTCAATTCAATGGTTTAAAATTTAAAATGTTTGCAGAAATAATCAGAATACAACTTTGATATATTTCAGCACAATGGTAAAAACAGGTTCTTACTAAATTAATATATTTTGAATTGATTATGATACAGATATAATTTATTGCATCCAAATTATGATTCTCCACCTGTATAAAGTGAATTTGTTATTAAGATGTAAAATATATATTGTGTATATACAGACACAGAATGAGTGAATACCAGTTGTTTTGTGACAAAAGTACTATGAAAGATATGTGTGTGTTTTCTTTATTTGTAAATTTATTTTAATAACTGTCATAATATTGTACAGATTGAACATATTCAGACTGTGGCTCAGTGGTAGAGTACTTCCCTAGCATGTGTGAGGCCCTGAATATAGTCTCAAAATACTGAAATAAAAATTGTACATATTAATGGAGTTCCAAAGTAATGCTTTAGATTCACATTTAAATAAAGAAAATTTAAAATTCTAAACATTCTGTTTAGAACTAAAATAAAATGTTTGTCTCTTAATTTATTATCTTATCATGCCACTGTACCACACAATAATCTTTTTATGGCAAAAAATAGTAGCTAAAAATTAAATAAGAATCTTTATAAGTAAATAACTTCACTTCAATATTTTGTGACTTACTTGGGCTTCAATCTCAGCAGAAAAAAATATTTTCTTCAATCAACAATTAAACAACTATTTATTTAAATACTATGCGTCAAGCATATTCTGGAAACAAGATGGTAAAAACAGACAAAAATTCCTGTCCCTGGGGAGTTTGTATTCATTCTATAGAAATAAACAGTTAGCACAATAAGTAAATATTGTAGAATATCAAAAGTGAAACAGGGAAATTTGGAGCGTTAGCTTAGGTATAATACCTTGGCAATTAAAATAGAGTAAAGCTTGAAAAAATAGAGAGTACCAGGAGCTATGAAAGAGTTGGTAAACTAATGACTAGAGAATAGAAGAAAGAATAAATAAGGTGTTTTCAAAGAAAGTAAGAAAAAAAGTATACCAGTCTTAGAGTGACCGAAAGTAGTAAGAGATGAAGTTTGACACAGCATAATGAAGAAACCAGTTGTAAAGCCAATGCAAAAAAGCAGGCAAAAGACAGTGACAGTTTGAACCAAGATGGTGGAAATGGAGATATAAAAAGTGGATCAATTTGGTGTAAGTTTCCGTTATTTATCTATTTGAATATATCAATGATGTCAGAGTCTAGCAGTCAGAAGGAAGTACTAATTTTAGATATATCTTTGGAATTTAGGAGTATTTAAGTAGTATGTAAAATCATGAGAGTGGATGAGATCACCTAGGGCAGACAGAGAAAATTTAGAAGCTATAAGAGATAATTTGAAAGGCAAATGAGACGAGGCCAGTGGTAGAGAAGAAAAACAAAGATCATGACTCTTGGCATTCAAGTGAGGAAAGCATTTCCAGAGAGGAGGGACTCTATGCATCAATTATTGTGAAGATCTGTAGTACAACAGTATCAAAGTGACCATCTGTCTCCTAAGTACACAAGTGAGGTATCTATAGTTACTCTTCTATTGAAAGATGTGACATGTACTAGCCCTTTGATAGCAATGTGCTTAAATAAAACTTTGTTAAGAGTAAAAAAAATGTTATTATTGTAAAAAAAGATGATTATTTTCACCAACATCATTATGAATGCATGTTAATTATCTTTTAAAATAGTTACTAATATGATGATCCAATAGATAGATAGATAAGATAGATAACACTTAGTACCTGATTTATTTTGGTATCTGTTGAATAAGTTGAATCCAAAAGTTTGAATCTCTGTAAAAGATAATAAACCATAATAAATTCTGAGTTCTTCCAAGGGAAATAAACTGATGAAGAATATAAAATAAAGTCACTGCATTTACCTTTAAGATTGCACAGTGAAGAACTATGCTAACAACTACTAAGAGAGAGAAAAAAATCTGTTCTAAAAAGGACTGCAGAATTATTTCCTTCTAGTCAAGAAAATTACCAGTTATGCAGTTTGGCACAGTTTATAAAGATTTGCAGCAGAATGGTTTGCTTTCTCTCCTTTTGTTTCTGCAATTTGAATTGGCATTTGAGAAAATGAGGATGTAGTGAATAGAAGACAGCTTTCCTTATCTCCAAATTTTCCTTAAGAAATACAGAGCTCTTGTTTTTCCATATGAATTTCATGATAGCTTTATCTTGGGATTTTGATTGGCATTGCGTTGAACCTGTAGAGAAAAGACCCAGAATAGCAAAAGCTATTCTAAGCAGGAAGTGTGAATCAGGCGGTATAGCGATACCAGATTTCAAACTATATTACAGAGCAATAGTAACAAAAACAGCATGGTACTGGTACCAAAACAGGCAGGTGGACCAATGGTACAGAATAGAGGACACAGAGACCAATCCTCAAAATTACAACTTTCTTATATTTGATAAAGGCGCTAAAAGCATGCAATGGAGAAAGGATAGCATCTTCAACAAATGGTGCTGGGAAAACTGGAAATCCATATGCAACAAAATGAAGCTGAATCCCTTTCTCTCGCCATGCACAAAAGTTAATTCAAAATGGATCAAGGAGCTAGGGATCAAACCAGAGACTCTGCACCTGATAGAAGAAAAAGTTGGCTCCGATCTACATATTGTGGGGTCGGGCTCCAAATTCCTTAATAGGACGCCCATAGCCCAAGAATTAAATACAAGAATAAACAAATGGGACTTACTGAAACTAAAAAGTTTTTTCTCAGCAAGAGAAACAATAAGAGAGGTAAACAGGGAACCTACATCCTGGGAACAAATTTTTACTCCTCACACTTCAGATAGAGCCCTAATATCCAGAATATACAAAGAACTTAAAAAATTAAACAATAAGATAACAAACAACCCTATCAACAAATGGGCCAAGGACCTGAACAGACACTTCTCAGAGGAAGACATACAGTCAATCAATAAGTATATGAAAAAATGCTCACCATCTCTAGCAGTCAGAGAAATGCAAATCAAAACCACCCTAAGATACCATCTCACTCCAGTAAGATTGGCAGCCATTAGGAAGTCAAGTAACAATAAGTGCTGGCGAGGATGTGGGGAAAAGGGTACACTTGTACATTGCTGGTGGGACTGCAAAATGGTGCGGCCAATATGGAAAGCAGTATGGAGATACCTAGGAAAGCTGGGAATGGAACCACCATTTGACCCAGCTATTGCCCTTCTCGGTCTATTCCCTGAGGACCTCAAAAGAGCATACTATAGGGATACTGCCACTTCAATGATCATAGCAGCACAATTCACAATAGCTAGACTTTGGAATCAACCTAGATGCCCTTCAATAGATGAATGGATTAAAAAACTGTGGCATCTATACACAATGGAGTATTACGCAGCACTAAAAAATGACAAAATCATGGATTTTGCAGGGAAATGGATGGCATTAGAGCAGATAATGCTAAGTGAAGCTAGCCAATCCTTAAAAAACAAATGCCAAATGTCTCCTTTGATATAAAGAGAGCAACCAAGATCAGAACAGGCAAGAAGAGCATGAGGAAAAGATTAACATTTAACAGAGACGAGTGGGGTGGGAGAGAGGGAGAGTGAAGGGAAACTGTAAGGAAATGGAAGGAGACCCTCATTGTTACATAAAACTACATATAAGAGTTTGTGAGGGGAAAGGGAAAAAAAAGGGAGAGAATTAAACCACAGCAGATGGGGTAGAGAGGGAAGAGGAGAGGGAAGGGGAGGGGGGATAGTAGGGGATAGGAAAGGTAGCAGAATACAACAGTCATTAATATGGTATTATGTAAAAATGTGGATGTGTAACCAATGTCATTCTGCAACTTGTAATTGGGGTAAAAATGGGAGCTGATAACCCATTTGAATCAAATGTATGGAAGATGATATGCCATGAGCTTTGTAATGTTTTGAACAACCAATAAAAAAAATATTTAAAAAAAAAGAAATACAGAGCTCAATTAACATTTTATAACACAGGAATGTCTTTTTACTCCATAGAATGTTTAGTGTGTCTACAATATGAGATAACAATCTACTGCATAGTATTTTTTGCTTTTTTGTTTGGTGGGGGAAAAATTAAGAAAGGATTTTTTTTGAAATTTTCACTTTGTGACATTATAAGGAATAAAAGATTATTAGCAAGAGAAGAACCATGATGAATTTAGATATATAATTTTTAACTCAGAAAATAAAGTAGGAGCCCCCCGCCCTAAACTGGTGTTAATTGTGACAGTTGAAAATCGTCATCTAAATTTCAGTTTAGGCTGAGGTTGTAGCTCAATGGTAGAGCACTTGCCTCACATGTGAGGCAACGGGTTTAATTCTCAGAACCACATATAAATAAATTAATAAATAAAATAAATTTCCATCAACAATTTAAAAACTATTTAAAAAATAAATAAATTTAAGTTTACAAGTAAACTAACTCCCTTCCTTCTCTCTCTTTCTTACCTCCTTCTTTCCTTCCATGTTTCTTTATTAAAAATAAGAGTGCAAATTCAAAATGCTTCTTCCCTTTCTTACAAAGATAGTATATTTTATTCATTGTATGCAATTTTTAACAAACAATGCATTGTGAACCTTTCCACTCAGTACATAGATTGTTTCCTGACATTTACTTTATATTTTTAATTCAAATGTATTATAATAAATACAAAACTTCACAGGTGAAAATATATAAGTGATTGCTTAATGATAAACAAGTTATATAACAAGCATCAGATCAAGAAACAGGAACTTCCAGCATCTAATAGTCCTTCCCACCATTCCAGTGAAGATAATGCCCATAGTAGACTAAGTACTATTCTGACCTCTGCCACTGTCAATTAATCTTCCTTGTTTTCAACTCTGTACAGAAGAGATTATATATTTTCTGTATTCTTGTTTTGCTCAAAAATTTTTGGAGCATTCATCCATTACATTTTTTGGTTCATACATATCTATCACTGTTATTAATGTATGAATGTATCATAACATATTGTTCCAAACTAATTTGGCTAATGTACAGTGTTTAGCTATTATGAAAATTGTCTTTAAAGTCCCTGCATACTTGTTAGTGAATATAGACAAACACTTCTGTTGGCTATATAACTAGAGGTAATATTACTAGGTTATAGTGTATGTATATGCTTGATTGTAATAAATATTGCCAATTATTTATATTAATTTATATTCTCATTTATATTATATGAGAATTACAATCACACCTTTATCTTCAACAACACTTGGTACTATCTGTTTTGAAAAATATTAACTATTCTTTTGGATGAATAGTGGTGGAGCATTGTGAGTTAACTTTGTGACAAATAAGATTTCAATTATTTTTATAATCCACTTGTTCATTTCCTTTGTGAAGTGTCTACTTAAGTCCTTTGCCACTTTTTTATAGAGCAGTTTTCTATTTCTTATTGACTTTTTGGAGTTCATTATATCGTCTGGATATAAGACTTTGGTTGGATATGTGTATTGTAAATTTTGGCTCTAAACCTTAAGAGTTATATTTCTGCTCTTTTAATGTTATCTCGTTTTTGACACAATACCTTTATTTTATTGATTTTTATGCAGTGCAAAGGATCAAACCAGTGCCTCACATGTGCTAGGCAAGAGCTCTACCAATGAGCCACAGTCCCAGCCCCACAGTCCCTTTTTTGATGGATTTTCTTTTTTTATTGGTTGCTCAAACATTACAATGATCTTGACATATATATTTCATACATGTGATTCAAGTGGGTTATGAATTCTTATTTTTACCACGTGAACAGATTGCAGGATCATGTTGGTTATACATCCATATTTATACATACTTCTATACTAGTGTCTGTAGTATTCTGCTGCCTTTCCTATCCCCTTCTCTCTACCCCATCTACTGTAATTCATTTCTCTCTCTTTTTTTCCCTTTCCCCTAACATCCTCTTGTATGTAATTTTGTATAACAGTGAGGGTCTCCTTCTATTTCCATGCATTTCCCTTCTCTCTCCCATTCCCTCCCACCTCTCATCCCTGCTTAATTGTAATCTTCTTCTCATGCTCTTCCTCTCTGCTCTGTTTTGAGTCACCCTCCTTATATCAAAGAAGACATTTGGCATTTGTTTTTTAGGGATTGGCTAATTTCACTTAGCATAATCTGCTCTAATGCCATCCATTTCCCTGCAAATGCTATGATTTTGCTATTTTTTAGTGCTGAGTAATATTCCATTGTGTACAAATGCCACATTTTTTTTATCCATTCATCTATTGACAGACATCTAGGTTGGTTCCACAATCTAGCTATTGTGAATTGTGCTGCTATGAACAGTGATGTAGCTGTATCCCTATAGTATGCTCTTTTTAGGTCTTTGGGGAACAGTCCAAGAAACGGAATAGCTGGGTCAAATGGTGGTTCCATTCCCAGATTTCTAAGGAATCTCCATACTGCTTTCCAAATTGGCCACGTCAATTTGCAGTCCCACCAGCAATGTACAAGTATACCTTTTTCCCCACATCCTCGCCATCACTTGTTGTTGTTTGACTTCATAATGGCTGCCATTCTTACTGGAGTGAGATGGTATCTTAGAGGGGTTTTAATTTACATTTCTCTGACTGCTAGAGATGGTGAGCATTTTTTCGTGTATTTGTTGATTAATTGTATATCCTTCTCTGAGAAGTGTCTGTTCAGGTCCTTGGCCCATTTGTTGATTGGGTTATTTGTATTCTTATTGTTTATTTTTTTTTGAGTTCTTTGTATTCTCTGGATATTAGGGCTCTATTTGAAGTGTGAGGAGTAAAAATTTGTTCCCAGGATGTAGGCTCCCTATTTACCTCTCTTATTGTTTCTCTTTCTGAGAAAAGACTTTTCAGTTTGAGTATGTCCCATTTGTTGATTCTTGATTTTAACTCTTGTGCTATAGGTGTCCTATTAAGTAATTTGGAGCCTGACCCCACGAGATGGAGGTTAGAGCCAACATTTTCTTCTATCAGATGCAGAGTTTCTGGTTTGATCCCTAGCTCCTTGATCCATTTTGAGTTAACTTTTGTGCATGGTGAGAGAAAGGGATTCAGTTTCATTTTGTTGCATATGGATTTCCAGTTTTCCCAGCACCATTTGTTGAAGATGCTATCATTTCTCCATTGCATGCTTGTAGCGCCTTTGTCTAATATAAGGTAGTTGTAATTTTGTGAATTGGTCTCTGTGTCCTCTATTTTGTACCATTGGTCTACCCGCCTGTTTTGGTACCAGTACCATGCTGTTTTTGTTACTATTGCTCTGTAGTATAGTTTAAAGTCTGGTATCACTATACCGCCTGTTTCACTCTTCCTGCTTAGAATTGCTTTTGCTATTCTGGGTCTTTTATTTTTCCATATGAATTTCATGATTGCTTTATCTATTTCTATGAGAAATGCCTTTGGGATATTGATTGGCATTGCATTAAACCTATAGAGTACTTTTGTTAATATCGCCATTTTAATGATGTTAGTTCTGCCTATCCATGAACAGGGTATATCTTTCCATCTTCTAAGGTCTTCTTCTATTTCTCTCTTTAGGGTTCTGTAGTTTTCATTGTATAAGTCTTCATCTCTTGTTAAGTTGATTCCCAAGTATTTTATTTTTTTGATGATATTGTGAATGGGGTGGTTGTCCTCATTTCCATTTCAGAGGATTTGTCACTGATATACAGGAATGCCTTTGATTTATGCATGTTGATTTTATATCCTGCCACTTTGCTGAATTCATTTACTAGCTCTAGAAGTTTCTTGGTAGAACCTTTTGGGTCTGCTAGGTATAGGATCATGTCATCTGCAAATAGTTCTAATTTAAGTTCTTCTTTTTCTATCTTTGCCTTTAATTTCTTTCATCTGTCTAATTGCTCTGGACAGTGTTTCGAGAATTATGTTGAATAGAAGTGGTGATAGAGGGCATCCCTGTCTTGTTCCAGATTTTAGAGGGAATGCCTTCAATTTTTCTCCATTTAGAATGATGATAGCCTGAGGCTTAGCATAGATAGCTTTTACAATGTTGAGGTAAGTTCCTGTTATCCCTAGTTTTTCTAGTGTTTTGAACATAAAGGGATGCTGTACTTTGTCGAATGCTTTTCGTGCATCTATCGAGATGATTATATGGTTCTTATCTTTAAGTCTACTGATGTGGTGAATAACATTTATTGATTTCCGTATATTGAACCAGCCTTGCATCCCAGGGATGAATCCTACTTGATCATGGTGCACAATTTTTTTGATGTGTTTTTGTATCCGATTCACCAGAATTTTATTGAGGATTTTTGCATCTAGGTTTATTAGAGATATTGGTCTGTAGTTTTCTTTCTTTGAGGTGTTTTTGTCTGGTTTCGGAATCAGGGTGATGTTGGCCTCATAGAATGAATTTGGAAGAGCTACCTCTTTTTCTATTTCCTGAAATAACTTGAAAAGTATTGGTATTAATTCTTCTTTAAAGGTTTTGTAAAACTCCACTGTATACCCATCCATTCCTGGGCTTTTCTTGGTTGGTAGTCTTTTGATGGCTTCTTCTATTTCCTCCATTGATATTAGTCTGTTTAAGTTGTGTGTATCCTCCTGACTCAATCTGGGCAAATCATATGACTTAAGAAATTTATCAATGCCTTCACTATCTTCTATTTTATTGGAATATAAGGTTTCAAAATAATTTCTAATTATCTTCTGTATTTCTGTAGTGTCTGTTGTGATATTACCTTTTTCATCCCGTTTGCTAGTAACTTGAGTTCTCTCTCTTCTTCTCTTCATTAGCATGGCTATGGGTTGTCGATCTTATTTATTTTTTCAAAAAAACAACTTTTAGTTTTGTCAATTTTTTCAATTATTTCTTTTCTTTCAATTTCATTTATTTCAGCTCTGATTTTTGATTTCCTTCATCAGCTTTCTGAAGCAATGTTTTCTACCTATAGTTATTTGACATGAGCAGACCACAGGTTGCGTGAGGGTCACCATGCATTGATGCCTAGTAGATAGAAACATGTGGTATCTGGGGATGACGAGTGGACATTTTCTCTGGTCAATTGCCCAGGGACAGTGTGAATTTCTATCCCACTCTGTTGTGTCCCACACAGTACCTGAGATGGGTGTGACCTGCCAAGATGCCAATCAGCTTGCTGACTGCAAGACATCAGGAAGCAAGACTCTGCCTTTGAAATCTTATCCCTGCTTTTGATGTAGCCCCTTAAATAAACCATGGGAGCCATCTTTCCTTTGTCTACTTCCAGCAACCATGTAGACTAAATCGATCAGGGGTTCTGCTTTTTGTAAATATATTTCTGACTCTTTGTGTTTTGTTCTTCACTAGTTATTTAGTCTTTACATTTTCAGGTGGCTTACAGTCTTCTCATCAGGAAGAAGAAACCCCAATTAGACACTTGTCTTTGCCCCCATTAGTTATTTGTGCATAAATTTCTCAGTGGGATTTTACCAGTCTTTATTTTATGTACCCCACACTGGGATATTGAATTAATAACATTTCTTTTGTTCTTTTCAAAGCGCATTATCTTGAGTTCTTTTTTCTCTTCTTTCTGTAAGCACTCATCTGACATATGTTTTCCATCTTTTCTCAATCTTCCTCTTTCTTTTGATTTTTAGAGTATTTTTTGCAATGTTCTGTAGATGAATTGTGAGCTTTAATTCTTGCTTTTAGTAAATGTCACTTCGTCACTTCCTTGAATAGAACCTGTACCATGTGTTTTAATGTGTGTCTTTTTTTAGAACTGCATTTAAACAGTATTACACTGCATCTACCTGCTCTCTAAATTAGCTTCTCTCTTAAATTTTTTCATCTTATTGTCCTAAAATTTATTCAGCTTCAATTTCCAGCATGTTTTACACTCTTCTGCTCCTTCTATGATAATCGCATCACCCAATTTTAAATTTCAAATATATTTTTATTCCACTGAGCATTTCTTCTGATGAAGAAACCAACTTCACAGCAAATGAAGTGATAGGCATGGCTTTATAGAATAATAGAATAATATAGGTAATATAGAATAATAGAATGTCTTCTTGTGGACAGTTACAATGCCAGCTAGGTGGCAATTCATTACAGAGTTAGGGAAAACTTTTCCAGACAGCTGTATATACTTTGATTTGAGCTCAGTATATGATGCTGTTTTCCCTTGGCCAAGATTATTGGGCTGAAGAGTCAAGGAGTGGAAATGAGAATGGCATCATTCACCATTCTCCCTAATCACACACAGCAAAACAGTTTCTTCTGACTATGTGACTTATTCTTTGCTTTCCTAAAAGATTTAGGAGTTCCAAAGGCAGGAATACTTTTACCATGGTATATAATATTGAACTGGAAATTAAAAATGTCACCTAGCTACTTTGGGCTCTTCAGTCTTTGAATCAATATGCAAAAAGGGAATTACTGTGCTGGCTTAGATGGATGATGTTGATTACCTGGGAGATATAAAACTACTATTGCACAGTGGAGGTGAGGAAAAGTATGTACGAAATACGTAAGATCTCTTAAGGCATATTGTAGTATTAGCATACTATGATTAAAGTCAGTGGAAAACTACAACAATTTAATTCAGGCACAACTACTACTAATGGTGCAGATTCTTCAGAATTTAAAGATTAGGTCCTTAATTTCTACCAGGTAAAAGCATATAGTCATATGAGGTGCTTCCTTGGGGCAAAGGAATCTAGAATATGCAGAAGAAGAAAGTGGTTCTACCTCCCACCTAAAATCATGCCATGCTATAGAAATTAGAACTATAATTGTATAAATGTTTTTCATCTTTTCTCTATAAATCAAATGTAAATCTTTTCCCATAAATCAAAAATATCTTTATTTTTGAATATGTGTATATATAGCAAATATCTACATTGTCTCCTTCGATTATTCTTTTATCACAGAGCATAAGATGTTTTGACTATATAATAGTATTTAAATATTATTAATGTAATATCATAGTAGAAATTCTCCTCAACTTATGATTGCAATACATCTTAATAAACCATTGAAAGCTGAAAACATTGTCAGCTGAAAATTAATCTATTTCACCTAAACAACCCAACATCATAGCTGAATAATACAATGCATCTTTTGCTTTTGTGATCATGTGGCTGACTAGAATCTTCCATTCTATGCAGTGTCCAGTATCACAGGAGAAGATAATATCACATATTGCTAGTGCAGGAGAAGATCAAAATGCAAATTTTGAAGTACGTTTTCTGCATGCACATCATTTTTACAATACTGAAAATACATATATCACTGAAAAAAATATGTAACAAACCACTGTAGATTAGGTATATATTACACACAAACACACAGATATACATATGTATACATATATAGGGTATACACACACACACACACACACACACACACACACACACATATTTAGGGTATATACACACATACACACACACCAGGGATTGAACCCAGAGGCACATAATGTTTGAGCCACATCTCCAGACATTTTTTTTTCTTTTTCCATAGGGTCTCACTAAGTTGTTTAGGGACTCACTAAGTTGCTGAGGCTGGCTTGTGGACTTGGATTCTTCCTGCCTCAATCTCACAAGTCACTGGGATTACAAGTATGCATCACCATGCCCAGTTACCATCTATATTTAGGTTACAGAATATGAAGGAGAAGGTTGGGTATTGTCCAAGAAATTTTTATGCTGTTCCATGGAGTGGCTTGGTATATTTTCAGTTATATGCAAGCTAGTTATCATGTTAAGGGAAAGGATAACTTGTTATAAAAATATTAACTGAAATCCTTGAGCTTAAAAATATACTAAATATACTTTAAAACATGAGATAAGGCATCAATAGCAGAGTGGATCAAATAGAACAGAAGAATTAATGGGCTCAAAGATAGGCTATTGAAAATACAGAGAAGAAAAAAGAAGGAAGAGGAATGAAGAAAGTTCATAGGGATTATGGAATGGCATTAGAAAGGCAAATATAGAGATTATTGGGATTCAAAGGGATTTGAATATGATAAAGAGGTAGAGATTATTTAAAGTTATGAAACATCCCAAACCAG
Source organism: Callospermophilus lateralis (assembly GCF_048772815.1). Classification (NCBI taxonomy): domain Eukaryota; kingdom Metazoa; phylum Chordata; class Mammalia; order Rodentia; family Sciuridae; genus Callospermophilus; species Callospermophilus lateralis. The sequence goes on from NC_135321.1 coordinate 62,401,019, forward strand.
GAAGATACAAATATCTTTCTAGGTTCAGGAAAGTCAACAGTCACCAATCAAATTTAATTCAACAAATTTACTTTATGATATCTTATAATCAAGCTCTCAAAGTGAGAGAAAAAAATAGAGATGCTCAAGGCAGCAGGAGAGATGCAACAAATAATGTATAATGGTGTCCAAATCTGCTGGACAGTAAACTTCTTAGTAAGAAGAAATTTTACAGGCCAGGAGAGGGAGACATGAAATTTTCATAGTATTAAGGGATAAAAGAAAACTACCAACCAAGTGTAATGTGTTCAGTCAAGTTTTCCTTTTAAAATGAAGGAAGGATAGTGAATAACTAGAGAAATTAAAAATTGTTCTCCATTTGTGTATGAATCAAAATGCATTCTGCTATAATGTGTAACAAATTAAAACAAATAAATTAAAAAAATAAATAAAATTTTAAAAAAGGAAGGGTAAAGATATTCCTATACAAATAAAATTGCAAAGAAAAAATTTCCACCAGAATTGTCCTAAAGGAAATGCTAAAGGGAGTTTTTCATGCTAAAAGAGATAAGAGTTATCACAAAGTATAAAACTCAGGGGCAGGAATAACTACATGGACAAATTCAGATTGCTCTAATATTATAAACAGGGTTCATAAATCATTCATATTTTTTGTATGAAGACTAAAAATGTTGTTAAAAGTAATAATAACTACATTAATATGCTAAAAGATATGCAGTACAAAAAGATGTATAATAAAACATCAAAATTCAAAATGTGGTAAGGAATAGTGAAAAAGTAGTTTTTTATAAGTACATTTTCTCTGTTTTATGTTTGATTCATTTTTATATTTTGTTTATATTAATTAAATTGTTATCACTTCGATATAGTAACAACCAAGAAAAAATTATATAGTAAACAAACCAAAAATAATGAACTAGGAATTAAAGAACATTACTAGGATAAATCACTTAAGCACTAAAGAAGACTGTCATGGAATGAGAAGAAACAAAAGAACTATAATAAAATGAAAAGACACATTCCAAAATGGCTGTATAAAACATTATTTATCAACATTTACCTTAAATGTAAGGAGTTCAAATTCTCTAACTAAATGACAGTGATTGAATTAATTTAAAAATTAAGACCTAATATTATATTGTTCACAAGAAACTCACTTTATCTCTAAGTATACACATAAACTGAAAGTGAACTACTAGGATAAGATATTCAAGAAATCAGGAGTATCCTCAAATAGACCTTCAATTAAAACAGTAAAAAGAGACAAGGGAGGTCATTATAGAACAATTAAGGGTTTAATTTAGCAAGAAGAAATAGTAATTTTAATTTATATGCACCCAATGTGAAAGCATCAAATACATAAAAGAAATATTAATTGACTCTAATGCAGTAACAGTAGGAGACTTTAAAACTCACCTTCAACAATGGCCAATCATTCAGACACAATGAAGGAATAGTTCTGCACTCTAAAACAAATAGGCCTAATAAACATTCACAAATGTTGAGTGCTGCTGAATACAATCCCTAGTATGCACCTCCCCCCAAAAAGTGACACATGTAAGATACCATGCTAAATTTAATTGACATATTTCTTTAGGCTTTTGATTGTGACAGTTTCCTAGACTACTATTGCTTTTGATTGACTCGACTTTTTTCAGGAATACTGGTCATGTGTGTTGTAGAAAGCCCGACAACTAGGTTTTTCATAGTGTTTTCTCCATATTAGACTGAGTTATATTTGAGGAACATGAGGAAGACCACAAAGGTAAGGTGTTATTTTTATCATACCCTATTAAAGATGAATTCTATCAACATGATTAATCACATGATTTTTACCTTGATCACCTACCTGAGGTAGTTTTTGACAGGTTTCTTTGTTTTATATTATTTTATTTTTAATTGATTTTTTAAAAAAATAATGTCAGCAGAATGCATTATAATTCTTATTAAACATACAAAGCACAATTTTTCATATCTCTGGTTGTATATAAAGTATGTTCACATCAATTCATGTCTTCATTCATGTACTTTGGATAATGATGTTCATGACATGTCATCATACTTGCTAACCCCCTGCCTCTCCCCTTTTTCTCCCAAACCTCTGCTCTATCTAGAGTTAGTATATTCCTCTCATGTTTCCCCTCCCCACCCCACTATGAATCAGTCTCCATATGTCAAAGAATACATTCAGCATTTGTTTTTTTTTTGGGGGGGGGGAGGGGATTGGCTAACTTCACTTACATTATCTTCTTCAATGCCATCTATTAACCTAGAAATGCCATGATTTTATTCTCTTTTATTGCTGAGTAATATTCCATTATGTATATATGTCACAGTTTTAAAAAATCTATATATCTACTGAAGGGAATCTAGGTTGGTTCCACAGTTTATCTATTGTGAATTGTGCTGCCTTAAACATTCATGTGGCTGTGTAATATGCTGTTTTAATATGTTGTTTTTATGTGTTTTTAATATGGTGTTTTATTATGTTGTCCTGTAATATGTTGTTTTTAAGTCCTTTGAGTATAGACCAAGGAGAGGGATAGCTGGGTCAAATGAGTTTTCCCAGGATTCTCCATTCTGATTTCCATATTGGCTGCACCAATTTCCAGTCCCACCAGCAATGTATGAGTGTACCTTTTTCCCACATTCTCACCAATACTTATTGTTGTTTGTCTTCCTAATAGCTTTCATTATGACAAGAGTGAAATGATATCTTAGTTTTGATTTGAATTTCTCTAGTTGCTAGAGATGATGAGGATTTTTTTCATATATTTGTTGATTGATTGTATATTCTCTTCTGAGAAGTGTCTGTTCATGTCCTTGGCCCATGTATTGATTTGGTTATTTGTTTTTTTGGTGCTTAGCTTTTTGAGTTCTTTATATATCCTACAGATTAGTGCTCTATATGATGTGTGAGGGGTAAAATTTTCTCCCAAGATGTAGGCTCTCTATTCATCTCATAGATTGTTTCTTTTGCTGAGAAGAAATTTTTAGTGTGAATCCATCCCATTTATTGATTCTTGGTATAAATTCTTGTACTATGGGAGTCTTATTAAGAAAGTTGGGGCCTAATCTCACATGATGAAGATTAGGGCCTACTTTTTCTTCTATTAGATACAGTTTCTGGTTTAATTCCTAGGTTCTTGATCCACTTTGAGTTTTGTGCATGGTGACAGTTAGGGGTTTAATTTCATTTTGTTGCATATGCATTTCCAGTTTTCCCAGAACCATTTGTTGAAGAGGCTATCATTCCTCCAATGCATGCTTTTGGCACTTTTGTCTAATATAAGATAATTGTAATTTTGTGTGTTAGCCTTTGTGTCCTCTATTCTGTACCACTGGTCTGCCAGTCTGTTTTGGTGCCAATACCATGCTGTTTTGGTACTGTTGTTTTGTAGTATGGTTTAAGGACTGGTATAGTGATGTCACCTGCTTAACTTTTCCTGCTTAGGATTGCTTTGGCTATTCTGGGTCTCTTATTTTTCCAGATGAATTTCATGATTGCTTATTCTATTTTATGAGGAATGCTATTGGGATTTTGATTGGAATTGATTAAATCTGTATTGTGCTTTTGGTAGTATGGTCATTTTTGATAACATTAAGTCTGCCTATCCAAGAGCAAGGTAGATCTTTTCATCTTCTAAGGTCTTCTTTGATTTCTCTCTTAAGGGTTCTGTAGTTTTCATGGTATAGATATTTCACCTCATTTGTTGATTCCCATGTATCTTTTTTTTTTTTTTTTGAAAAAAATTGTGAATGGGGTAGTTTTTCTCAGTTAATTCTCAGAGGATTTGTCACTGATATACAGAAATGCCTTTGATTTATGGGTGTTGATTTTATATCCTGCTACTTTGCTGAATTCATTTACTAGTTCTAGAATTTTTCTGGTGGAGCTTTTCAGTCTTCTAGGTATAGAATCATATCATCAGCAAATAGTACCAATTTAAGTTCTTCTTTTTCTATACATATCCTTTTAATTTCTTTCATCTGTCAAATTGCTTTGGCCAGTGTTTCAAGAACTATGTTAAATAGAAGTGGTGAAAGACGGCATCCCTGTCTTGTTCCAGATTTTAGAGAAAATGCGTTCAATTTTTCCCCATTTAGAATTACGTTGGCCTGGCCTGGGGCTTAGTGTAGATAACCTTTACGATGTTGAGAAATGTTCCTGTTATCCCTAGTTTTTCTAGTGTTTTGAATATGAAGAGGTGCTGTATTTTGTCAATTTTTTTCCTGCATCTATTGAGATGACCTTATGATTCTTGTATTTAAGTCTATTGATGAGATGTATTACATTTATTGATTTCCATATATTAGTCTAACCTTACATCCCTGGGATGAATCCTACTTGATTGTGGTGCATGATATTTTTGATATGTTTTTGTATTCAATTTGCCAGAATATTATAGAGGATTTTTGCATCTATATTCATTAGAGATATTGGTCGGAAGTTTTCTTTCTTAGAAGTGTCTTTGCATATTTTGGAATCAGGGTGCTATTGGCCTCATAGAATGAGTTTGGAAGTGCTCCCTCTTTCTATTTCCTGAAATAAATTAAAGAGTATTGATATTAGTTTTTCTTTAAAAGTCTTGTAGAACTTGGCTCTGTATCCATCCAGTCCTTTGTTTATCTTGGTTGGTAGGCTTCTGATGGCATCTTCTATTTCATCACTTGATATTGGTCTATTTAAATTGTGTATATCTTACTAATTCAATCTGGGGAAATTGTATGAGTTAATAAATTTGTCAATGTTTTCAATTTTATTAGAGTATTAATTTTCAAAATAATTTCTAATTATCCTTTTTATTTCTGTAGTTTCTGTTGTTATATTACCTTTTCATCACAGATGCTAATTTGAGTTTTTCTCTTTGTTAGCAAGGCTAAGAGTTTGACAATTTTATTTATTTATTTTTTCAAAAAAACAACTTTTCATTTTGTCATTTTTCAATGTTTCTTTTGTTTTTATTTCATTGATTTCAGCTCTAATTTTAATTATTTCTTGCCTTCTACTGCTTTTGTTGTAGATTTGTTCTTCTTTTGCTATGGCTTTAAGATGTAATGTGAGGTAATTCATTTGTTGACTTTTTCTTCTTTTAAAGAATAAACTTCATGCAATGAAATTTTTACTCTCAGTACTTCATTCATAGTGTCCCAGAGAATTCAATATGTTGTGTCTATGTTCTCATTTACCTCTAAGAATCTTTTAATCTCCTTCTTGATGTCTTCTGCAACCCATTGTTCATTCAGTAGTATATTGCTTAAGTCTCCAGGTGTTGATTCTTATTTTTTATTTTGTCATTGATTTTTAATTTCATTCCATTATGATCTGATAAAATGCATGGTAGTATCTCTACTTTTTTATTTGCTTAAGAGTTGCTTTGTGGCATATCATTTAGCTATATTAGAAAGAGATCCATGTGCTGCTGAGAAGAAAGAGTATCTACTTGATGCCGGTTGAAATATTCTATATATGTCAGTTAAATCCAAGTTATTGATTGTATTATTGAGTTTTATAGTTTCTTTACTCAACTTTTGTTTGGAAGATATATCCAATGGTGAGAGAGGTGTGTTAAAATCACCTAAGATTATTGTGTTGTGGTCAATTTGACTTTTTTTATTTTTATTTTTTTCATCTTTCATACATTTGATTCAAGTGAGTTATGCTTTTCCATTTTTACCCCAAATACAAATTGCAGAATCACATCAGTTACACATTCACAATGTTTACATAATGCCATATTAGTGACTGTTGTATTCTGCTGACTTTCCTATCCCCTACTATCCCCCCTCCTCTCCCCTCCCATCTTCCCTCTCTACCTCATCTGTTGTTGTTCCGTTCTCTCGCTCCCCCCCTTTCCCCTCACAACCTCATATATGTGATTTCGTATAACGATGAGGGTTTCCTTCCGTTTCCTTGCAATTTCCCTTCTCTCTCCCTTTCCCTCCCATCACTCGTCTCAGTTTAATGTTAATCTTTTCCTCATGCTCTTTCCCTCTGTTCAGTTCTTAGTTGCTCTCCTTAAATCAAAGAAGACATTTGGCATTTGTTTTTTAAGGATTGGCTAGCTTCACTTAGCATAATCTGCTCTAATGCCATCCATTTCCCTGCAAATTCCATGATTTTGTCATTTTTTAGTGCTGCATAATACTCCATTGTGTATAGATGCCACATTTTTTTATCCATTCATCTATTGAAGGGCATCTAGGTTGGTTCCACAGTCTAGCTATTGTGAATTGTGCTGCTATGATCATTGATGTGGCAGTATTCCTATAGTATGCTCTTTTAAGGTCCTCAGGGAATAGTCCGAGGAGGGCGATAGCTGGGTCAAATGGTGGTTCCATTCCCAGCTTTCCCAGGAATCTCCATACTGCTTTCCATATTGGCTGCACCAATTTGCAGTCCCACCAGCAATGTACAAGTGTACCCTTTTCCCCATATCCTCGCCAGCACTTATTGTTGTTTGACTTCCTAATGGCTGCCAATCTTACTGGAGTGAGATGGTATCTTAGGGTGGTTTTGATTTGCATTTCTCTGACTGCTAGAGATGGTGAGCATTTTTTCATGTACTTATTGATTGATTGTATGTCCTCTTCTGAGAAGTGTCTGTTCAGGTCCTTGGCCCATTTGTTGATTGGGTTATTTGTTATCTTACTGTTTAATTTTTTGAGTTCTTTGTATATTCTGGAAATTAGGGCTCTATCTGAAGTGTGAGGAGTAAAGATTTGTATACAGGATGTAGACTCCCTATTTACTTCTCTTATTGTTTCTCTTGCTGAGAAAAAACTTTTTAGTTTAAGTAAGTCCCATTTGTTTATTCTTGTTATTAACTCTTGGGCTATGGGCGTCCTATTAAGGAATATGGAGCCTGACCCCACAATATGTAGATCATAGCCAACTTTTTCTTCTATCAGGTGCAGGGTCTCTGATTTGATATCAAGCTCCTTGATCCATTTTGAGTTAACTTTTGTGCATGGCGAGAGAAAGGGATTCAGCTTCATTTTGTTGCATATGGATTTCCAGTTTTCCCAGCACCATTTGTTGAAGATGCTATCCTTCCTCCATTGCATGTTTTTAGCCCCTTTATCAAATATAAGAAAGTTGTAATTTTGTGGATTGGTTTCTGTGTCCTCTATTCTGTACCATTGATCCACCTGCCTGTTTTGGTACCAGTACCACACTGTTTTTGTTACTATTGCTCTGTAGTACAGTTTGAACTCTGGTATCGCTATACCTCCAGATTCACACTTCCTGCTTAGAATTGTTTTTGCTATTCTGGGTCTTTTGTTATTCCATATGAATTTCATGATTGCTTTATCTATTTCTACAAGAAATGCCGTTGGGATTTTGATTGGCATCGCATTAAACCTGTAGAGAACTTTGGGTAATATCGCCATTTTGATAATGTTAGTTCTGCCTATCCATGAACAGGGTACATTTTTCCATCTTCTAAGATCTTCTTCTATCTCTCTCTTTAGGGTTCTATAGTTTTCATTGTATAAATCTTTCACCTCTTTTGTTAGGTTGATTCCCAAGTATTTTATTTTTTTTGAGGATATTGTGAATGGAATGGTTTTCCTCATTTCCATTTCAGAAGTTTTGTTGCTGATATACAGGAATATCTTTGATTTATGCGTGTTGATTTTATATCCTGCCACTTTGCTGAATTCATTTATTAACTCTAGCAGTTTCTTTGTAGACCCTTTCGGGTCTGTTAAGTATATTATCATGTCATCTGCAAATAGCGATAATTTAAGTTCTTCTTTTCCTATTTTTATGCCTTTAATTTCTTTTGTCTGTCTAATTGCTCTGGCTAGTATTTCAAGAACTAAATTGAATAGAAGTGGTGAGAGAGGGCATCCCTGTCTAGTTCCAGATTTTAGAGGGAATGCCTTCAGTTTTTCTCCATTTAGAATGATGTTAGCCTGAGGCTTAGCATATATAGCTTTTACAATGTTGAGGTAAGTTCCTGTTATCCCTAGTTTTTCTAGTGTTTTGAACATAAAGGGATGCTGTACTTTGTCAAATGCTTTTTCTGCATCTATCGAGATGATCATATGGTTCTTATCCTTAAGTCTATTGATGTGGTGAATAACATTTATTGATTTCCGTATATTGAACCAGCCTTGCATCTCAGGGATGAATCCTACTTGATCATGGTGCACAATTTTTTTCATGTGCTTTTGCATTCGATTCGCCATGATTTTATTGAGAATTTTTGCATCTAAGTTCATTAGAGATATTGGTCTATAGTTTTCTTTCTTTGAAGTGTCTTTGTCTGGTTTTGGGATCAGGGTTATGTTGACCTCATAGAATGAATTTGGAAGAGCTCCTTCTTTTTCTATTTCTTGAAATAGCTTGAAAAGTATTGGTATTAATTCTTCTTTGAAGGTTTTGTAGAACTCTGCTGTATACCCATCCGGTCCCGGGCTTTTCTTAGTTGGTAGTCTTTTGATGGCCTCTTCAATTTCTTCTTTTGTTATTGGTCTGTTTAAATTGTGCGTGTCTTCCTGACTCAATCTGGGCAGATCATATGACTTAAGAAATTTATCGATATCTTCACTATCTTCTATTTTATTGGAATATAGGGTTTCAAAATACTTTTTAATTATCTTCTGTATTTCTGTAGTGTCTGTTGTGATATTGCCTTTCTCATCCTGTATGTTAGTAATTTGCATTCTCTCTCTTCTTCTCTTCGTTAGCATGGCTAAGGGTCTGTTGATCTTATTTATTTTTTCAAAGAACCAACTTTTAGTTTTATCAATTTTTTCAATGGTTTTTTTTTTGTTTCAATTTCGTTGATTTCTGCTCTGATTTTAATTATTTCTTGTCTTCTGCTATATTTGCTGTTGTTTTGTTCTTCCTTTTCTAAGGTTTTAAGATGTAGTGTGAGTTCATTTATTTGTTGTTTTTTTCTTTTTTTGAGGAATGAACTCCAGGAAATGAATTTCCCTCTTAAAACTGCTTTCATTGTGTCCCATCGATTCTGGTATGTTGTGTCTGTATTGTCGTTTATCTCTAGGAATTTTTTGATTTCCTCCTTTATATCTTCTGTAACCCATTGATCATTCAGTAACATATTGTTCATTTTCCAGGTGATGCAGGATTTTTCCTTCCTTCTTTTATCATTGATTTCCAGTTTCATTCCATTATGGTCAGATATGGTGCATGGTATTATCTCCACACCTTTATATTTACTGAGAGTCGCCCTATGGCATAATATATGGTCTATCTTTGAGTAGGATCCATGTGCTGCTGAGAAGAATGTGTATCCACTTGATGATGGTTGATATATTCTATATATGTCGGTTAAGTCTATGTTATTGATTGCGTTATTGAGTTTTATAGTTTCTTTGTTCAGCTTTTGTCTGGAGGATCTGTCCAATGGCGAGAGTGGTGTGTTGAAGTCCCCCATAATTATTGTGTTGTAGTCTATTTAACTCTTGAACTTGAGGAGAGTTTGTTTTATGAACGTTGCAGCACCATTGTTTGGTGCATACAAATTGATAATTGTTATGTCTTGATGGTGGATGGTTCCTTTTAACAGTATATAGTGTCCTTCTTTATCCCTTTTGATTACCTTAGGTTTGAAGTTGACTTTATTCGATATGAGAATGGCCACTCCTGCTTGCTTCCGAGGGCCATGTGAGTGGTATGATTTTTCCCAACCTTTCACCTTCAGTCTGTGTATGTCTTTTCCTATCATGTGAGTCTCCTGAAGGCAGCATATTGTTGGATTTGTTTTTTTAATCCAGGTTACTAGCTTATGTCTCTTGATTGGTGAATTTAAGCCATTAACATTTAAGGTTACAATTGAAATATGGTTTGTACTTCCAGACATGTTTATTTATTTTAGATTGGTTAGTTTTCCCTCTTTGGTTATTTTTCTCCCCCTTTACTGAGATCCCTCCCACTGTTAGTTTTGGGCACTATTTTTCAATTCCTCTTCTTGTAATATTTTGCTCAACATACTTTGAAGTGCTGGTTTTCTAGCTGCAAATTCTTTTAGCTTTTGTTTATCGTGAAATATTTTAATTTCATTGTCAAATCTGAAGCTTAGTTTTGCTGGATACAGTATTCTTGGTTGGAATCCATTACTTTTCAGTGTTTGAAATACGTTGTTCCAGGATCTTCTTGCTTTCAAAGTCTGTGATGAAAAATCAGTCGTTAACCTAATTGGTTTACCCCTAAATGTAATCTGCCTCCTTTCTCTCGTAGCTTTTAGTATTCTCTCTTTGTACTGTATGTTAGCTATCTTCATAATTATGTGTCTTGGAGTTGGTCTATTATGGTTTTGGATGTTTGGGGTCCTGTAAGCTTCCAGGATTTGGCAATCCATTCCATCTTTCATCTCTGGGAAGTTTTCTAGTATTATCTCACTTAGTATGCTATCCATTCCTTTGTACCGATTCTCTGTGCCTTCTTCTATCCCAATGACTCTCAAATTTGGTCTTTTGATGAGATCCCATATCTCTTGGATAGATTGCTCATGAGATTTCAGCATCTTTTCTGTATTGACTATATTCTTTTCAATTTGATAAACTTTGTCTTCATTATCTGATGTTCTGACTTCTACTTGATCTAGTCTGTAATATTCTCATTAGCGCTTTTAATCTGATTTATGGTTTCTTGCATTTCTATGATTGCAGCTTGATTTTTTTTAACACCTCTATCTCCTGATAAAGCTCATTCTTTGCGGATTGAATTTGTGTGGTTAGTTCCTCTTCAAAATATACTTTCAATGCTTGGATTTGCTGTCTCATGTCTTCTCTAATATTCCGTTCCATCTGAATTAGGTATGCCTTGATTTCTTTCCCTGTCCATGTTTCTAATTCTTCTAGGTCCTCCTGTATATTTAGGTTGTCCTGCATTGTTTGTAACCCTTTTTTCCCTTGTTTTTTCATATTGTTCACGTTGCTTTCCAGCTCTGTTTGACTGCTTAGTAACTGCTTTCTCCTATACATTTGTTTTGGCTTTGTATATCTCTGTTGTCCCTCTTTTGTGGTGGGAGATTATGCCTAGAAATGTTGGGGTTTGTTGTACTTTAAAGCTGATTTCTTCAATTCATATAAGGCTTCTAGGTTCTGTATGCATATAATGTTTTGCTGTTTGTTCTTAGGACTATATGTTTAGGTTGGGTGCTTTGGTGGTACGATGGTTAGTATGTCTTGGCTACTTTAGAAGATTGCTCCACTGAAGGTGGATACTACCAGGCAATTGGATCAGGGTGTTGGTAGTAGCTAGGTATTTAGGAGTCTTATAGACAGCCTCGAGACATTCACCTATTTGCATTTAGACTATTACACACAATAGAAGATGTAATGCTTGGGATGAGAGTTGGGGGTTAGGGGAATGAAGGTGCTGTTAAAAAAAGAAAAAAGGATAGAGGGAGAGATAGATTAGAGGGGAATGAAAAGAACAATAAAACTTGAAATGGGATAGAAAGAGAGAAGGAAAAAGGGAGAAAGTAACAGGGAGAGAAGAAGGAGAGAAAAAAAATATCGACAACAGCAACAACAACAAAAAAAATTAAAGTCTTAGAGATCCACCTTCCTCTCTTCCAGTAGGCGGTGCTGTGCCCTCCAAGCGGAGTGTCTGCTCTCTACCTGCCGAGAGCTATCTCTGTAGGGCGTCTCCTGGGGGTCTCTCAGACTTGTCAGACCAGAGCCATTTCACTTCTCCAGCTCTTAACCCCCTTCCTCCTGTCAGCCTGCCAGCCAGGTCCTGTTCCCCAGAAGTGACTCCCCCAAGGTCTAGTTACACTTTCAGCCCCACCCCGTGTCCCTTTTAAGCCCCAGTGCTGTGGTAAACTGGCGGCTAAGACCTTGGGGTTCACCGCTGGTGATATGTGGGGCTGGGGGTCTGGGATCCCCTCTGCTTCCCTACACTGGGGAGGGGGGAATTGGAAACCTTGTACCTGGCCAGATGGAGATCCAATCTAGAAGCTGCCCCTACCAAATATGGTGAGAAAGATGATCCAAGATGGAGGCAGTCTGCTTCTAGCTCTGGGGTGTCTGGTGAGGTGGAGTGATGGTGTTGTGCTGTGGGTAGGTAGCAGCCAAGTGAACTGTGTGGGAGTGAAGCAAAGTTTGAGGCTTCTGCAGAGGTGCTGATAGGTGATTCTGCTAAGGAGCTCATGAGCCCTCTGTGGGCTAGAACTTCAGGCTTTGGGTTTCAGGAGCCAGAGTCTAGAGTCCTAATCAAACACGGAGTCTCAGAGCCCTGCATGGGAGCCACAGCATTGGTGATTTCTGCAGAAATCAGCTGTATAGAGGTCTTCTAACACTCTAACAGATGCAGTATTCTGACTAGGTGTAACCTGGATCACAGAGCAACGCAGAATGCTGCCTCCCTCTGGCCCATCATCTCTCTCTGGTATTATTATTGTAAATGTTATATAAAAACTGAAAATCAGAGTTGAAATAATGCTTATTGCAATACAAATAATAATTAATAAATCTAAATTCCAAACCTAGACATTCTAGTTCTCAAGATATTTGTATTTGATGATCTAACTTTTTTTAAATATAATGCAATACTATCTTCAGTGTGACACTGTAATTATACATGGAAATCAATGAGCCTCACTATGTGTGGAATTATAGCACATTTTATAAATAATACATGATAGCACATTTTATAAATGAGGCAGTTATCTCTGAAACTCACTTTATCCAGTTTGAGAAGACAATGGCAAAGCAAAACACTTAAACCTTTTTCTCATGAGACCCATGCTTTGTGCATAACCACACAGCTAACTTCAGAGAGCAGATACTGATCTTCAATAAATAAATGATAAACTCCCTGTCACAAGATGAGTCCAGATACTGCAGAAAAATTCCTTAGCAGAGAGATATGGATCTCTAGCTATAAATGGACTAGATACTTTCCAAAGTGCCTCTCAACTCTGAAAGGCTGTCAGATTAAATATAATATCTCTGTGAATGACTATCTCAGTCAAAGCCACATGTTCTGTGCCTTTTTGACTCCCAGGTTATGAGATTCATACTCAATGTAATACATTTTCAAGTAAAAAATGTAGTTCAGATTTGGCTATGATTTAGAATTTCTTACTTTCTCACATCAGCAATACAGTTGCATTTTGCCATAATCTTATGCATGATAGGAAACATTTGTTTTAATTTCTTTATAATAAACTTGAGAATTAAGTCCCTGCAAGAGGGAAGTAATTTGACCAGATTTCTATAATTAAAATTTTATAGAATTGGGGTTACATGTTAGTCCTTTCTTCTGTGTGTTCTGCCTTTGTGATCTGTACCTGAAAAATCTACTTCCCCTACCCCTTATTTCTCTTCAAAATAGAAAAGAAATATCTTTAAAATTACATTTCTCTTGAACTGTCCAGTGTCTAGTAAGTGTCACATTGATCTCTGTAATTTTATGCATACTCTAAACCAGAAAAATGCAAATATTAACCAGGTAATGAACTATTTTACCTCTGCTTCCAGATAGTCTATGTTGTATTTGCCTCCTTTTAAATTTGTTGCTTCTTTGCTTTTTGGAGATATGTTAATCTATAAAAGCAGGCTGCCAGTATCTAGGTGGAACATAATTTGACTTAGTCTTTGCATGGCTAGTGCTGTACATTTGAAAAGGTTTTGACATAACACTTATACCATTTTGATAACTTAATTGCACTGACAAGAAAAGTTAACCAACAGATGAAAGGAGGACTAAGAGTATTGCAGGCACTGCTGTTCAACCAGGTGATATGACAGAACAAGCTGGAAACTCTGCAGAAAGGTGCAGACAGGGAGCCTCTATGAACAATCAGCTTGTGTGGGATTGGGGAGAATCTGTGGCTGTGTGGTCAGCATTCTCCTACATACTCTGTGATAAGTTTCTTGGGGTTAAAAAGACATAAGGGATCTAGACAGGAACAAAGCTAATTATGCTTTATTGAAACTCCCTTTCTCTCAAATAAAGGAATCTGTTTATTGTACTGAGAAAGAACAATAAACACACATGAATGCAACCTGATTCTTTACCTCCTAAAGGCACACATAAGCTTCTAATCCTTTTAGCTATACCCAATTCTCTCAATGGACCTATATGATAGCTCTAGGGTGAGCTGCAATGCTATTCTAACTTAATGAGGGACAAAGAGTCTCCTTTTTCTATGCAAATAAAATCACCATTGAGCACTCAAAATTGTAATTTAGCAGATGCCTGGAAACTTCAGATTAGTAGTAAAGGTGAACATATGGGCAGTTGCTTCCAGAGATGTGAAGCTTTACATGCTCTGGGGTGCCTTGAAAGAACAAATGCTGTGCACAGTGGAAAGGCCACAAGCTGTTCCACCCTGAATGTTGGGTCATGTTTCTCGAAGGCTGTTCTGTTTCCTGTAATTTAATATTTTACTGACACCTGACCTTATGCAGGGAACAGCAGCAGATCCTGAGATAAATGAAGATAAAATAATACATTTATGTAAAAGAACATTGTATTTTTGATGTTTTAAACAATAAAACTAGAAAACCCACCTCAAACATACCTGAAACACTAGGAAATGTGTCGTTTCACCACATTGAAAATTCAAAGTAGAACAGGCAGCAGAAGCACAGCAGCAAGAGCATGCTGCCTCTGATCTGGACATACAAACATTAGCTTTGTTCCAAGATATCAGCATCTCCTTCTCCATTCTACCTCTTCATTGCAAGATGATACCTGTGGTGGGCATGGGTCAAATAAACTACAAATAATTATCATCCTCATTGGAGATCAACAGATAACTGAATTTGTAATAAATTATTTCAGGGAAAAATAGAAAACAATAATTACTTGCCTCATCTCTAGTGCATCCTTGAAAGTGGCAAGGGAATTTTAAAAAAGCATTTATGTGATACAAACACATTTCTTATAATTTATCATTGAAAAATTGAAATAACAGGCAAAATAGATATTATTTTTCAAATAGATATTATTAACCTCCATTATGTAGATAAGAAAATTTATAACTGGTCACAGATATAATGGCATTATGAAAAATATTTCTAATCTTAATAACTAGGATAGAACCAAACACTGCAAGGAAAATACAAATTTTTTGTCTTTAACACAGATCCTGAGATCCTTATTTAGGAATTATAAGAGTTAGGAAACGTGATACCTTCTAATAATGAGGCAAATTAAAGGAGGAACCATTTGAGCTGGAAATTGAAGACTAGGTAGAATTAGAATTGGCAGAAGAAGGACTAAAGTCATCTGAAGATATTTATTATCTTAGTCAAAATGAACAAGAGGTAACATAGAAATCAGGTTTTGTAATTGAATAGTAATTGATTCTGTTAAAATACAAGATATTTACAGTGAGCTAGACATTCCACTGCTTCACATTCCCCTCACTCATATATTATTTTGGCAATGATTGAAGCATCTCCATGCATTTTTGGCCTTCAAAAACTAGCTTTTCAATGAGTCTGTGATTGTTTATAGTTGTGCTCTTCAATCTAATTATATGAATAATGTTGTAGATGTCTGTATTGCTCTCTGATGTTAGGTTTAGAGAACTGATGAAATAGAGAAAGAAGGTCAGTAAAAATAATAAAATTTATAATGAACACATGAATACAGGATAAATACAAAGGAGTAAAAACAGAGATAGTTGACAATGAGAGAATTGGTAACTATGATGTTATTTTAAAGTCTTGATAAAGTCTACTTGATTTTCTTTATTGATCACAACTTGGAGTAAAGAAAATAAGAGAGGTCATCATTGGAGATGTCCACATATGAACTATTTTCACAGAAGGGTTACTGACCTCTCTTGTGACCACAAGAATGGGTTTTCAAGCTAAGTGTATCACAACAGAGTGATTTAGAGATCTGTAAGATAATATCAACTAAAAGAAAAGAGAAAGATGGAGGAAAAAATACTACCCTCTATCTATTATTAACTATGAGATTTCCATTCAAGTTTCATGAGGAATTATATCCTTATAGAATACACAAGTTTAAATTGAGAACAGAGATTCATAAAACATTTTATGAAAAATTTTGTATAACAATGAAATGACAATCTTTCCCTTGATGTCACATTCCTGCTAACAACATAAAGAAATGCTGGTTTATATAATAAAAAACATAGGTACCTGGGTTCTTTAAAAATATCCTCAGATGACTGAATGAAGAAGCATACTGCCTCTCTTGTCAGTTCTATCTCCCCTGGTTGGGAATAAGAAATGCCTAGGAAGTGCAGGGGATGAAGGGACAGGAGAAATGCTCAAACTCAAGGAAACATTTTTGCAAGACCATTGGTCTGACATGTCCAAATATATCAATGGCATGAAAGGTATGTAGACTGTTCTAAGCAGAATGGGATGATCAAATGCATAAAACTTGTAAAGAAAGAAACATCTCCAAAATAATATTTTGGACAATCACAGAAATCCAATATAGGCAGGGTCTTATGAGAATGTTCATAAGTCTTTGAAACACCATAGAGATGTAATCATTGAATATAAATAAGGCATAAATACTTTAAACTGTCTCAAAATATCTCAAAGTATCTGCAATAAAATTCCTATATCCAGTAGTTGTTCAATGAATGTTTTACCTTAAAAGTTTTATTTTATACTAATAGGTGGATTTTTTTATCTTATGTATACTGAAATATTAATTTTATTACATAAGCTGCCAAGAGAGAGAGAACAGGGTTTGGCACAAGTCAGAAGCACATGGAGAAAGGCCTGCAGGAGGGAGGACCTCTGGTGCTAGAGAAATGGGCCCCTCTGTCCAGGTCATGGAGATAGGAGACACTATGGGGAACAAGTCCTCCCAGGCTCCTTCAAATAGGAACTTTGGGGACAGGATAAAGAACTTTCTTCAGCATATTTCCCCCAGTAAAGGCAAAGGGCAGACAAACTCCCCACTCAAAATCATGACCCCATTAACTTCTACCCAAAGCCAAGGGCCAGTCACAGGCTCACTGCTTACAGACAATAGGGCATTGGAAGCCCAGGTACCCATAACTTCTGTTGGATCATCATAGAGCAGAAAATGAGGTTTCATCATGATTGTTCTGCCTCAAAGAAAAACATGGTCCCCTGTGGGGTAGGCAATCCCATTATTCCTGGGGTCCCTCTGCCAGGAACAAAGGAAAGTGATGGGAGCTAAGGCTTGTGGTCACCACCCCAGCCCCAGTGGCCACAGCCATTCTGTGAACAGGTGGATCAGAAACAAGGACAACAATTAGGCCTTCCTGCCGAAGGAGTCTGCACCTCTGCCCAGCCCCTGCCAGCATAGGGTGGCATGTATCTCAGACCACAATATTCACTGTCCAAGGCACTGTGCTCTTCAGAAATGTATGTTGTCTGGTCAACATAAATATGGTTCCCACTCCTGTCCTGATGGGAAGAAGTTTTTTTTTTTTTCTCATAATTCAAAATATACTGAAAAATACTGTCCCCATGTGAGCCCAAACTTTATTTGACAATGGCTTTTTCCTAATGAGGTTATTATTTCTTAATAATACTGTTTTTTAATCAAAGAGGCTTCTTTCTTTGTTGTGCTGGGTCATAGAAAAGAGGTTATAACTGTTGTTCATTAGAATGGATTCTAGAAGAGACTGGATATGCAAGGAGGTGAAAGTAGCATTGAGTACCCACCCTTATGCCAAATTCCATCATTAGACCTTAAGAATGCATGATTTGATTGTTACAGGAATAATATAATGACTTTGGGACTTATCAAGATGGGACAAACCCACAAAGACCCCACTGTAAGGTTTGAATCAGCCTTTCCCTCCATCCTGAACTTTGTGAGCTATAGGGATTGGTGTACAGGGTTGTCATGGGAATTAGTAGCTTCCCATGCCACAAATTTGGCTCTGGAGTATTGAGGAAAGAGATAGTTTCCTGGCCCTGAGTTCAGAGATGGTCAAAGTGGATGCTGGATGTCTTGGTAGGGAACAGAGGACACCTGCCCTTGGAATCCCTGCCTTTTGGAGGCTAACATTGAGCTGGGCCTCACAAGGTCCTTTTAGCTCAGGCTGGATAATGTTACCAATGTCACCTCCTTCTGCTCCTGCCTTCTTCATTCTCTATAGCAGTAATCAGGATGGAAATTGCAGGTCTGTGTGTGAGTATCTGGGCAAGAACTACAGGTTGGCTGTTAAGGGCTGTGTCACATGTAGCACTCTCCCAAAGCCCTCAGTATGAACAAATATGCACAAAATAACCATCTGACAATGGGGCACTGTGGGCACTGAGAGTGGGATGTGGAGGACTGAAATGGAGCCAAAGAGAGAGGCAGAGTAACATGGGGATGAAATGGTATGGTGGATGAGAAGCCCCTGCCCTCCCTGTACCAGCTACCAACCTAGGGGGAAGAGACATCACAGAGTCACCCTGGCTCCACCCCTGTGGACCCTATTCTTGCTCCCAGACCACAGGTCTGGAGAAACCTCTTTAGCAATGACACAGGCTAGAGAGGAAGCAAACCTTTTGTAGGGAAGGTTTGTTTCCTGACATTATATTGAATAAGGCTGCATGTCTTTGCCTCTTTACTTATAGAAGAGATGAGTTAACAACCACTGGAGTACCAGGACTAGGTTACTCTAGCTGTGACTCCCAGTTTAGTGACCTTTAGACACACACACACATGGTTCTAGCACTTCTTCTTCAGTGGAAAGATGGGGACCTAAAAAGATCAAAGTGGTAGCCTGGGGTCACAAAGTAAGTTTCTCCAGGCTTCCAGAACTTTCCCATAGACTAGAGAAGAGCAGATGGTTTAGTTAGAACTTGTCACATCAGAAAAAGTGACTTGTCTGAAATGTGGGAGCAAGCTGGGTGGGCGGCATTCAGGAAGGGGTCTTCGTCCATCTCTCTCTGCTTCCAGTACAGGTTTCTATTTCCCAGGGTCTGCCCACATGGGAAAGCAGGCAGGCCCCACAGGAGGAAGAGGAGAAGCCATGTCTGCAGAGTGTTCGATGCTATGGCCCACCTGGGAAGGCAGCAGCACCACTCCAGCACCCTCTTCCCTGTTTGTTCCCTATAACAGGAGGTGCAACAAGGTAGATGAAATAGGCACAGTCCTGCCCTAATGCCTGAAAGAACTCTATATGTAAAACCAGGCAGTTCTTCCCAGTGTAAGCACAGGTCCTATAGGTCACCATTGAGCCAGATTATGTCCTCTCATTGATCACAGCAGACCCCAGAGTGGGCCTAGAATCGACAACAGACAACAGAGACAGAATGGGCTAGAACAGAAACAGGTTCTTAAGTCTGATCCTGCTGGGTACTATCAGAGCATAGAAAAGCAGATGCTTCATGCAGAAGAGCTGAACATGGACCCCAGGGATCCAAAGGGAATAATACCACAGACAGTGACACTGATGAACAGCCAGAAGTATGAAGGAGAAAGTCCTATACCCTCTGCTGCTGCCAGATTTGTCATCTATGAGGGGCAGAAAGGCCGACAACCAGGAGATCCTACAGAGACCCACAAAGAGACTCTCACAGAATCTTCTGTCAGACTCAAGACTAACACCCATAGCCCTTCAGAGACCCAACTAAAAGATTCCCACAGAGACCACCATAGAACCTCCAACACAGCAGTCACAGAAACACAAGAACCTCCCTCAGAAATAACACCAACTTCAGGGTACTCACATTGAGATCTCACAGAACTCCTCGCACAGACCTTCCAGAGGGATCTCTGACAGAGACTTATACAAAGAGAAACCTCAAAGACATAACACAGAGATCTTCACTACAACCTTTCACTGCCACATGGTTCTCATGCAGTGATCTTTCACAGAGACCTCCCACAGAGTTTCAGACCTTGGATAAACATCTCCACAGAGATGTCCTACAGATTTTCTCACTGAGAACTTATCACACACACCACCAAGAGATATATTATGGACACATCTAAGAGAAATACAGTGACCACATGGAGGGTTCTCACACAGAAATCTCATACAGACTTTTCACAGATTTTGGGAGACCCACACAGAGATGCCACACAGGCACCTCACAGAGTTCTCATGGGAAATGAACACAGAGTCATTTCGCAGAGACTTCCCACAGAATCCCACACCCATACATCCTTCCTCTGACACTGGAAACAAAAGAGGGACACCACCAGCCTTGTTTTGCCCCCAGAACCCCGAGACACTGAGACACTGTCAATGCGGCCTCCCAAATTGTGTTCTCTCCTTGAGAAAATTTTCGGGAAATTCTGTTCCTTTGTAATGCTATTGCCTCTGAACCGAAGAACTGCAGATTCCAAGTGTAAATCTGCAAATTTTTTTCCTCTACATGTTTTCACTAGCCTCATCTCTGACCCACAGTTTCAAGAATCACAAATTTTAAACAAGAATAAAATGCTTCCAACCTCCGGTTTTTTTTGTTTGTTTGTTTTTGCCCAGTCTTAACTATTATCTTCTCAAATGTATAAGTGTCATTTGTTAATTTCACTGGAGATAAGAACTGAAATCAGGATGGTTGACTACTTTGGAAATACGATAAATACCTATAGCAGATGGACTCTAGGAATGAAATGAACCAGCAAAGAGGCATTTGGAATCACTCCACCTCCCAGGGCCTGGGTACCCACATATTTTCCTAGCCATGCACACAAATACAAAGTGTGCAGAAAAGATGGAGAGGAATTTATGGAGTTATGAAAGTAAAGTGAGAAAGTAGGAAAGAAAAAGAAGCTTACACTAACAGAAAGTATGCAGTATTTCTCTCTGTCCACCCCCACCCTCACACACACACAGTTGAGAAACTGCTACATACTAGGCACTCCAGTTAAAGTGGAATAAGTTGTGAATTAAAAGAAAAGTAATTTTTTTGCTGCTGTGAATTATATAGTGCAGAAAACACAAAAATAGAAATAACCCTGCAGCCATCCAGCTGCAACTACAACTAAGGCATAACCACTGGCTTCAGTAAGGGACTGTCAAACACTCTCTGCACTGAAAATTTGCCCTCTGCCCTCATCCTTCAGAACAGTGCTCCACATATGTGGGAAAGAGAGATAAAGAGAGGGACACAGAGAGAGACTGCACACTTTCTGTTAGTGTAAACTTTCTTTTTCTTTCCTACTTCATCACTTTATTTTCATAACTCCTTAAAGACTGGAGCTCATTACAGACTTCTAGGGAGACAGAAGGCATGGCTTAGTCTCCCACATATGGAAACATTGAAATATAAGAAACACAAATGGGAGAGAGAGACCCCTTGGTTCCCCTGCAATACCCTCCTCATCAATAGCTCAGCATCCTTCCCCTCCTTTCCCCCTTCCTTCATTTCCTATTCAGAACCCCAAAAATCCCTACAGAGAAAGCTAAGTGAGCCATACCTTCCTCAAAATCCTCCTGTGCATCCCACCTGGTTAGAAAAACCAATCCGGGACTGGGGATGTGGCTCAAGCAGTAGTGCACTCACCTGGCATGCGTGGGACACTGGGTTCAATCCTCAGCACCACATAAAAATAAAATAAAGATGTTGTGTCTACTGAAAACTAAAAAATTAATATTAAAAAAATTCTCTCTCTCTCTTTCTCTCTCTCTCAAAAAAAAAAAAAAAGAAAGAAAGAAAGAAAAAGAAAAACCAATCAGGTTCTCACCCACTGCTCAAAGTCCTGCAAGATGTGGCCCCTGGGGGCCTTTGTGGCCTCACTCTCACCATGCCCCTCCCCCATGGCACTCCACACATGTGGGTTTTTCCCTGATCCATTCTGGATGCTGTTCCTTCCCAGAAACCCTGCTTGATATCTCTGTGCTTGGAATGCCCACCCCCAATGCTACAGGGCTCCTTCCCTTCTCAATGAGCTTCTTCCTGAGTGCCCATCCCAAAGATCTCCCATAGTATCCAGGAGGGACAGGTCTCTTCTTCCTAGTCCATGCCACTGCCTGGACCACTGCTATCTACAGTATGTAAGTATTTATTCATTGTCACACTCCTCTCCCCCAAGTATAAAGTCATGGGAATCTGTGTATCAGAACCAGATTTGAAATTACTTGGAATATGGCCACAAGTAACTCATGAGAGCATGAATGGATTCCATGGGAAGTGGGAACTTAAGGCCAGAGATGACCTGAATTTGTGCTTTGAAAGCAGGTAGAAACACTCATTTCCCGGAGCCTGGAAATGGCCTGGTGCTGGGCCCTGGAGGCAGGAGGGTGATGACTTCTGCAGCATATTTTGAGGAGCCACTGTGATCTTGTGGGATCCTGTATTACTCCAGTGAGTAGTTACAGGGTGAAGAGGCCTGGGGAGCTGAAGGAACTGTGTAAATGATTTGTCATCAAGATCAGTGGGGCCTAATCCTAGTGTCCTGTCAGAGCCCAGATTTTCTGACTGAGACCCACTGCCTATCTGACATTCTCTGTCTCCATCCTCTGAGCCCTTGGAGGCAGTTATGACCATTATTGCCTTCTGCATTCAGTGAGCCCACAAAGATCCCAGCTAGTCCCATGAGGTCCTAGTGATCACTTTCTCATCTGCTCATGGTGGCTTAAACCAGATGCAGGGGACCTGTAGGAGGGTGGGTATAGCTGGGAGCCATGAAATTGAGTCCTCAGTAGTGAAATCAGCCCCAGCATAGGCCTTTGATACACCCCAAGAGCCACATCCAGGCAGGCCATGCCCTATGCAACTGCCCTGCTCCTCCTGCTCTGACCTGCTCCAGTCACAGAACAAAGGAATTGTGATAACCTGGATTCATCCATAATCTAAGTCCTCTCATTTTGCACCCAGCTCTGCTGTAATCACATAATCTATCTGGCTCAGTAGGTTCTAACTACATTGTTCTTTCCCCAGGGGCCCTAGAGTCAAAAGTTGGCTCCAGAGGACCCAGATCCAGGATGTGAAAGGGTGGCTCAAAACAAGGACACCATGGAGGCATGGAAGACCCCTTCTTTGGGGAAGCTTGTGCATGGTTTCCTTGGGTTTCTTTCTAGTTAATCTTAGATAACTCCTGGTTTCTTCGGAGGGTTTTGATGAACCTGTGCAAGTTAACTTTATACTTTTTCTTACTGTCATTTGACTTTATTTACAATCCATTTTTTAAAAATATTTTTAGTTGTAGTTGGACACAATGCCTTTACTTATTTTTATATGATGCTGAGATTTGAACCCAGCACCTTGCAAGTGCTAGATGAGTGCTCTACTACTGAGCCACAACCCCGGCCCCTATTTCCAATCCATTTTTTACAGTTTTAGAAATCCAGTGCCTTCAAAGATGCACCCTCAATTACTCTACCATTACCATTTCCCCCTCTACAGAATGCCGATGTATTCCAGCTATTGTTTTACTCAACATAGTCCCCAGAATTTGCCCTTGATTCCTGGGCCATGGGCAGTGAGGACCTGAGTGTGTGACCATGAGGCATGAGTGTCCAGCAGACCCAGAACCTCCACTGAGAGCCTCAGGCCCTAGGAGCAAAGGCCTCTGCAAGAGGATTTTCCCTGGAGTGTGAATCTTGGTATCTCAATTGATCAGCAGAATAAGCCTGAAGTTAAGTGACTACCATCAGTAACTTGTGCTCCATTGAGATTTTTTCCTATTTCTTTCCATTTAAAGAAGTATTTTAAGGAAAGCTCTTCAGAGTCAGCTGCAGCAGCTGCTGCCTTTTCCTAGCAAAAGCATCATTTCAAAGGAAGGTCATTGGCTATGGATATTATCTATGCTTCATGATCAGGGAGATGTTTTAAAACAGCAGCAAACCTGCTCTACTGGAACTGAGCACACCTATCATATGATGGGAAGTTCATTTTGCAGGTGATTCTTTTGGATTTTAGCAACCCAAACTATGAGCACAGTTTAACATGTATAAGAACAGTGGTATCTGTTTTAATATCATAAACAACTACTGTACCAATTCCTGTTTATTTCCTCACTGTCATTTCCACCATGAAATAAAGTCATTTCCATGGAATTATGGATAAGGTTAATGAGACTGTGTAATTAATCAAGAACTATCTTGAACAAAAAAATAATGCTGAACTAATTGAAGATTTAACTAGAAGCTCTTAGAACATTTTATAAAACACTTTCTAAAGTGTTTTACAAAAGGCTTTCTAAAAGGCTTTCTATTTTAGTCAGCTTTTTCACTACTGTGGGTAAAGGACCTAACCAGAAAAATTGTAAAGGAGAAAAAGTTTATTTGAGGAATAACAGTTTCAGAAGTCTTTGTCCATAGAAAGCTGGCTCCATTCCTCAGGGCTCAGAGTAGGACAGAAAATCATGAATGAAGAGTGTGGCAGAGGAAAGCAGATCACATGGTGATCCCAAAATAGAGAGAGAGTCCACTCTAGATATAAAATATATACCCCATAGCCATGCCCCCAATAAACCACTCCCTCCAGCCATACCCTACCACTTCAGTTGCCACTGTTAATCCCTATCAGAGGATTGATTCACTGATTGTGTTAAGAATTGCACAACCCAATCATCTCTCCTCTGAACCTTCTTGCATTGTCTCACACATGAACTTTTGGGGGACACCTCACATCTAAACCATAACATTTTCCTGTTGACATCTCTTGTCCCACCACTTTCTACAGTCCCATCTACAGTCCCATCACCATTTCTGATCTTATTACCTTCTTCTGCCCATTGCCTTCTATTGTCCCAGAAATCTCAGGCCATGTTCTCTCAGGCCTGTCCACATCTTATCTCTCTCCTGGTAAGAGATGGCTGCCAGAGTCTCATGCCTCTCCAACTCCTTACATGAAGAATCTCAGAGAAATCATATTTCCCACCCACCAGAGACTCATCCTGTGCAAACCAACCATTCTTACAGGTAGAGGCTGAAGGTACCTCTTTTATCAACTCTCATGTGCAAAAATTGCAGGAGATACTGGTCAGCAAGAGAGCAGAACTAAAAATTTGTAACTTGTGAGCAAAAAGGAATCAGATGACCCCCTTCTTTCTCTAGGGAGCATAGTAAAGCCATTGGGCAATGATCAGGAAACTACCATCCCACAACCCTTTTCAAACATAAAAGGTAAGCCAGAGAAGCTTTCTGTTCATCAGCAGCTTTTTTACCTCAAGGTCTTGGGAGAACCCTTATAGCAGAAATGCAGCCAGGTTTTATGGGCCTTCTAAACAGCAAGGCTCTGGTGTCTACTATAGCGACCTCCACTAGGCATTCCTCCATGTTATTCAATGGAATCACTAATTTGATACCAGTGCAAGTTCAGACTAAAGAACCTGCATAACATTTTCCTTCCAGCCCTCACTCCACCATGTTGTCAAATTTCAAACTTTGACTCCAACAGTATGGTGGCCTCAGTCCCTACCACTGGCTCATATGCAGAACCAGGGCCAACTAACATTATCTCTCCAAATCCTGTCAGTCATTCATCTCTGAATAGTACCTGTTGCATTTTGTGCCTTACAACTCAAGACAGGGATGTAACATTCTGTTGTAACTCATTTTTAACACTTATAACATCACCTTTTGGAGAAGCAACTAAAAAGTATGGGGGCTTCACCCTATGTGGCTAAAACATCTCAGGAAATCTTTAGATATCTCAGAGCCAGCACATGGCCTCCTGAAAAAACAAGTTCACTGCTAGATTGCCAAGGTATTTTATCAGCAATGAGCACCAGAAGACATTGGAGTAAAAGGTAAGAAGATACTTTGAAAAAGGTTCACTCAGCACTGGTATGGAGTATTCCACAAGATTCAGTTATCTCCAGACCTAACTGAGCCCAGGGTAAAATTACCAAGCACAGACATAGCAAAGGACAATTATCCATCTTTCTTCAGTACCACGATTCTAGATGATAGCAGAAAGAAGGGCAAGGGACAAGAAATAGTACAGGTCGGGAAGTACTCAAGCAATGATCTGGTGCATAGTCTAAGGATGATCCTAAAAGAGCTTCCCAATGTAAGTTCTAGAAGTCATCTCTGAGACAAAGTCAGGAAGGGACTTGATGAGATCCTCAAGAAGTGTCTCGGCAAATGATTCATCAAGAGACCTAGACAAGGAGCATACAGATAGCTTGCAAGTACATTCAAGAAGGAAGCTGGAGCAGATCAACAAGGGCAATGATTCCTGTGAGTGGCTTTCATTCCATGCTTGCAATGTATTATGTCTCTGCCCTGCCTGAAAATCCAAACACTCACATGGAAACTGGGGATGGGCCATCCTTGAAAGGTTGGGAAACTTGCAGGAACACCTCCCAGGAGCTCTCTCTCCCAGATATTGGCACTCAGTAAGTAGGTGCTAGAAGAACACATTAAAAGCCTCCATGTGAGGCACAGGTGGGGTTTTCCCCTCAAGGTAGTATGGACAGACAGCACCTGACATCCATCAGAAAACTTGGGATGGATCCATCATTTGACCCAGCTATCCCACTCCTTGGACAAAAGGACTTACTCAGCATAGTACAGTCTTGCAGCCACATCAATGTTTATAGAAGCTCACTCACAATAGCTAAACTATGGAACCAATTAGGTGCCCTTCAACAGATGAATGGGTAAAGAAAATGTGTGTGTGTGTGTGTGTGTGTGTGTGTGTGTGTGTGTGTGTGTGCGTATATACACACACACATACATTACTGAGCCTCAAAGAACAAAAATATAGCATTTGCCAATAAATAGATGGAGATGGAGAATATCATGCTAAGAAAAATAAGCCAATCCCCCCAAAACCAAATGCCAAATGTTTTCTATGTGGATGCTAATTCTCAATGGGGGAGTGGCTATGGAAGAATAGAGTTACTTTATATTAGGTAGAAGAGAGTGAAGGGAAGGGAGGAGGTATATGGGTAGGAAGGCTAGTAGAATGAGTCAGACATTATTACCCTATGTACATATAGAACTATATTACCTGTGGGATTCTACATCATGTATAAACAGAGGAATGAGAAATTATACTCCATCTCAATATGATGTTTCAAAGTGCATTCTACTCTCATGTATAACTAATTAGAACAATTAAAAAAAGAAAATCAAAGTCAACAAGAAAACACCTTGAAAGAATAAGTAATTATACCCAAATTGCAAGATAGAAGATTAATATAGAAAAACCTATCTCTTCCTCACTTATAAACAATGAACAAGTAGAATATGATTTTTTTAAAAAATCATTATTTTCATTAGCCCCCAATTAATTATTCAGAAAAAAACTAACAAAATATTAATAGGATCTCTATGAGAAAAACTTTAAAACTGTGATGGAATAAATAAAAAAAAGATTTAAATGAATGAGAAGATATTTGATGATAACATGTACAGAAAAAAGTATTATTAAAATGTCAGTTCCTCCCAACTTGCTGTATATATTGAATGTGATCCAAACTTCCAATGAGTCAATTTGTGGAGAATGAAAACTGAGTGAATGTTTATAATAAAAGACAAAATCCCAGAATAGTTAAAACAATACTGGTGATGAGCAAAGCTGGAGGGCTGACAGACAGTACCTGACATCAAGATCTACTGTGGAGCAATAGCTACCAGTAGAGTAGGATACTGGAGAAAGAATAGACAATTAGATCAGTGAACAGAAAGAAGAGCCCAGAAGCAGACCTGCATCAGTACAGCCAACTGCTGTATAGTAAAGGATCAGAGGCAACACAGCAACACAGAGCAGAGATCCTTCCAGCAAGTGGTGCTGCATGACCTGGATGTCCCCATCAGAAAAGCTCACTGATACATGTGGAAAGAGAGACTCAAAAAGGAGGTAGAAAGTGGAAGAAAAAAATACTTGTAGAAATAAGGGCTAGAGGGGCTTGGGTTGTGGCTCTGTTGTAGAGCAATCGCCTAACACATGCGAGGTGCTGGGTTTGAGCCTCAGCACCACATAAAAATAAATAAATAATAAAGTTTTTTTTAAAAATAAGGGCTAGAAACTTACAAAAATTAACATA
Organism: Callospermophilus lateralis; assembly: GCF_048772815.1. Lineage (NCBI taxonomy): Eukaryota > Metazoa > Chordata > Mammalia > Rodentia > Sciuridae > Callospermophilus > Callospermophilus lateralis. The sequence goes on from NC_135321.1 coordinate 62,428,872, forward strand.
AAACATAGACCTCTAGATTCAATGCTTCCCTTTTGTAAAATGAAAACAAACATATTCATTCCTAGACACATCACAAACTGTGAAAAGGCAAAGAGAGACTCTTAGAAGCAACAGATAAAAACTTCTCTTCACGTACAAAGGGCCCACAGTGAGATTATTAGTTGTCTTCTCACCAGAAACAATGGAAGGAAGCTGTGAGGTAGTGTATTCCAAGAGTGCAAGGGAAGATCACTTTAAGGGTCTATGTCCAGCAAATCTGCCTTTAATAATAAAGAAAAATAAAGATACTGCCAGGTAAAGACAGCCTGAGAAAATTTGCTGCCAGCAAAATAAACTGTGTAGATGAAGATAGTAAAATAAAATTGAGAAAAAATTTACTTAAAATTAACATAAATAAATAAACATAAAAGAAATTTTGAGTTTTATGCTGAGTTGATGCAAGGCAGGAAAAATTGAAATTTCAGAAATCATAAAAGAAATAATTCCTGAGAAATGAAAATTCCAGACATAATAAGAATTTTCAAAAAACTTATGAAATTGATGGAGCCCAAGCAGAGATCTACAAGGAAACAAATAATGTCTGGGTTCCGGGGGAAAGAATATTGAATAAACTAAGGTCTCCTCTGACAGGGAGAGCAGGTGAGGTTGGAAGGAAGAATCTAGAAGGCCCAGGAGGCTTGAGGACAAGCTCGCTGGAGGACAGGGCAAGAGTGTGGTGCATCCTCCTCTTCTTGCCCCTCCCCTGCTGTCAGGATCCCTTTGTGATGACAGGGAACAGCCCTGTGACACAGGCCTGGGCCCTACTCCCCATTCCTGAAGAGAACTCTTAGGACTTATTTGTCTGAACAAGACAGTGCAATTTAGACAATGGAGAATCCTCTCTTTCCTCTGAATAGCATTAATGCCAACTAGCTGAACCCCAGCTTCATCACCTGGGCAATGTATATGATCCTTGCCTGTGCTATGGACTGGGGCTCTTCCTTCTTTTATTGCCTTACCTCCAGAGTAATCCATCCTTCCCACAATCAAGGAGAAAAGAAAAACTCAAGGAGGTAAGAAACCCTCAGGCCACACCCAACAAGAACACAACCAGATATTCTCTTTTGTCTATTCTTGTAACGGTGATCTACTTTATGCTTTAAATATAGCCCCTCCTTCTCTACAGCTGCAATTTATTTTTAAAATAGATACATTTCTCTTCTTCTTTCTATGCTCCTCCCTAATCTGTGGGGGAAACAGAATTACTTTTCTTCCCCATTTTAGGCAGATTTATCTGTCTTGAGTACACACCCTCCATAGGAACAAAGTAATCCAGATTTTGAGGATGATACCAGAAGATCTAAGAAATGACTATCTCCCAAATTAACAAGTGAATTACAACTCTAGTAGAGAACACATATGGAGGGTAAACTTTCAATCACCTCTTTAAATGCCCCCTGTTCTTGCTGATGGGCAGATTCACAGCCTCTGGAAAAGGAGTCTCCTGTGTTTCTCTTTTGCTAGTAAAGCAATAAGCCTTCTTTTTCCATTTTATCAAAAACTGTCCTCATTACAGATTGGCAATGAGGACAAGGACTGAGCTTTCAGAAACACTATTCTTTCCACTTTTCCAAAATAAGTAGAAATACTTTAAAAAGAGAAATCTCAGGACAGGACAGAACATCATTCTGGGACAGGCAGGCTAGGGCAGGGAGACAGAGTGCACAAGGACTTCTCCAATCTGAAGCTCTAAGATCATCCATGTAGTGAGCTGCAGGTTCTATAGCAAAACACACAACTGTGACTCTGTGGCTGAGGTATGGGTTCCTGAGGGAGTTGGGAACCTCTGGAGAAGAATAGGCCTTGAACACTGCTCTATCAATTACCTTCTCCTGGTGGGTGTCTCTGGAACAAGCCTTTTCTCTGTGTTGGGCTGAGAATGTGAGGGCTGTGCTGAGCCCTTAAGGCCCCAGTCACAGGCTGGAGAAATCTCTAGCCTCAGGGAGCAGAACCCTGCCTGGCAGCTGGGAAGAGCTGTGGAAATGAGTCTGTCCTTGAGCAGAGGACCAGTGACTGAGGACGTGCATGGTGTAGTTTATGTAGAAAACACCTTTTGGGGTTTTCTAAGGAAGAAAAATGAAGTATTTTGCACTTTCAAAATGTTCTCTGAATAAAAGGGTCTCCACTAGCTAACTATAGAAAGTTAAGCTGTTCAGAAACATGGAATGTCTGTAGTTGGTCTAAAAGAGCAGAGGAAGAACTGGGCCCCAGCCTCTTTTTTTGTCTGTCAGAATCTGAAGGTAAAAAAAGTGCTATACAAGAGTAGGAAGAAGAGGGGCACTCTGAAAGGTAAGGCCCTGACCTTCTACCCCAGAGGTGACTTGTGGCCTGCTGTCCCCAAGAGACCAGAGCCATGTTCCAGAGAAGGTCAATTGCAGAGACCTGAGAGGGAGGATTCTGGTAAGGAAATCATCATACCAAACACACTTCTCAGGTTTTGTGCTCAGAATGAAGCTGTGGTGGGCCAGGGGTGGGCGATGTCCAGTAGGGTGGTGTGGGCAATACTGGAGCCCAATACTGTGGTGAAACTAGTATTTCCATCTGTGATGAGAATCAATCAGGACCCAGTTCCCTTTTCCCAGATGTGAAGATTGCACACCTGAGAAATGCCAAGAAAAGCATATAAAGCAAATTTATTTAAAGGATAGAATATAGACTTTGCTGCAGAAAATGGGTCCCAGAGATGGGTATCCAAAGAAGTGGGGTGTCTTGTCCCTTTTATACATTCTAGAACTCTCATTCTCCCCTTATCTTGGCCTCCTCCTCTCTGCATACTGTGTACATGGCCAAATTGTGGGGGAAATGTGGAGTGCTCCAGGCAGGAAAGTTGCAGCACAGGAGACAATAATTAACAACTCCCTGCAGGGAGGAACAATTCCTGGGGCAGGTTACTTTTGCAACTTGTTGAAAGAGAAGAGGGAAGGGCTTTGGAGATGTCAACATTTGAATTATTTCCTTTACAACCAGCCCATATCTTTCTGATCCTAGTGACCGCCTTTAGTCATAGTCATGTGTTGTGTCTCCCCACCCCTTCAACTGGATATGCAGGTGGAACTTCCTGGTCAAAGTGTGGACAAGATTTCACTTCCCTAAGACACATCCTCTTTGAGATGGCCCAATTTTCTGCATGTCAAGTCAGTAGAGAATCACTAGTCCTTGACAACAGCCTCATGAGTGTATTTGTAGGGTTAGGAGTCCTGGCCACAGTCCCAGAGGGTCCCATAAACCCATAGTGTGTCTGGAGAAGAGAGTCATGCTGGAAAGTTTGAGCAGCCTCCATTCCCCTCCCCCTAAACCCATTGTGTGATTCAGGGTAAGCCTCTTATTTCCACACCTGAATGCCAAACACATGGCAATTTACTTGATTCATGCAAAATGATGTGAATTGTGTCTTATTGATGATACTTGTGGGCTCTCATTTATCACCTCAGCCCCAGGCTCACTATCAGTGAATCAGTTACAGATATGCCAGTCAGGCCCTTCTCCCAGGTATATTCTAGTGCACTCTGTGCATCCCTCTGAGAGAGGGCACCTCCAAGCAGGTCAGAATTTAGTCTTAGTCACTGCCTCAAGCATCCAAATCAGGATGCTGCCCACCAAGTGCCACAGTCACAGTACAGAATGAGTGTTCCCAGTGTGTGAGTCTTCAGATGCTCTGGGAGGCCTCATGCCCTGTCCCCTCAAAGTCTCCCATGGGCTTGGGGATCAGGTAAATTGTTGTTATACAGTACTGATTAGGGAATGATAGCAAGGGGAAAAGTCGTTATGTGTTCAATACAAATTATTCTTAATATTTGATTTGTGGTTAGTTGAATCTATGGATGAGGACAGCAGATAAAGGTTAACAGTATATAATACATAAATCAAAGCACATTATACAAAAGGGACTGCTAAGTATTTAACACAAATAAAAGTCTTTGTTCCTAATGGCTCTCTTATAACCCTCAGAGCAAGTTCCTTGCTACTGGTGGGATAATGAATGCATTTCCAAGGTCCTCTTGGCAATGCCTCATTTCTTGCAGGTGTGATTAGTTTAACATTGGTTTCACTAGTAACTAGCAGATGAAGTCCTCTTGAAAGAAGCACAACCATATCAGGATTCTGCTTGTTCCCATTACAGTCTGTACCTTCTTGGCAGGAACCTTCTTAAGCCGCAAGGCCCTTCTAAGTAGACAATGTCATTGGCATGTCCTGTAAAGAGGCATACACAGCTGGGGCCAAAACTCTCTGCTTAGAGGGAATAATTGACAGAGAACCTCTTCAGACCTTCTACATGCAGGATGCTCCTCTTCACTGTGAACCCTAGGATACACAGGGACTTGGACTGTCAAGGGCCAGGGAGGTACCCACCTCCTGCTCACTAACAATGAGGAAGACAAGGATGCCCCTTCTGCTTGATATGCACACACAGGTTCCAAAACTTTCTTGCCCACCCAAGGTGCCTATACTACAGGACTCCTGGAGCTTCCCAGGGGCCCAGAAAATGATGCTTTTCAGGAACAATCTTAATCTTTATACATTTATGGGGCCTCTAAATTAAAAAAAAGAAACACTTGATATTCCCAAATCAAGGCGTGATGTATTTTCTTTCTTTTGCCTTGGCCAAGGAAAGAAGTAAAAATATTTAAAATAAAAAAAGTAAGTTAAAACCTTCAAACTGATTTTATGACTTTGCATTCTTAAAAGTAAGTAAAATTTCATAGAATATTTAAGAAGGATATAATCTCAGAATTGAGGAGAGCACTTTTAATTGGACACATTTTACGTAAGACAAACCTATCACAACATTCTTGATGCTCTCATTCCCCACACACCTGGACCCACATTGACATTGGCTTCTTTCTAGGCCAACTGGTAGAAAAATGAAAAATAACCCAATTTTATTCACAGTGTTGATGAGACATGCTGAAGCTTTATCATATCCTTTTGGTATGACTGATGTTGGCAGGCATGGTCTTATGTAAAGAGATAGAAAGCAATGTGTGTTTAAGCTTCTATCCATGTCTCCAAACTGGTCAAATATTTAAAATATTGATTACCTTCACAATGTCACTATAAACATCAGAATGTCCTCATGGATTAATTAAATCAGTATTTTACCTTCAAGGAGTGACATCACACTAGTTTTGTTTCTAGGTTATGTCACTTGGATTTATAATATTATACACATCCACTTTGAATGTTGGATTTATAGTCTATGTATGACACATACACAACACCATTCATTTTTATCAAGCAATCAACCACTTGACAAGTCTTAAAGAACCTGGATATGCTTGGTCTGTTTACTAACTGACTCATGCATGAGGTCACTTATTGTCACTTTCTGGGGAAACAAAGGCAGAACTTCTCCAGCCATGTGACTCCACCATAATCCACAGTCCCCATTAGCATCCCTGCTAAAAACACTGTGGTGGCCTTGAGGTCCATGAGGAGCTCACCAGAGACAACCAAACTCTCCATACCTGCCTATTATGGTTAAGTTATGTGTTCCCAAATTTTTATGTGGTCTCAATTGCCAATACTTTGGAATGTGACATTATTTGGCAATAGGGCATTTAAAAATGTCTTTATGATTGTCTATAATCCATTATGATTGTCTATAATCCATTCTGATCATTAAAAAGAAGAAAGTAGCCTGAGTAAAGGAGTGAAGTGCCAAAAAGACTACTATAACCAGAAGAATTAGTTTTCAAGAAAAGAAGAATAAAGACCTCAAATAAGAATAAATTAAGGGAAGGCAGGACCACTAGACCAGTATCATTGAAGATACTCATTATGGTTTGAATCCAGCATGTCCCCAAAAGACTCATACTCTGATGGCTTGACCCCCAAATGCAGTATTATTCAGAGGAGGGGCTTTTAGAAAGTGATTGAATCATGAGAACTCTTACCTCATTACTGGATTAATTCCCTGATGGCTTTATAATATGAATGGATTACAAGGATGTGTTAAAAACTGTAGATAGTGGGATCTAGTTAAAGGGAGCTTGTCCTTGGGGACTATAATCTTGTTACCAGTCCCTTACTGTCCCTCTGATTCTCAGATGCCAGGAAGTGAGCAACATTTCTTTGCCAAGAGAACATGATGTCCTGCCTCACTTTAGGCACAAAGGAATGAAGCTGGCCAATCACAGAAAAAAACTTCTATAACCATGAGGCAAAATAAGTGTTTTTCTCAGGTATTTTATCACAGTAATGAAAATGTAAGATAATGCAAAGGAAATACTATATCCAGAAAAGGAAAAGCAAATCATCAGCAAATGTGAAAAAGTAAATCCCACTAGAGGAGGAGACATGAAAGTGAGAAAATAGTAAAGAATCATAACATTATCAATACAGCAACTATCAAAATTCTAAGTTGAATAAGACAGGAAGTAAAAACATGGAATATTCAAAACCACCAGAAGAAAAAAAGCAAGATGACAGGAAAGAATAAGTACATACCTTTAAATAATCACACTGAATGCAAATGTTTTTAATTTTCCATATAAAAGATGCAGATTGGCTGAGTGGATTAAAAAAAAAACCTAATGATATGCTGCCTACAAGAAACTTAACTCATGTGCAGAGATATACACACAATGATACTGAAAAAATAGAAAATGCACCAAGCAAAGGGAATACAAAAGCATAAAGGAATAGCTACATTTATAAGTGACAAGACAGAATTTAAAGACAAAATCAGAAAAGAAAGTCACTATGTATTGACAAGGGAATAATTCATCACAAAGATATAATTCTTATAAATACATAAGCAATAAATTTAGGTGCACCCGATTTTATAAAACAATCATGATTAGAGATAAATGGAAAGATAGGCCACAATAAATACATCATCCAGATCAAAAAAGAAAAATCAAAAAAGATACATCAGATTTACATTATACTATAGATCGAAAGGATTTAACAAACATCTAAAAAATATTCTATCCAACAGTTGCAAAATATACCTTATTTTCTTCAGCACACAAAAAAGATTTTCCCAAATAGACCAAATATTAGGCATTGAAGCAATCTCTTCTAATTTTTAAAAAAAATATTTATTTTTTAGTTGGACACAATATCATCTTTATTTTATTTATTTATTTTCATATGGTGCTGAGGATCAAACCCAGGGCCTTACACGTGATAGATGAGAACTCTACCACTAAGCCACAACCCTAGCCCCCCAATTTTTTTAAATGAAATAATTTCTTGTATTTTATCTGATCACCATGAAAAGAAACTAGAAATAACAGCAGAATTACAAATCACATGGAAACTAAGCATCATACTACTAAAAGAACAGTAGGGGCAAGGAATATAGCTCGGTTGGTAGAGTATCTACATTGCATGTACAAGGCCCTGGGTTCAATCCCAAGCCAAGCACCACAAAAACAAAACAAACAAAAACAACAAAAAGAAATATAAAGTAAAATTTTATGATTCCTTGAATCAAATGAAACAAAACCACAAAATACCAGAACAAGGAAAGCAGTTCTAAGAGGCAAGTTTACAGCAATGAATGTGTATACCAAAAAAAAAAAAAAAAAAAAAGAACTCAGATCAGTATCACAATTCATCATACTATTACAAAATGTCACAAAAACATGAACAAACCAAATCCAAAATCCATGGAAGGAAAAAAACAGTATAAAGATCAGAGAAGAAATAAATGAATTAGATATTAGATTAATATAAAATAAATTAATTTTATATTAGATATAAAATAATAATACAAAGCATAAATGAAACAAAGAGTTGGTTCTTCAAAGCAATAATATTGACAAATGCTTAAACTGACAAAAAGAAAAAGTGGTAAGCCCCCCTGCAAAAAATGAAATTAGACTTAAAAAAGGAGTCTGAACAAATGATACAGTGAAATTAAAAGGATCATTAGGAAAATTTTTGAAAAAGTTATGCTTGATAAATTAGAAAATTTAGAAGAAATCGAAAAATTTCTGGATACACATGACTCACCAAATTGAACCAAGTGAATATAAAATACCTAAATAGATCAATTATAAGTATTAAAATTGAAAAGCAGTAATAAAAAGTTTTCTGATAAAAAAAAGATCCTAAGACCAGATGGAATCATTCCTGAATTTTACCAAATTTTAAACTCTAACACCAATACTGCACAAACTAATTCATAAAATAGGGAAAGAAAGCTTTCAAATACATTCTATGAAGCCAGTATTAACCTGCTAACAAAACCTGTAAATGACACAACAGATAAGAGTCAGTAATAGACCAAAATCTCTGATAAACATTGATATAAAAATCTTCAGTAAAATACTTTCCGATTTAATTTAGGAGAGGTTTAGGTAGGCACCAGGCTCTTTACAGAATGGCAAATGGACTGGAAATTTAAAGTCAACATATCCCAGGGCCCAGAACTTGCTGGTCCACACTGGAAGATTGCACCTCAGAGATCTCCCCTGGATTCCACTTGTGTGGTAGAGCTAGTTCTTAATCCACTACATTTACCTGGTACAAACTCAGTCTTTCAAATTCCTGGCCAGATGCATCTCTCAAGCAACCAGTTTGGACCAGGGAGAGTGAGTTGAGTTTCTCCTGTTCACTTAGGCACACTCAATGTCATGCAGTGTGGGTTTGTCAGGCCTGGATTTCAGGCCATACAGGGGTTTGCCAGGAATCAGGTCCCCTAGCTGTCTGCCCATGAGCTGCACCTGCAAAATGCAGTTTCTTTCCTGTACAAGGATATTGAGTAGTGAGAACACCTTTCAGTTCAGTTGGGCAGTGTCTGACTTCTAAACTCTCCATACCCAGACATGCCCCTGTGTGTTACTTTAATTCCCTTATCTCTCACTCCACTGAGCTCATGGAGGAATGGCTCTGGCTGATGCCTCTAGCTGCAGCAGTAGCTGTAGCCCTAGGGATTTCTTACTTTTCCAAAATTATTTTCTTTTTTTTTCACTTAAAGAACATCTTTATTTGATCTTTAATATACAATATTACCTTTGATTTGTAAAAATCACATTATGGAGGACATGATTGGAAACCAATTCAGGGGCAGCCAGTGGGTTCCAATTTAGGAGGTTATACTTACCCCACTTATTAGTTTAAGGAACAAGTTTATCAGTGAATTTGACAACAGAAAGGTTAAAAAATGGCATTTCAATTTTCAAAACCAGTAATTAAAATTCGGGGCATTTCAATTAATCCAGCAAAAACTAATCCCTAAATTTTCTAAAAAAATAAATTTTCCCAAAGAGCTAAGCTTATCTTCATGAAAATTTCTGGTATGCAATTTGCAACAGAATTCTGTAGCATTCAAATAGCTGCAAGATATTTGCAATTGTTTAAAAGCCCTGTGCATATTAATATGAATGTATGTGGGTGTATATGTTTTAGTATCAAATTTACATTCACGCTGAGCTGAAGCAACCTTATAGTAGGATGGACCTGAAAGGGCAGCATATTTATAATGCAGAAGAGAAACATCTCTGTGCTCTTTCAGTCTGAATCATCTTTCCCTCCTCTAGAATTAAAAAAAGTGAAATATTTAATAAACTTTCAGTGAAAAATCTATTATCTGTCAGGATGATTGGTATATTGAATGTATGTGGCTAGTTAATATAATGTTATGTAATTTTGTGAGCAATTTTATGAGTTCTTCAATTGCTGGGCTCAAACCAAGTTTGAAATAGATTAGCTGTTAAGTAGTGGAAGTATAAAGTTGAAGCTGGGGAATGCTTTAATTGAAAAATGATGCATATTGATATTCTGAAATAGTGTTAGTGACTTGGAAAGGTACTGTGGAGAGGTATACAAGGATGGAAGAAAGCTCTTCTTTTGGATACATTTTTTTCCATACTCCTCAAACTCAGGCTGTTCTCGAGGTAACAGGGGTAATACCCTTAAATGAGGCACATAACCCATTTTCTGTTGCCTAAAATTTTTCAAAAGATTAGTTTCTGCAGCACCAAGATTAGGAATTCTATCATATTTTTGTTCTGAGTACTCAAGTGGATACATTTCTGCAGCTCCAGCAATCCAGAGTCCTGGTCCAAGGGTCAATGAATAGGCGGAACTTCAAAGAAAAGAGTATTTTTATGCCACATAGACTTTTTTACATAGGGAATCTGGAAATATGGCATTAAAATAACAACTGAAGATAATGGCTGATAGCATACTCCCCACCCCATTCCGCCTCTTGAGTATAGTCATATTATCTTGAAACCTCAACAGACTCCAGAAGAGTAAAGACAACGAAAGATACAGTTTTGGGTAACAAAACACAGACAAGTGAACATACACACATCTTTTTGCTTTAAAAATGAATATATAAGTCAAAACACAGAGAAAAGATACAGACCAAAGATTAGATGGTCTTACACAAATTAGGCTTGGGATCAGGGCCAGCAACTATGACCCACAGGCCAAATCCATCCCTCCATCTGTTTCTGTAAGTAATGCTTTATTAGAACACAGCTACCACCACTCATTTACATATTATCTATAGCTGCTTTCACACTTCAACTGCAGCATTAAGTAATAAAAGAGACTATATGGATTACATAGCCTCGAGTATTTATTATGTGTCCCTTTACAGAAAAGCTTCTTAACTACATATGAATCAAAAAAGAACATCTCCATCATGATCTGAATGAGCTGAAGTAGCAGAAAATCATCTTCATCACAATTCTTGAAACAGATAAGTGGATGAAAATATTTCCATATCATCTGTGGTTACTTAAAGATTCTGCTGATAATCTGTGAGGCCAAAACAAGTTACAACTGTATGTGTAACTGACAGTATTAAAAATCTTTATAACTGTATTTATGGATATGTGTACTTATTTATGTAAAGACTGCCTAAGAAGCTAGCCAATTTCAGAGTAAAGGAACCTAAAGAAAAGTAAGAACTCCAAATATTATTACTAGGAACCATTACTTGGAACTTAAGAAATATCTTAGTATATTTTTCTTTATATTTAAGAACATGGGTACTACCACTAGTAGGAAGCATACCAGAGCAAAGACAATTTACACCTACAAGTTTTACCCATGAATGAAGTGACAAAACCTTTGAATATAAAATAACCAGCACTTCTATAAAATATTGATTTTAATTATGTAATTATAGTGATATAGCAAAATAAGAATGTTTTTATTTATTTCTAAAGTAAATATTTTAGTCAAAATTGCATCAGAAATCAAATATTTCCTTGATATTTTCCAAGACTTTAGTTATTAACTACAATTATAATTGTTAGTATTATATAGTAACACATTGTTTAAAATATATTATAAACCTTTCTTTTCCTCTTTAATTTAAATGAAATATAAAATTAAGGATTTTGTAACATGATTCATATTGGAAAACCCTTAAAATGGCATAACTACTCTCATACAGAAAATGCCACTAGAATCACACAAAATGTTATAATGCTTGAAAGTGCCAGACACAATGCTGGCACATCTTCAGTACTCTGTCCCAAGTTCCCACTCATTCTCTCATTTACTCATGCATTCATTCAAATAAACTCAGGCTTAAGGATAAACTGCATTATAATGAGAATGGCAAGCGCAATCTTTTATGAACAAATTTTGAGTTTTGATAAAATACTTTGGCAATGGAGAATGGAGAAGGTGAGAGTTTGATAAGATTTCACATAGTGACACATCTGCTCAAAGACAGGAATGAGTTGGCATTAGACATAACATGTGCAACCCACCAGAAAGTAACAACCCCTTGACTGGGGACTTATTTTTCTGCACTGAGACTCTTTTTGGTTAGGGCCCATTCCCTTGGTTTTAACAACTTCAACTGGTTGAATAGAAAACAATAAAACAAAACAAAAAATCTGGTTTGAACCAAAAAGTGTGATTCTAAGATAAAGAGAGATAAATGTAGAAGGTGTTCAATATCTCTGTTTCTTTTCTTTTTTTATGTACCAACCCATCTAGCTGTTCTGCACAACTGTGCCACAGGCACAAAGTGAGGGGTCAGCTCTTTGAGGAGGCACCTGAAAAGGAACATTTCTGGGCTCTTTGCAGGAGGTCTTATAAATGTAATGAGTTCTGAACCTGAGTAATAAAATCTACAAAATGCAAAGGGCAATAAGGACAGAAGACAGTAAAGAATACTCTTGGAAACTAAGCAAAATATGGGGTAAAGACTGATCTCAGGGGCTGGGGATGTGGCTCAAGTGGTAGCGCGCTCACCTGGCATGCGTGCGGCCCGGGTTCGATTCTCAGCACCACATACAAACAAAGATGTTGTGTCCGCCGATAACTAAAAAAAATAAATATTAAAAAATTCTCTCTCTCTCTCCTCTCTCACTCTCTCTTTAAAAAAAAAAGACTGATCTCAATGGAAGTTATTTACAAAATCTTTAACAAAAACAAAACATGACACTGGCAAGTCATTTGTATCTGACTTTAATTGCCTTTGGTATTCAGAGAAGAAAAAGCACTGTTGTAAGCTCTAGACTTATCATCACAAAGAAGGTAGGGAGTGGTGAAGAAGACCCTTCCAAGGTCCCTCTCAAATTCTTTGTACCGGAACTGTCTCTGCTTATACACTTCCTTGCCTTCTCTTAAACTCCAGTCATCCAAGTAATATAGAGCACTTGGGTTAGGGGTTCTGTCTTCTCTGGTGAGGAGTTCCTAGGGAGTCAGCATGGTCCCTTTACTCTGCACTCTTCTAGAAAGAAGGGGAAGGGGCAGGGGAGATTGCTGCTATCTGCACACATACACTGGGTCTTTGCCAACTCAAGATTTTTACTTTTTTTCAGGGACTCATAAGTGGGCTTGTGCTAATTTTAGGAGGAAGGCTAATTTTTTCTAAGAATCAAATACTCCCTTTCTCTTCTAAAATTATGTCATCTACCCTTTGCAAGAACTTTAAATTTTCAAATAGTAAAAGATAATAAATTTAACCCTCTTAGAAACTTAATACAGCTGGCTCTACATCCTTATTTTCTATGTACACTGAACAATTTTGGAATGGCTATCCATTTATGAATCATTGGCTGAACTATGAGGATTGTCTGATGATTGTGGTATAAAATGATCACCCTTAGAAAATGTTTAATTAATTTATTAAATCTTTTCCCAATTTAAATATACTACATGCTAATTAGAGGGTTAAAAAGTCAAGCTACTGAATAAGGAATAAGCTTTCAGAATTCCAAGGTGGGCTTCCTGTACAAACTTGTTTCATAAAATATTCAAATTCAGAGTAAAAACTAATAATATTGTTTCCAACTTTTATTAATGTCAGTGGAAAATATATTAAATCAAGAGGAAAAAAGTGTCTTGCACTGTCACAAAAATTCAAGGGACAGAAAATTTATAAGTATTAGTCTTTACCCTATACTAAATAATTCTTGATAAAATTTGTTTCTTCTGCCAATATATAAAGAAATAGTTTTTTTTAAAAAAAATCAATGCAAAATCTACTAATAGTAAAAGAAAGACCTTTAGATATATCCCAATTTCAGTGTAATATGACTAATTACACTCTTTTCACCAAAAATTATTTTGAAGTTATTCTGATTAACTCTTTGTAGTCTATAAATATTCTTGGAAAAACTAAAAAAAAAAAAAAAACAAAATATTTGTGAACAGCTAACTCATTTGATGAAATAATAAATAAAGGGCCCCCTGTCCCCTTTCCTGATAGAACATTTAAGGAGTTTCACTGTGTTTTGTTTTTTGTTTTTCTAAATTGTAAAAGTAACTTAGCTTATCATAGCAAATTCAGAGCTGCATAATATTAGAGTGAATTTTGTCAAGCCACGTAAAGTTGTAAGCTGACTGACTCTGAGATTAAAGTGAATAAAATTTAGTTGGTAGATGTATTGGTTTAGAAGAATAATTTCTTACCAACAAAACCAAAAATTTCTCTAAGAACAGGTGTCAAGGCAACACACTGGAACTTCCATCTCTTTTTGTCATGCTACCAACACTAGACTGAACTACATGCACAAAATCCCAAACCCAGGCTCATAAGTAATGGTTATGATAAATAGCAATTTCAGTGATACCAGATAGAGAAAAAGACTTGTAGAGTATTCTTTGTGAGATCATGCCCCAGGAAAAATTAAATTTAACCAAGAAATTTCAATGAAAAACATTGGGATTGAAATGGTTGCCAGTCTGTTCATCCAATGGGGAACTTCAAAATTCAGACAGGAATAGGTACTTCTGTTTCTTTTTTGAGTCTTCTTGCTACTGATGCAGTTACACTGTTCTTTTGTTTTTGTTTATCTTAGTTTATTCCATTATTAAAATGGAGAAAAAGGAATAATCAATGTGTAAATATCTGATTTGAAAGCTGCTCCACTGTGAGAGGAAACAAATTATATAATTGGTTCCAAAAGCCATCTCTAATTCCTGCAAGGTGCTCTGTGTCCTTGGCTTGCTCTTGCAATATAGCAGTAATGGGCATTGCTTCTTGTGTGACCATCTCATTAAGAATCAAAGCACATAAGGTCTCTGTCCTACATGTACCAGAACATGTTTTGGTCAGGTATAAAATGGAATAATTTCAAAGTTGAAATATCTACAAGTTGAAAAGTCTTGTGGGGAAGTTTCACCCTGTCATGTTGACTCAGAGGTCCAGATTTTCAAAAGCCGCCTCTCCAGACTAGTTTCTGTAGTGGTCCATGTAAACAAAACACAGGTAAGACTGTTCCTTCTGGAGCTGCTTTCATCAAACAGCAGGATTACCTGAAAGTGTGATGTTGGCTAAATGTAACACAGACAGAGGGTGAGCTTCTGTGTTAAACACTCAGTGGTCTAAAGGTAAAAGGTCATCACCGGAAAAGAGCTGATACAAATATTTTAATGTTTCAGCAAGAAAGAAGCTCTGCTGTACATCATCATGTGTAGGAGTAGAGGAATATACATCCTTGACTCCAGAAAATCCACCACTGACCCGGTAGTACTTTTCAATAGCCAGTGCTGCTTCCCAGCCCCATTGCCTGTATCTTGGATCATGAGTAAATCGCCATAGGTACCAATAGGTTTCAATTACTTCTGGACGGAGGATATAATACTTTTCAGCTTGTCGGACAGCCACAGCCTCCACTGCACCATCAAACTTGAATGATTCAGGACCTAGCTTTAATGCAGTTCTGTCATAAGACTCATGACATGTACGTGCAATTTCTGCCCCTAACTCTAAATAATGACCAGCTTTATCCTTTCTGGAACCATCTGCTCCTAGTGCAAACATTCCCCCAGCAAAGCAAGCCAAATGTCCCATCTTCTTTTCCAAGTGTCCATTCTTCCATTCTCCAATAAAGATAAGACCACCCCTGGACTTCTTAATAAGGTGTTTTTCTATAGCCTCAATAGCATCATCATACATCTTCCTTGCTTCATGATCTGTTTTATCTGACATCAACCAAGCTTTCAGTAAGTATTCATAGAAACTGTCACCCAGACCACCAACTGATGTATGATACTGACCCCAGTGCCCTGTTCTTGGGTTCAAATAATTTGAATAAAGGCCATTTGGACGATCCATTTGCTGAAGTAGTTTCTGAATATGCATGACCTTTTTATAGTAAACCAGGTCCCCTGTCAAGTAGCTGAGGTGGACAAATTCCATATGTAGTGTACCAAATTCAGCCAGAATACTGCTACCTGCAGATGCCCAGCCCCAGTTTCGCCCTACTCCACTTTTCAGATTCACCATTGCCCAGGGAATCCCAGTAGGTGTGTTAAAAGCAGGTAGGAGTTTCTCAGCCAACTGTACTGCTTTAATCTTGAATATCTCTTCTCCTGAAAGGTAATATGCTGCAAGCAGGCCTCCAATAAATCGAATGTTAACTTCAAACACAGATACTTCTGAATTCACATTGAAATCAAGGTTGTCTTCAATCCATCTTTGTCCATCTAGAAATTCATATGAAGTCCCATGATATAAAGGGTATCCAAAGCATCTACTATCATAGCTCCCATCTGTGAACTTCCAAATATGTTAGTGGAGTGTCCTTTCCTTGCAATAGGTCTGAGTTCGTTATGATCCCATCCATATGTCCTATAATTATCCCAGGCATGTTTCATCATCTCTTTAATTTTTTCCCTTTTCTTTCTTATGTCACTATCTTCTGGTTCTCCACCACTGATTCCTACAAGGTTTGGAATAGGGACTGGTGGCAGAGGCTTGTTCTCTTTTGTCTTGATTTCTTGAGCTACCTTGTTTTTCTCTGTCTGAATTTCTGCACGTATTTCCTCTTTAGACTTCCTTAATTTTTCTTTTGCTTCTTCCAGGGCCTTCTCATGGTCTGCTCGAATTTTATTTCTCAAACCTTCTTCTTCTTCCCTGTGTCTATGTTCATCAGGTCCATGGATCAGGAAGACTCCAGGGTTTTTAGCCCCTTTGCCGGCATCTACGTGAGGAATTAACACATCTTCTAAACCCAGATCAAAGCGTTTGTGTTTGGAAGAGTCTGGAAGGAAGAAAAACGCCCCAAAACACAGGGTGATGAAGGCACTAAGAATAAGGAGAAGGATAAACTTCTCGGAATGTCTCAAGGTAGCCCTGAGATGTGGGAAGGAGGGCGGCCCCAGGTTCAGAGGTGGAATCCGGCGTCCAGACAGGGGCAGCAGGGCTGGGGTAGTCATCCTTTAGGCTCTGGGACGGAATACTTTATACAGTTCTCATCTTACACCAAACGTACAAGACATCGAACCGTTTTCAAAATCTTGGCCAAAAAAAAAAAAAAAACAAGAATAAACTCAATGTTTCTCCTTTCACAGGAGTGTTGTGCTTTTTTAAAAAGGTATCTCTTTCACGCTCGTCCAACTACATCCGGAAACCTGGGTGGCCTCCTAAACGATCTTTAGTTTTATGTCCTGTGATATCTTCCTGCCATTAGGCTCTGAGGACTTCATCAGGTTATCAGAAGTCTCCTCTTCATTCCTGGGAGTAGATCGGGCAAACCACACTGCAGAAAAGCTGCAAGGTGGGTTCTTCCATCCCCGCACCCCAGTGAGATGCTCAAATGTGGTCTCCCTCCCCAAAGGGGAGGCTGGCGAGGTCCGAGGAGTTGTGCAACGTCCACTTAATCTCCTGGGACGTCTCTATTCAACGGGCTCTTAACCTTCTCCCCCCGCGGTGGCGGGGGCGAAAATGCAGGTCTCCTCGAAGTCTCCCCAAAGGGAGGAAGATCTCACCTCGCGGGAAAGCCGAGGCAGCGGCGGCGGGTGAAGCCAGCAGGCTGGAGCAGGCGGTCGCCCGCGCCTCGCCACGCCGCCCCGCAGGCTCCGGGCGCAACTCCGACGCTGCACCCTAGACGGTCGGTCCGAAGGGCAATCGCGCCTCCAATACCTGAGCCCCGGGAGCCGCTGCACGGTCTGTCGGAGCGGAACTTCCTCCTCCGGCGGCCACTGAGCGGCCCCGGCGTGTGCGGGGGAGGGGAGGCGCGGTGGCCGCCCCCACCCGACTCCTCCTCCTCCTCACCGCGGCCGGTTCAGCCAACCCGAGCGCCTGCTCCCCGAGCGAGGCCGCCGCCGACCCTGTCGTGCCCGGTCGCAGCGACCGAACCCCCGCGCCTCCGTGGCGTGGGAGGAAGCCGGGCCCCGGCCCTCGGTCCGAGAGCCCGGGGCGGGCGCCTGCTCATTCCTCGCTCCGCCCTGGGGAGGCGGGCGGCCGCGGGCGCGCGGGAGCTACCGCGCCTCAGCGGGCAGAGGGTCGGCTCGGGCTCCGGCTCCTTCCTGCCTGGCCACCGGCCGCCGCGGGGCCCTCCTCCGCGCTGCCTCCGGTGGCTCGCAGCCGCTCGCGCTGGCGGCGGCGGGAGAGGCGGCGCTCCCACGCGGGCGGGGCTGCGGCCCGGGCCTGGTCCCAAGTCTCCGTGGGCCCCGAGAGAGCTGAACCGCCGCGGGGCCGACACCCGCTGGGCGCACGCCATAGAGCAGCCGGCGAGGGAGCGGGCGACCGGGCAAGGACCGGCCTGCCGCCCCGACTCCCAAAATTATTTTCTTCATTGTAGATTTTTATGTGGTGCTGAGGATTGAACCCATTGCCTCACACATGTGAGGTGAGCACTCTACCACTGAGTCCCAGCTCTCTTTCTTATTTCTTATTTTACTATATCCAAACTCCTTCCTGAGTCCCTGATCAGTTTTGAGTGGCCATTATTATGTTGCAGTGAAGACACTCCCCCATTTTTTTTTTTTTTTTTTTTTTTTTTTTTTCATTCACTCAACTTGCTGCAAAGCTGCTTTCTTGGTTTCACACCATGGAGCAGACAGGAAAGTGACCTCTTTTCCACCATCTTGAAATCATACTCAAACTGCTTCTTTCTTGCAACTTTCAGACTAAATTGACCCTGTGGTGGGGTCAATTCATGTATCTTGGGATCATGAGACAAAGATCCAAGGTCTTTGGAAAAGAGATGATGCACTGATCCCAAGAGAGAAAAGCTGTTAGATAACCTAATTAGAATAAGATGTACTCCATGTGTGTATGTATGTCAAAATATTCTCTACTTTCATGTAAAAATATTTAATAAGAATAAGTAAATATGTATCTTTTTATCTTTTCTGTCTCTCACACACCCATGTAGATACAGGTTTCTTATATACCACTGAATACCATTTTTTTCAATAGAACCCATTATAAGGTTATAAGGAATGTTCAAGTCCTTGAATGCCTTTTAGGACCCAAACTCCATATTGTTTCTATGAGTGCCGACTCATAAGGAAGGTCCCATTCTCTGTTTCCAAACCCTGCCAGTTCAAAGAAAAAAATATACAACACTTATACATTGTTTATGAAACTGTATATTAGTACAAACCCTATGGAAATCAGTATGGATGTTCCTCAAAAGACTAGAAAAGAAAGCACAATATGACCTAGCAATACCATTTCCATGTATTTATCCTAAAGATTTTAAATACTCAAACTATAGTGATACATGCACACTTGGATTTACTATATCCAAATATGGAATTACCCTAGAAGTCAATCAAAAGATGGATTAAGAAAATGTAATTTGTATTCATAATTAACCATAAAATAAAATGAAATTCTGTCATTTGAAGGAAAATGGATGGAACTGGGATCATTAAGCCAAGCAATATATTCCAAAATCAGAACATCATGGGTTGGATACTTTCCATATATAAAAGCTATAGAAGAAAAAGGAAAAGAGTTGAAAACAAGGACCCATTCAGCACCTGCTCATGAAAATCAGAGGGACATAAATCAGTTGATGAAAGGTACTATGGGGAAGGAACGGGGAAGGGAATTCTATTGTTTAAATTACACTCCTAATGAAATATATGCATGCATATCTCAGTTGGTTTTGGATGTTGCCTGACGTAGCTTAACTGAAATATATATATAACATATATAATGTACAACCATTCCCTTAAGATGACTTCAGTTAAGCTACATCAGGAAACATCCCAAACCAACTGAATTTATAACCCATAGGCCTTAGGAGAGTTAGAAAACTCTGTAGCTATGTCCATATGAGATACCAGCAAATATAGTCCTAGATCCATTAGTGAATCAGATTCTGCAGTACCTGATTGACCTGGGATGAGTTCAGGCCACACTCCAAGAGTGAGGAAATGCCTGTTGTAAATCCCATAGAGATTCAGAAGAAAGGAAAGCCAGGAGGTTAAGTTCTAGTTAAGACCTGGAAGGTGGTGGAGTCATCAAAAGAGCTACAACCTACATGGAAATTATCTGACACCCTCATTTTTAGCTCCTAATATAGCTATAAAGGTTCAAGGCATATCAAGTTAGATCAATCTCTCCTGGATAAAACCCTATTATTGGGATCCTAAAGTTATTATATACACCTTCACAAAATTCATTGTGCATCTCTAAATTTCCCAAAGACCTCTGCTTGCTGTTATGGCATTATAACTACTCAAAATCTGATACATAGTTCATAATTATTAAGTGTGACACATAAAACCTTCTCTTAGATTTGGGGTCCCCAGAGGTCCTAACTAGGAAGCCTCAAGTCTCCACAGGGAAGGGTTGCCTGTTCTCCACCAGCAAACACCACCCAGGGCACAGGTGGTAGCAAGACAGAGGTTCTGCAGGCTTTCAGAAGCCTCACAATGTGGAGGACAGTGTTTTGGTCCACTGGCTTAGCCTCAGAGGATCCACCAGTATCTGTCGCTGCCCAGATGATGCTCAGGGTGTTGGCACTGACAAGGACTTTTCCCATCCCACCTCCTGTCCTGAAAACCCCATGGTTTTATGCCTGCTGCCCATCATGAACCTGATGCCTATTTAAAAGTTTCTGTTCCCCACAGCCTGGACCACACACATGCTGAAGAGGAACCCACTTGCAAGAGGAAATCAATAGACATGTGCATTTTTTGCCCCTGAAGAATGCACTAACAATGTTAGGATAAATGCTGTGGATCAGAATGACCAGATCAACACTTTCCCAAAAGGGTCACTGATGCCCCCTCACAATACATGGACAATCTCCAAGATATGAGCACATTGTTGTCTGAATACATTTACTTCATATGGATGCCTAGTATTAAAATCTGTGTGTATACATGCACAAAACACACACACACACACACACACACACACGCACACACACACACACACACACGAGGTTTGTCAGTAAACAATAACATATAGGTGTAAGTAAGAAAGCCTTGACTTTTAGTGTATGAGGTAGTCTATCTCAAAACTAATTCCAACCTAATTACTTGATGCCACTGAAAACCAAACTGAAAGGGACAGACAGCATCAGCTACCATAGCTGATTCCTGGCAGTTCCAGCAGAAAAAGAATATGTGTACAAAATTCACCTGCCCCCAGGGTACTAAGGTGAATTCCAACCCTAAATGTACAAACAACTCCTCCACATTAACACCTCCAGACAAAAATACACCTCATGGCTTCTGAGCAGATGAACATTTGATATGTCCATCCTAAACACAGAGAAACACCACCTATTACTACATGAATGTTTGGAGAAAAATACCCTATTCATCCTAAATGTTCAAGCACATTCTTGCAAGTATTCATACAGGCACAACATCAGTTGTACACATACATGTAAAACAAATACATTGCTCATAATACCCAATGAATATCTTACAGGCACAGACTCTGGCAAACTAAAAAGTATACAACCAGTCATCTCTTGTGCTACAAAAAAACAGACCCATGTGAAATCCCACAGTTCTAAATTGCATACATTCCACAACACCTGAAGACTATTTGTAAGCACACAATAAACCTCTTGCCTCTGCCAGAGTACACATCTCAAGAGCCCCATGAATTCAAGAAATGCTCAGCCATCAACAAACTAGACTTCTCAAATGCATGAGACTAAAACATAATTTTATACCAGAACAACATCATCCACTAACACAACCAAAATCCTCAAGAATCTCATGCCACTATAAACACAAACACAGTTCCTGAGCATCTTATATACACACAGATTCTAAATACACAAATCTACAAATCCATGACATATACCTAATCACTTGGGTGCCTACACACAAAACACAAAAATGGTAGTCTTGCAGACATGAGGCTGAGAGTTCAATACCAGCACACACGAAAAACCATGCCCACATTAACCTCTATCTATGGATCAATATATACATAATTTCCACACAGGCGAGACAGACACAGAAATATATCCAAAACCCAAATATAGAGATTCCTAAAACACTACACAGTATTCTACATATTCAGAAAGCACCCTGCTAACCGCACCAGTCAAACATTCCTATCCACACCTAGAAATGTCACAGCAACCTCCAAAGAAATTCACTTTGAATACCCCTAGCAAACTCATTCTCAATGAAGAAACTTATAGAATCCACAAACCAATTTGCATGCACAAGACACAAAAATAGCTCCACCATATCATATAAAATACACATAAGCTCACTTCCAAATCCCAAATTATCACAGGTGCGTAGAATACACTTTATCTCTACTCAAATTCTAAGAAATAACTATCATGTATCCCCAACACATGTAAAACACAATTCCCACACTCCCCTGTGTAAATGCACAATGTCACCTCTCCATTACATACATATATCCTTACTTCCCAGTTACAAATAACTTTCTACTTAATACATATATGACCCCAGAAAGCAGACATCAACTGCCATGTCCCTTAAATACATCTAGTAACAGACACCTAAATATTATTCCTCCTCACAACTATTGCTATTACTGCAACACAAATACACACACACCTGAGGTGGGTTAGTTAACACAAACTTAATATACAAGTAACTCTCCATAGGCATCTCATCTCTACACAGCTACTCACTACATGCAAATATACCCAATTATACACTAAATGTTATACTATCTTCATATACAAGCTGACACACTCCCAATATGAAGAAATAACTCCCTATCTTCCAAAATGTAGAACCCTGCCATCTTCACACCACACAGTGAATATATTCATCCTACTGCTCCACAAAATTAGTAACTGACCAGGCTTCACACACTCAAGTACATGTGCATGGGTAATGAAAATAAAATTTATTCAAAATCCCAGGTACCAATACACCATGTCCAGAATATACAAATATCCCTCCTCCATTTCCCAACTATAACAATCACATTGCAAACGCAGAGAAAAATACCCAAATGCATTCCTTAACATAGCCCATATGCAAACACACATATTATATCCAAACTTCCCAAGGTGCATTTGTGGGGAAAAAACAAATATGCAAGAAGACCACAGGTAAAATATTACAAAAACCAGGGCTGGGGTAATGGCTCAGCGGTGGAGCGCTTGCCTCACACTTGCAAAACCCTGGGTTTGATCCTCAGCACCACATAAAAATGAGTAGGTGAAATATTATGTCCAACTACAACTAAAAATAATTTATTTAAAAAAATTACAAAAACCAAATGACAAACATCTAAGCCCAACTCCTGAGTTTATGCCCATTACTTCTCACTCCTTTGAAATACACCAAAACCTGTAGTCTCAAAAAAACAGTCACGATTTTCTGTTGATCTCCAATATCCACACAGAACAAGATGACCGTCACCACTTTGTCTGACCCACACTTCTGAACACACACCACATTCTCGTCAGGCAGTCCAAACAGAGCAAGCTCCACATTATGTATGCACATCAACACATTAGGGACTCCATCACCCACCAAAGGAACAGGGAAAACACCCCAAGCCCTCTGAACTCCTACCAACACTCCAGGACCAGCGTTCATTTTCTCACCCAAATAACCACCCCGTGATCCTCATACCATCAAAATGGAAGGAAAACTGCCTGACACCCAGAAATACTCACAAGGGGCCCCCCAACAGCCCACCAACACACATGTGAGAGCACATCATCAATTTCACTGTGCAATACACGAGCACCACAAATTAATAATACAATATGACTCTTTTTATTGCACACTACTTGGGGGTCACACGGTTCTCTCATCACCATTTAGGTGTTCTGTCCAGATCCGCCCACCAAAAGCCCACTTGTGATGGCCCGTAGATCACGGTGTGACTACAGCAGACTAAGCACACTCGGCTCTGTGTATTCCCATCTGCAAAGTTGCTAATGTCACGGGTAATGAGCGTCCTTCAGCTAACAACCCGGATGCTGGCTGACAGTGTCCCCAACATTCACAGGTTTCACCCGGAATAAGGAGATGACTGTCATCACTTCGTTGGACCTGACAAGGGCCTCGGAACTGCTGACCGGGACCGCGCTTCTCAAGCACTGAACAGGTGACCTGGAGCCCGGCATAGCACAGCCTGCAAGAGACATGGATGGAGGACACTTCGAAGTGGGCCCCACACTGACAAATGCGCAACTCACTTCTGGGCCTGGGGATGGCGGGGGGGGCAAGGCCTGCGCTCAGGCTGCCCTGCGAGGCGCAGGGGCTGGAGGACCAGGCATGGATACACTGGGGATATGAGAGGCTCACCTCGAAGGACCTATGGGACTGAGTCTGTACACCGCGATGGGAGCCTGGCTGGCCATTGGGAACCAGCTGTCCATGTTCGCCCCTGCGCCTTGCCCTGCCAGGTCCACAACAGACGCTGGAGCCGTTGGATGGCGGCCCAGGAATGCATGCTCACAGCCAAGCATGTGCTCGGGCACGAGGGGTGCAGGAGTGATGCCAGGGGCTCCTGCAGGAGGATGAAGTGGGTCGGGAAGCCTGCCAGGTGTCTCAGGCAAGGTGGCTCCTCATCCAGAGTTTCTGGGCTGGCCTTTCTTTCAGCGGGAGCATCTGAAATGACAAAGTGATTTTCACGATTACAAACCTGTCATGCCTGCAGTAGAGATCACCCTGCTGTAGTCCTTGGAAGCTAAGGAAGCTCTCTACCCAGAGCCATGACTCACTAGTCCTTCCCATCAAGGGGAGCAAAGGTGATTGGGTGGTTGAAAGAGAGGGCCACCTGTCACACCCCTCTCCTGTGGATTTTAGAAACTACTTCAAAATGTCCCAGAGGCACAGACAACTTGTGTCACCCCTGAATTGCCTGAAGGGAACTCTATACCTATCAGAGCTCTTCATGGAATGTCTGCCCAGCCCCCACCAAGGCCACTTCCCATTGGCCCCTCCACACCTGCAGAATGTCTGGGTCCAACATTCCATTGGGGTTTACATTTAAACTTTGCCCAGCTTGGCCAGTTGGACCCTGAGCATATGTTACAGACAGGTCACTCTTTGGGTCCTGTACTAACGTTTCCCACTGTGGAGACGGAGACACTCTGTCGGGTTTCCTGCCTGACCTTCAGAAGGAGGTGAGTCTGGAGGGACAGGGTTTGTTATCTGAGGGCTAGTCACCTCTGAAACCCTTGGGAATGAGAATGGAGTACTTCCCCTGTGGTCAAATCACTAAGCAGAAGTAAGGGAAGAAAATAGCCTCAGACAATGCACTTGACGTGGCCCAGGAAGCCCCAGGAAGACTAATACTGCTCATGGGGAGGAGGGCTCTTAAGACCCAGGTCCAGATTAATCCGGGGAAGTATACTGGGTCGGCAGAAGGGAGAGAGGCCACGGGATTGATTCCTTGTAGAATGGACACAGGTCACTGCATGGTTATTTAGGCAGTCACAGATGGTGTCATAGTGGTGGTCAGTTAGGGCTCCCTGGAGTCAAGATGCTGAGCCCTGTGTCCATTCTTCAGACACATGGAAGCTGCCTGGGATATCATTCTGAGGGGACTGACTGAGAGTCTCAGATCATAACTGGGTAGTGGTAAGAAATATTCTTAGCTAGAAAATTGCCCAATGGGGATCTCAATGGCTACAGATGCAGTGCAATATACTCTCTGTTGGTGAGGCTGCAGGACACTCCAACTGCCACAGCCCAGGGTCCCTCACCAACTTCCTGTCCAGGAAAACTTCTCCTTCCATTCAGACAGCAGGTGTCATTGATTCCAGAAGGGCAGGGAACCCAGGAAGCCTCAACCAACATAGATTTGGGCCTCTTGGGAGTCTTCTAAATCGTTATCACTTTCACACTCTGTGTGTATAGCCTCAGCTCATTTTTTTCAAATCAACATGAAGACTTTGCTTATCTTCATGGTTTGGTTGGTACTCCATGAAAAGGGAGCACATGTGGGGTGTTCTTCATTTTCCAGGACAACTTTAAAGATGACTGGATTCTTATGAAGACAGGAAGGAGAATAGCACACAGTTAGGAAGGGGCTCTACTCACATTGTCATTGGAACTTAGGCAGGTGTCCTGATTAATATATGCAAGTGTTGAAGTGTGGTTCATATCCCATTTCTTGACATCATTCTGCATAATGTCCTGGTGAACAGGAATGTGCTCCCAACAACCTTGCTACAGGTAGCAGCTGGTGCAGGCCTGAGTCTCTGTGACACTTTCCTTCCCATTATTAGGAGTGCAAAAGAAAAGGACCTCACAATGGCTCCAATTCCCAGACCCAATAAAAAAAATGATGAGTGGCTGTGAAAATATCTGGAAAACCCCAATCCTCACCATCCCATCAACTTCATAAACCTCAGTGACCTTTGCTAGTCAGCCCAGGAGAGGATCTCAGGGACTCAGTGTCAAATACATAGACCTCTTCCTTGGGAAAGGAACTCCCTGATTCATGGCAGGAACCAGTGAACACTAGGGATACAGCTGGCCAGAATCTGTCCCCACATTAGTGTTTGCTGTGGGAAGTGCTGGGAGAAGCACCCACATGCTGGGCAAGATGTGTTGGGCAGGGTGAACTTCAGGATTCCTCAGCCTCTATCTAGGCAGAGATCTAAATCAGGTGGTTTTTGTTGTTTGTGGAAGCCTAGGAAAGAAGTGGAGGGGTATACAAGGAGTATTAGCAAAAGGAAGGCTGAGGAGGTGATGGAGGAATAATCTTTAGAAACAGTCATCTTCACAAATGACCCTGAGTACCTGCATCTGCCCTTTCCTGTTGGAGAAGACCCCTTTTCTGTTGGTGAGCATGAGGAGGGACATGAGGCCACTGAGCAGAGTCAAATTGATCCAATTCTAGGGAGTCACTAGGAGGCCAATGAATTGTCTGTAAATGATGCACAAGGGGCCTCTCAGAGGCAGGTAAATCTGAGGTGTCATAGTCAACCAGGAATTCTGTTGTACTGGAAATGAGTTTTCTCTGTGTATAAAGGAACACAGCAAGAAATTCATTCAGGGACATTTGCAAACTGCATAATTTTCCTGCCCACATGGCCCTGAGCTGTGAGCATTTGTCTTTGGATTCCCATGAGTAAGGAACTGGAGGGCCTCAATCCTGTTGCCATTTTCCCTATTCCTTTCTCCACTTTGCTTTGCCTCCACAGCATCTGCATCACAGAGACCAGGCATGAACTTCAATCCTGGTGCCCACATGTCTGCATTTAGGGACCTGCCCTTTCTTTCAGCTATCCCTGTGCTAACACACCAGCCATTCCGGGAGCTGCCCCTGGCACCATGGGTGACTGCACCCATCTCTCAGGGTAACCCTCTGGTCCTGTCTACTTACCCTGGACAACCATATCTGCCAGGGCTGTTCACCATTGGACAATATAAGCCACAACTGAGGCCAGTAAGGCCTCCTCATATTCAGAACATTGCCCACACTCAGGCACTTTTCAACTGGAGGACCCCAGGGGCCTTCTGTGGGTGTGTGGAGCATCCTGCTCCATTCCTCACAGCACCTTCTGCCCTGAGGACCACTGTACCTGCTTCAGCCAGTGGGGGTATCCAAAACTATGGGATCCACTGGAACCTGGGCCTTCACCCTCCAGCACCACGACCATTTGCCCAGCTGGCCCCCACCATGTTCCCAATGAATGCACGACAATGGCCAGGTACAGTACACGGGGAGGGCACACCACCCACCTTCCCGGCTGTGGTGCCCACCAGATAACTCCAGCAGACCTCCCAGCATCTATGAGAACTTCTGGCGCTGGCAGCACTTCAAGACCCTGGTCTGCAGGCACCTTCCTCAGACTCCTGATGTGGAAGTGGTTTCCTGTTTCCTTGTGTGAGTTTTCTCCTCAGGCTCCTCCTTGAGCCCTGCAAGGAGGAAAAGCAAGGGTTGGAAAGAGGAGGCTGGGATGTAGGGGGACTGGAAACAAGGTCCTGAGGGTGAGGGTTACAAATTGAGACACCTATATTCCCAGACGTATTCACCTAACACCAGGGAATGAAATGTGTCTTATGTCAGGTCCATCACAGGCCTGTGAGTGCAGGAAATCTTTGTTTCCAATGATCATCACCATCACATGGAGGACTCAAGGTCAGAGGAGGTTCCTGGGGATAATGTGGGCCAGGAATTGAAGTTGGCTGTCTGACTCCATTACCTCTCCCAATCATTTCACCTTCTACCATAGACCTGATTGTTCTGGGCACAAGGGATATCACAACCACAAGTGGGTTTAGGGGTGCTGGCCCCAACACAGAAGTCTATGGATACCTATACACATTATCCTGGTCGGGACCCTCTGGTGATGTGACACTCAAGGGGAAGCTGTCTTTGGATACTGAATGGGCATGTTCATCTTTGCCCCAGTTTGTCACTGTGCTCCAAGGCCAGTCTTTTCACTGTCTTAGTCAGCCTGGGCCACCATACATGATACTATGGAACATGTGGACACAAACACAGGCAAGTGTTCCTTTCTCAGTTTTGGAGTCAGGATTCCCAGGTAAAGGGTACTTGACCTAAAGTCTCATGAATGCTCTCTCTTCTCCTTGCTTGAAAAGATAGCTGGTTCACCTCTGTTTTCACACAACTGACATCTCTTCAGTTTCTCCTCCTTCTCCAGGAGGAACACTAGTGCCCTCATGAAGCACCACCCTCAGGATCTCATCTAACACTCTAAGCACTAAAGCCAATCTCCAGATACCATCCCATTGGGGGTTAGGGCTTCAACAGGTGAATGTTGGAGGATAAAAACATTCAGCACACAGTACACCATATCATTGAGGAATCCAAGCACAATCATCCTGGTCAATGCAGCCCTTGATGTTCATGTTTGGTATAAGTGTCCTGGAGTCCCAATGTCAATACTTTTGAGATGAACGTAATGGGGCAAAGGTAACAAAAGTAGGATGGTATGTTGGTCTGCTGATAAAGGAGGGTGACTTTGCAGATACTGATTCTGATGAATTCCAGCCCAGTGCTTCGGTCTCTGTCCTGATGGGAGCCCACCATGACCATGGAAGAGGGCCTGCGTGCGGAAGGGTTTGCAGGAATGGCGGCAGCACACCAGCAACTTTGACTGGATGGTTTTCTCTGAGACTGCAAGAAAAGTGAGCCAGTTCTCAGGGCACAGAGCCTACTGGTGGGGGACCATGGTTTGCACAGCAAGGTCTGGAATAGCCTGCACCTACCTGTGTTTTGTCTCTGATGCATCTAGCTCTCCAAAGAGTAGCTCCCTCTATTTGAAGGCCTGGGCATTTTCTCTGCAACAATCCCAGGAACTCCATGCTCCATACTCCTGATTCCAATTCTGCCTTGAGGTTCAGAGTCAGGATGGGGAGGAGTAACCATTCCAGCCAGAGGATCCACTTCTGCTTTGCTGGCTCTACAGAGGGGAAAAGTTGCACTGGATTCACTCAGACCACCTGCCTGGGAACTGGTACCTCTTTATGGAGTGGGGTCAATTATAACTCATGAAAGTGGCCACTACTTCAACCTGATGTTCCAGAAGAGGATGGTGGTGGGGAGTGCATTGTCAGGGCCATCCAGCACCTCAGATGCCCCCAGGACATGTCTCTGGTCTTTACTGCCTTTGCTCTATGCAATCCCTGCCATTCTAACAAGGGAAGAACCAGCCCCTATTGAAAGCAACCCAATGTTCTCAGCTTAGCTTTCACTTCCATATGACCCTGCCTGTAATTTGGTCTCCCAGGTGATCCTTTCAGGGCCCATGGTCCCAGCCTCAGTACCCCTGAATTGGGTCAGGACCTCTGGTGTTAACTTAAGTAAATCATATCCCTGACCAGTTTCTAGAACTAAACTGATCATTTGGTTCCTGGCAGAAACAGGAGAGAGTCAGAACAAGGGTCAGCTAGGGCCCCTATCTGGGTCCCTCAGATCTGATTTTCCTTCAGGTGCTAGTTGATGTAGTGTTTCCTGAGAACTGCTGTTCTTCCTGTGTAGCAGCTCCCTCCTGGGACTGGCCTGATCCACTCCAGGACACAGCTCCACATCCCTGCCACTAGCTTCTGACTGGTATCTTAGAATACTCCATAGCCTAGAATCCCACACCAGCACCTGCCTGGTATGGCTAACCTGATTCTCAGTTCAGCCTTTGCTTGCCTTACCCAAATTCCACCAAGGTTCATGAAGTTTGAGGCTGCAGAGGAGATGGAGGATTCAAGGATGGAGTTGTCAGGGGTCTTCCAGTGCCAAACACCTCCTGCAACTCCGAGGATGGAAATTCCAAGGCCTCCAGTTCCTGAGGCTGTCCAAAAGCCAGGTAGGGTTCTCACACTCCCACAGTAGCTTATGATAGTGTCCAAACAGTGACAAAGTCCAAGGCAAGTTATTGTCCCAAATAAGAATTTTTCCTTCAGTATGGGAGATTCAGTCTTATAAGCAAAACAGCCCTTAGCACCTGAGGTCCCAGCCATCCAGCTTTCAATTATGTGTTGACTGGGCCAAGTACAGATCTCCTTTCTCTCCTTGTCTATCCAAAGAAACAACACACGACCTGCCTGGGACTTGGGTCCTGGTAGGGTAGAGTGCATGCAATACCATTTGTTACAAATGTACTCCCAGTTGACTATCCTAGATGTTGCATCTGGTGCACTGTTATATCCCTCAGGTCCTGGGTCAAGTTATCCTCATGCATAGCATACCAGGTTAGGTCCCCTGAACCCTGCCTACTACCAAGTGTTTGGGATGAACATGGATCCCTCATTCATGCACTATTTGTTCCTCCCTGTCCTAGTGTGAACCTCCAAAAAGACCAACCCTAAGGCACGGCCTGCTCGCTCATTAGCAGCCAACACAAGGCACCAGAGACCAAGGTGCCTGAGACAAAGGTGCACAAGAACAAGGCACACAAAACCAAGGCACACAAGAACAAGGTGGCCAAGACCAAATGGCCTGAGTCCAAGGTGCCCAAGGAGATCTCACCTGAAGCCATCCTAGAGCACATGGACATCATGGATGAGTTATTTGGACCTACTAACTTTGCCACGTGGGAACCCTCCTACTTTTCCACAGAAGAGCTTGCTGAAAACTTGGGAGAGGAAGAACTAGAGCAACATCCAATACAGGATGATTTATACCCAGATCTATGTCTCCTGAGCTATGTTGATGAGGGCTTTGTCAACAAGGTAAGCTCGACCTAAAATCTTGGTGTATTCAAGGTTTCAGGACTCATGGAATTGAGCTTCATGGCTTAAAATCTCAGCAGTGTGTGTGTGTGTGTGTGTGTGTGTGTGTGTGTATGTGTGTGTGTGTGTGTGTATGTGTGTGTGTGTGTGTGTGTGTGAGAGAGAGAGAGAGAGAGAGAGAGAGAGAGAGAGAGAGAGAGAATGTGCATGCACATGTGTGCACTCGTACATGGGTGTAGCTGGTAGTTGGGATATAACAATCCCATGGTGCAGATGAACATGGGATCATTATTGCTTCCTCTTTTTCCTAGAAGTCCTCCTGACTTGGGGCAATTTCCTCCCAAAGTCACTCACACTCTCTTCCTTCCTTCTCATCCCCAGGCAGAGAATAGGATTCATACCTGCTTTCTGGAAGAATTACTTTCTTTCAAACCATATATAAATATCTTGGCCCTAACAAAAGAGCTGGAGCAGCAGGAAGGACTTACCACTGACAAGGTAGAAAGCAGAAGGAAGGTCTCCCAGTAGACTAGGGGTAGGAGGTATAGAAGAGAGGCAGGGACACCTGATAAAAAATGCAGGGAAACCAGGAAAAACAGGGGTTGGGGAGAAACAAAAGGTAGACAAGGAGAAAGGGGCACCAGGTAGAACTAAGGAGGTAGATATACCAGATTTACCAGGGCTTGGGAACAGACACCAAGGCACAGAGAAATACATGGCAGACTAGGAGACAAAGGGTCACAAATAAACAGAAAAGGGAGTCACCACAGTTGGAGAGGGAAGCAAGGGATAGAAGGTAGATGAGGAAGGCACAGGACCTTACTCATGTGGTCCACTGGACTTTGTTTATCCTTATCCTATCTGTGATGGCTCCCTGAGTGAGTCTGTTCCAGGACACAGGATGTAGGATGGAAAAAAAGGAAGGAGACATGAGAGCCATGAAAGGGTTTAGGATATCAAGCAGAAAGGAAGCCCAGGAGGGTGGCCAGGTTCCTCTGAGACCCAGATGAGTGACAGCTCCACTTCCCACCTCCCACTGAAATATGATTGTCCTGATCCCTGTGGCCCATTTCATGCATAAAGAAAAGTTGGCCAGTGCCCATATCCTCCTTCAGCTTGTGAATAAGCACCTTTGCAGGTGCCTCAAGGTCATGGTATGTCCCAACTGGACAGAAGGTGCTTCCGAGGAAGCTGCCAAACAAGGTGCAGAGAAGTGGAAACATCGCACTAATCAAGGGGCCAGCATGGAGGACTGTTCTACAGAAGTGGCTTCCCAGGTCATGAAGAGGAGCAGGCCCACCAAACCAGAGTTGCTGGGTTCAAAGGACACTGCTATCCTCCAAGGATGTCACTTGTCTTCATCATTGGGAACCATCCACTCCAACCATCCTCTCCAGAACCGCAGATCCTCCTCCTTAAACCTGGGAAACAAAGGCACAGTGGGTCACAGAAAAGCCACTTCTTCTAGGGGGCCACATAGGACAGCCAACGGCTGCAGTGTCAATGATGACCCCCAAAGCCTGGATTTCCTCTTTAGCTCCCAGCACCGCCTGCTCCCCTGGGGACTGTCCCAGAGCCAGGCCCCTCAAATAAAAAACCCTGTGCTCAGGAGATCAAGCACTCCAGGCCCCACCTCCCCAGAGAGGACGCCTCGGCTCCCACCCTCCTCCAGGTGCCATGTTCATGAAGAGCGCTCTCACTAGATGCTCATGCTTCATGGAAAAAATGCCCTGTACGGGGTCTCCCCTCCAGGTCATTGGAGGGCAATATGTGGACCTGGCGCTGGCTCAAACCTCACAGCCTCAGAAGAGGAAGTGCACATCTTGAGACAACCAAAAGAAGAAGGGGCCCTGAGGACAGTTGTGTTGACCAGTGGCCTCTGGGGTGGCTGCTCCTCAGGCAAGATTTCACCTTTGCTTTATTCTGCACTGGAAGGGCCAAAGGTTCTTCCTCACATAGGAAAGTTCCTGTGGGTTCTCAGAAAAATGAAGGGAGTGGGAGGGTATAGGGAATGTAGAAAGAGAGCAGCAGGAGGGTACTGAGAGGGGAGGGTCACAATGTTCAATCCTGGGTGGGAAGTTTTACCTTGTTTGACTGTCACTGGGAATAAAGGCAGGTTGGTAGAAAAAAAATCTTCTCTGGCTGCTGTCTTCTGCCATGTTTTTTGTGCACATCCATGCAGTGAGAGTTCTGGGGTTGCCAGGACCCAGGGTGCACAAGTGTCCTTCTATTGGGTCTTGTTTCAAGATTTAGAATGGTCCTTCCCCTAAACCTGGGAGAAAACAAACAAGATTCCAAAACCCAACTCATCACCCTATGGAAAAGGCCTCTCTTGGTTTAGGGGATCTTCTCTGTGTATCCCTCAATGATCTGTGCCCCTTAAACATCTCCCTTACCAACCATCTATGATTCTCTGATATGAAGAAAAATCACAAAGGGGCAAAGCACATCTCCCTTGGTATTCACAGCTCTGAGGTCTCAGGACTAACGGGTGGTTCTCATATCTTATTGTTACTAGTTCTGAACTGGAATGTCAAGGACCCTCAGCTCCTAGTGATAGAAACTCCCATTGCCTTCTTGGGATCAGTAGCCAGCCACTTCCATCAGTTCCCTGGAGACCATCTGACAGCTGCACCTAGCAGCTCCTGCAGTTCTCCACTGCTCCGGGTCACTCTCTGTGCTTGCCACCTTCAGGCTGACCTGCCTGGTGTGCTAGTTTTCAGTGTAACCAACTTGACCTGCTCTAGTTGAGATGAAAGTCATCAATATACAAACTCTACCATCTACTTCATTAGGAGTTATGCTGCTGCAGAAGGAAAAGTGGTATAGGAACTGTTTGCATAAGGAGATGGGTAATTAATCTTATTGGAATTTAAAAGGTGAACTCAGGCATGTACAGTGTCCTTCCAAGATACCCACAGTATTTCTGCTTAGGCATGATTAGAACAGGGGCTCCTTACACTCCACACTAAGGACCACGGGGAAGGGTCCCAAAGTGTTGAGTCATGTTGAGCCACTGCAGGTTGGGTTTATCTGGAGAGGACCTGCTATGGAAGCAAAAGTCTCTGAGTGACTGTGAGGCATTTGTGGCAGCCATTGCCATCACAGACAGGGGCACAGTTTTTTATCAAGTATCTCTTGAGAACTTTGGGCCCTTCTGTCTCATTTAGATGGAGAGCTGCTTTTGAGGCTTCAAGCCCCTATGCAATTAAATAAATTATAGAAATAAGCCTTGAAACATTTTTTTTTTCTTAGACAGCTTCTTTCTGCTCTCCTGAATGATGATGAACAATGTTATTTGACTGATACCCAGCATGGCTGTGGTCTTCGTGCGTAGGTTTCCTGATGAGAGGACAAGGCCTGTCTTCACACCTCTCCCACTCCTCTACAGTTCTGACCGGGAACTCATGGGGTCCAAAAAGGCTGAAAGTCCTGACTGCATCCCAAAACAGACCCACACCCCACTGACCCTCCCATAAGTAGTATTGGCCCCACCCTGAAAACAGCCTGACCTATACTGAGTGTGGCTGGCCCAAATGTAATCAAGTTCTCCTACAAATCAATGAGGAAAAAAGAAGGCTACACACCACATGGTTTGCCAATCAACAAAATGTGGAAGTTTACAAAGAAGAATAATTAAATTGCAAGGAGGCCAAAGTTTAGTGCCATTTGTGGGATAAAGAACTATGCCGACTTCAGACATGCACCAAAATGATTGGAAGTAAAGTTGTTTGTGGTCTGTCATGTGCAATCAAACTCCATGGTTCTTCGTAGGACTCAAGTTCCATGGCCATCAGAGTCAGGGCACAATTTTTCATCAAGTACCTATTGACAACTTTGAGCCCTGCTGTCTCAGTTGGATAGAGAACTGCTTTTGAGCCTTCAGGCCCCTCTGCCATTAATCAGGTTTCTAGAAGTAAGCCTCAAAACAGTGTTTTTGAAGACACCTTCTTCTCCTCTCCTGAGTGATGCTGGACAGTGAGGATGGATGGAACCCCAGCATGGCCAAGGTCTTCCTGAGTAGGTGGCCTGATGAGAGGACCAGCCCTAATTTCTAGGGGAAGAAGTTGTAGCATACTAGGGAGTCATCAACTGACACCACCAAGACCCACTCCCTCCATTAATGAAAAGCTGTGCTTTCTGACAGTGACCACAGGGGCTGGGCCCTTGTGGGGGCCCCCTTTGGTAGCTGCATTCTTATTGAAACTCAGTTTAAGGACCTCCTCCTGATCTCTGTGCACTGGCCAGCACTGAGTCTCCTGTTTCCTAGAATCTTGGCCAGGTTGTGGCATGCTGGCCAAATATCTGAGGCATTGTCTGCTAACAACTTAATATTTTTGCTACAGGTCACTGCAAAATAACTTTAGGGAGACATTCACATAACTCATATCACCCATCAAATATTAGAATTCTAAAGCTTTTATAGACATTGCCACCACATCGGTGATAGACATTTCTTTCACAACTACAATAAAATATAGAATACTTCCATCAGCTCAAAAAGAAATCTCTTACCTTTTAGCTATCAACCCCATTCCCCCATATATTTTCCCACCACTTTTCAAATATCTCTGTGCCTATCAACTCTTCCCACCATTTATTTGATATGTGCAAGTGTGGCCCTTGGGGGTTCAATTTTAGCACTGCATCTCCCATGGTTCAAGATTTAAGAATGATTGACATTCTTTCTACTTTATTAGGACATTCTTAACTAAAATTGTCATTTCTCATGCAGCTTGGTGGGTGGGACAAATACGATCTCTACTGGTACAGTTTAGGTCCACTGCCTTGATTCATTTCAAGTTGAGAACAGTTCTGCGACCATGGCTTTTGCACCTCCAGCCAAAATATTCAAGTGCTAGTTTACTTGTTGCTGTGTCAAGAATTCTCTTGGGAAAACCTTGTTTACAGATACACTGAGGTGCCAAAATCTGTGTCCCCACTGGTGTTTGTGGTTAGAAGTGCTGGGAGAGGTACCCACACTCCAGGCAGGATGTGCTCCTGGTGACCCTCAGGGTTCCTCAGGCTCTAGCTAGGGAGACATTTCACTCAGTTGCTTTTGTTTAGTTGTGCAAGGCCAGGAAAAAACTGAGGGTTTTCCAAGGAGAACCAGCAAAAGGAAGGCTGAGGAGGTGAGGGAGCCATAAATTATGAACTTGTCACCTTTATATCGGACTTTGGAATGCCTGGAACTTTCTTGGAGAAGGGAGGTATCCTTCCTGTTAGTGAGAATGCTGAGGAATGGTGCCACTCAGCAGAGTCAGTTTCCAGCAAGATGCCTTGCATGCTAATCCATTGTCAGCAAAGGATGCCAAGGGTCTCTAAGTCAGAAAAAGCTGAGATGTCACTCTAGACCATGTTCAGGGAATCTTTGAGTACTGGAATCAAGATTTCTCTGAGTGTAACTTTTGATTGGAGGAAGGAAGCCTAAATTTCACTTAAAGAAAGTTGCAGACCACAAGATTTCCCTGCCTATAAGACCCTGAGCTGTTGCCATTCCTCCTCAGATGCCCAGTGACAAAGGCTGGGGAGCCTCACTCTTACTACCACTTCCCCTTTACTTTGCTTCCACAGCATCTTGAATGCTGAGACTAGGCAAAACCTGGTTCTCCTATCTCCCTTCAGAGAACTGCTCTGTCTTCCCTATGCTCCTGTGCCAACACACCAACTATTCTGGGTGCTGATCATGTTGCCTGCAGTGATTGCACCAATCTCCCAGGGGAACCTGCTGGTGCAGTGTGCTTACCCTGAAATATCAATGGCAGCAGAAGCAGGTGTCCCTGCTGTGTGTGTCTGGGCTATTCAACTTTGGTCAACATGGGCCAGATGGAGGTCAGGAAAGCCACATTCATAAGGTTGGCCTCACTCAGGCACTCCTCAACTGGAGGACCCCAGGGGCCTTCTGAGGTGGTGTGGATCATCCTGCTCCATTCCTCACAGCAGCTTCTGCCTGGAGGACCCCTGTGCCTGCCTCAGCCAGTGGGGGAATGGGCACCAGGGTCTTCAACCTCCAGCACCACCACCATTTTCCCAATGGCCCCCATCATCTTCCCCATGAATAACCACCAATGGACAGAGGTAGTGTTTGGGGAGTGTGCACTGCCCACCTTCCGATAACTGCAGTGGACGACAGAGCATCTATGAAAACTTCTAGCACTAACAGCACTTCAAGATCCTGATCCACCTGCACCTTCTCAGACTCCAGATGTGGAAGCACTTTCCTGCTTCCTCATGTGAGTGTTCTCCCCAGGGACCCAGAACTTCTCCTTGAGCTCTGAAAGGAGGAAAAATGTGGCATGGAGAAAGGAGGCTGGGATGTAGGGGAACTGGAAAAAACATCTTGAGGGTGGAGGGATAAACTGAGAGACCTACATTCCCAGGCATGTTCATCTCACACCAGAGGAGGAAATGTGCCTTATCTCAGGTGCCCATCACAGCCCTGTGAGTACAGCAATCTTTGTTCCCAATGAGCATCACCATCACTCAGGGGATGCAAGGTCAGAGGAGGTTCCTGGAAGTAATGTGAGCCAGGATTTAGAATTGGTTCTCTGACTCCATATGATTGTCCCTCACTTAGTATTTTCACCTTCTAGCATAGACCTGATTGTTATGGAAGGCAACATCACAACTAGTGTTGGAGATAGAGGGGAGGCACCAGTACAGATCTCTCTGGACACCCAACCACATTGTTCTGGGGAATTTCTGTTTAGGATATTGAGGTGGTGCAGAATTCATGAGTGAGTACTCTTTCCATTGGGATCCTCTGTGGAGATGTACATCATCGTCTCAGGCTTTAATCCTCCTCCCAGGGCACTATGTACTCTGTCTCTCTCAACTCAGGCTGCCATATGCAGTGCTACAGACTGGGCAGCTGAAACCACAGGCATTCATTTCTCATAGTTCTGAAGTTGGGAAGTTCCAGAAAGATGGTGCCAGATTTAATGTCCAGTGAGTGCTTGCCTCCAGGCTTGAGAAAATGGCTGCCTTGCCTGTGACCTCCTATCACTAAGAGAGCTTTAGCGTCCCTTCCTTTTTCTAGAAGGGAACTACTACTATCATGGGAACTCCACCCTCATAACTCCATTAGAATCCTAACAACCACTGAAGCCACCATCTCCAAATACCATCACATGAGAGATTAGGACATTCACACATGAATTCTGGAGGACAAAAATATTCATGTCACAATACACAACAACATCAAGAACTCAAGGGAAAGTCAGATTCCAGGACAGTACTTGATGTTCTCTCTAGTATGAGAGCACATCCTGAATGCAGGGAGCCCACATGGGGTGGTCAAAGTGACTGGACAGAAGAGGCAAAGGCAAGGAATGTGTTGGGTCAGGTCAACTTGCAATGAAATGTGGGTTGTGGATTGTGACTGATCCTGATGAATCCCAGGCCAGTCCTTTGGCCCGTATCTGAACTTGAGCCTACCATGAATCTGGGGAGGGACTGTGGAGGGGTCTGCAGAAATGTCAATGCATACCTTTGATCAGATGATCTATGAGATGACAGAAAAGTGTGTCAGATATCTGTGGCAAGGCCTAAGTGCTAGGGAACATGGGTAGCACAGCTGGCTCTGTTGGAGCTTCTCACCCAGCCAGGAAGGGCATCTGCTACCACAGGGAAAACCACTGAACACTTTCCTCTCCAAGCATTTGTTCCCTCTACCTACAGGACTGGACACTCTCTAATAGTCCTGGAAGCTCTGGCCTCAACGTTCTTAGTTCCACCACTTCTTAGAGGTTCAGGGTTAGGGTGTGGAGGAGTAACCAGCCAAGCTCAGGGGATGTTCATCATCAGTGAGGTCTGTCCACAGGGCACAAGTTTCACTAGCTTGGTGTTGGTAAACCACCTGGAAAATAAACTGTTTTACATCATATGGATTATACCTGCTCATGAAAGATGCCACAATAACACTCTGATGTTCCAGAAGAAATTTAGAATTTAAAAAAACACTATCAGGGAAAGCCAGTGTTTCAGATGCCCCAAGCAAACACCCCTGGCCTCATAATCCATTTAATTCTCATCATTCAAACAAAGAAATAAAATACAGCCCTCTTTGGAAGGTGGGCTGGGTTGGGAACCCAGGTATTCCAATACTTTCAGCATAGCTTCGAATTTCTCATGACCTCTCCTGAGTCTTGTGCCCTTGGTCTTTCTTCTATGGTATACAGTCCTAAGCACACCATTCATAGAGAGAGAGAGTTGTCTTACATAAGTCATATCTTTGACCAGATGCTGATGCTTGGCTTTTCTGTGTGGTTCAGGGCAGGGACATAAGAAGCCTGGAATAAGGGTGGGAGGATATATAAAGGAATGTTCCTGGTTCAGTAAGGCATACATGGTTCTCTTCAGATACTAAGTGATGTCAGGAGCACCCAGAACTATTTCTGCGTTGGGAATTGACCTTTCCTGGGACCAACCCAGCCCCTGGTCTGAAACTGCTCCCCATCCCTGCTACCAGATCCTCATTGCTATGAAGCTACAGCTTGGGTTTTCCAATGAGAAATCATTTTTTAAAATAATTCTATGTCTTGCTTACCTGTCAGGTTTGTGGAGTTTGAGTCTTCAGAGATGGAGGACCCAAGGCTTCAGTTGATGATACATTCCAATGTCAGACACTTCTAATCCCTCAGAGGCTCAATCTTTCATATTCTCCAGTCTTTGCAATTGTGCAGCAAGAGAGAGCTGAACACATTCCCATAGAAATTCATGATTTAAAAAAAAAAGGTGATAATGGAGTCTGCTGTCACACATGTGAATTTTTTTTTCAGTTGCCAGTAGAACAGCCCTTGAGCATTTGGGATTCCAGCCACCCTTGAATCTGAAGTGGATATAGTCTAGTCCAAGGTGCTATCTTCTCTCCCCCTGTCTATGCAAAGAGTCAACACACCATCTGCCTAGGACATGAGTCTGTGTGTGTGGCCCAAGTATATCGAATACGGGTATCTCAAAATGTCCTCCCACATAACATACATTGTCCCACTGGTGCAGAGTCTCCATTCATGGGTTCTGATGTCAGAATGTGCAGGGCCAATCTGAACCAGATTAGGTTCCTTGAAAACTTTTTTCCACCAAATGGCTGGAGCACAGCTGGAACCACTGTGTATACACCACATTCTTATCCTCTATCCTAGTGTGCACCTCCAGAAAGACTGGCCCCTAGGCTCACCAACCAGAAGTCTAATGCTGCTGGTATCCAGAGACCAAGGTTCCTGACTACATCACACCTGAAGCCATTAAGGTATATGTGGACATTATGAACATCTGGTGGGATCTCCCAACTTCACCATGTGGATAGCCCCACATTTGGCCACAGAGGAGTTCATGGGAAACTTGGAGATGAATGAAATAGAATGACATCTAAAGGGGGACAACTTGTACCTAGATACAAACCTCCTGCCCTACACTGATGAGCTGTGCTCCAAGAGGACTTTTTCACCAAGGTGGGCTGGGCTGGGAATCCAGGTGGCTACAAGACTTTGGGAAAGCCAGCCCAGATTCATGAAATTATGTTTCATTCTTTAGATTCTCAGCACTCTTTGTCTGTTTGGTAAGGTAGCTCATGGTCTTGATTTATCAACCCCATGGTGTGAACCAGGAAGACATCAATGCTTACTATAAGTCCAAGAGGTGTCTTGGGGTTGGGGACACTTCCTACCAAGGCCACACACAATTTCTTCTCCTCAAGGTGTAGGCTTCATTTTCCACACCCTCATTTCTTGTAAGACTACACATGGATATCTTGACCCTAACCAAAGAGCTGGACCAGCAGAATGGCCATCAGAACCTCAGTCTGACACCAAAACAGGTGATACCTCCCTTTCATATATACACATCCCCTCAGTCTATCCTCATGCCCAATGCAGACTGAGCAAGTGCTCTTTTCCCTTCTGCAACTGGTGAAAAAGCACTTACTGCCTGCCCTCAAAGAAGAAATGATTGGTGTAGGTGCCCTAAAGTTATGTTGTACCCTGATTAAAGTGCTTCTAAATCAGCTGCCAGCCAAGGTGTACAGGGACATAGTGATAGCACTAGACATGAGGCCTAAATGGAGATCTGGCCCCTGAGGGATCACCTCATAGGAATGTAAGAGATGCAAGGTCACACAACCTAGGTCCTATAATGAAAGCACACTGGTATCTTACTGCACTATGGTGAGTCTTTATTAATGGGTGCCATCTGGTTCTCAACACTCCCCTGGACTACAGAATCTCTTCCCTAAGCCTGGGCCAGAAAAGGGCAGTGGGTCCCAGCAGAACTTTCCCTACAGAAGCCACATGAGAAAGCAGAGGTGTTTAGTGAGGACAATCATGACCCTCCATACCCCGGACATCCTCCTGGGTTCCCAGCACCTTCTGCTGTCCTGGGAACTGTTCCAGACCAAGGCCTTTAAACAGACCCCTTCATCCCTGGAGGCTGAGTACCACAGGCTACTCAACCCCAAAGAAGATTCCTCATCCCCTATCCCCCTCCTGATGCCAATCTAG
Source organism: Callospermophilus lateralis (assembly GCF_048772815.1). Classification (NCBI taxonomy): domain Eukaryota; kingdom Metazoa; phylum Chordata; class Mammalia; order Rodentia; family Sciuridae; genus Callospermophilus; species Callospermophilus lateralis. The sequence goes on from NC_135321.1 coordinate 62,470,145, forward strand.
GAAGTAAGCTAAAGTATGACATTCAATTCGTGCAAGAAAGACACTCTATTCTGGGTCTCATCTTTAGGTCAATGGAGAGAAACATGTAGCTCTGAGTCTAATTCCTCTTGCCAAGCATATGAGAGGAAGTGTCAGTCATCAGACCCTAGAGAAAGAAGAAGAGGCATTGAAGACAGTAGAATAGGTATCTGGTGAGCCAACTCCTCAGGTAGGGTGTTGGTGAGATCTCACCCTCACTACATACTACAACACAATGGCAGAGATACTTGTCACTCAGAACTGATCCTGAGAGTCCTCAGGAAAGGGAGGGGAAGGAGAGGGCACTGGGAATGTAGGAGGAAGGCCAAAGGTGGGAACTGGGATGGGAGAGGAAGAGAGGTATACCTGGAACAAAGCTATACTTTGGGGAAGTTGACTGTCAAGAGTGAAGAAAAATAGTTTAGTAAAGAAATGTTCTCATGGCTACTGCCTTCTACTGTGGTGTCTGTGCTACTCTGTGGGTTGAGGACTGAAAGGAGGAAGTATCTGCAGATTCCATTCCTCAGGGTGCACAGGTGCAGGGCCAAGCCCTTGCCTCCATATTTAGCCTGCATCTTCCACTGATCCTGGAAGAAAAACAGGATCCTGGAAGAAAAAGCTTAACAGAAACCCAGTCATCACATTGTTCACATCGCCTCAGTTAATTTAAGGGGCTATCTCTGTACATCCCTTTATGAACTGTGTCCCATAACCATCTCTGTTACCAACTGGCTGAGGGTTCAAATATTCATCTAGAGAGCAATCACAAATAGGCAAAATGCACCTCCCATAATATTATCAGCTCTGAGTTTCCAGGGCCAACATCTCTCAGATATTAGCATTCACAGCCCCAAGAATGAGTGCCAGTGACCCTCAGTGTTCACTGGGAGCAGCTTTGCCACTGTGTTCCTGACAGGAGGAGCCAGCAGCTACTGACAGTTCCCTGGAACTCTTTCAACAGCCAAACATGGCAGTTCTTTGCAGCTCTCCATTGCTCTCTGTTATTCTCTTTCATAACTGTCCTCGGGGTGACCTGCCAGGTCTGCTTCCAGTGCCAGCAGCATTTACTGTTGCCAGTTCTTAGTACAATCAGCTGCACCTGCTCTACTTGAGATAAAAGACATGGATAGGTTAAATATAACCATGTACTTGAGGCCTCACTAGGAGTTATGCTTCACCACAAGGGGAAGTGGTACAGGCATTTTTGCATAAGGAGATGGGAAGAAAGCTCATTTACTTAAAAAACAAAGGTAGGCTCAAGTACACATAGTATTCTTCCAGATAACCATGGGACTTCTCTGAGGTGTGGGTAGGAAAGAGGCTCCTAATACAGCAGACAAAGCACAGCTAAGGAGATTCAAAATGGTAATATCATTGTAAGAGACTGAAGGATGGAGTCATCTCAAATATACATGACCAAATATAATGCTAGGTCACAGTGACATAATTACGGCAGCCATGGATGTCAAAGACAGGGAAAACAATTTTTTCTTTCCTTTTTTCTTGTTTATTTTTTGATGGTGCAGGGTATTGAACTCAGGACCTCAAACTTGCTAGGCAAGCATTTTATCACTGAGCCACAACCCAATCCCCCAAAGTTTTCTTAAATGCCTCTTGGAGAATGTTGGCCCTTTCTCTTCTGTCTCATTTAGGAGAGATGCTTTGGAGCCTTCACTCTTCTGAACCATCAGAGCATTTTCTAGAATTAGCCATGGGAATGGCATTTTACTTAGATAGCTATTTTCTGATCCTGTGGAAGAGGCTAGATAGCCAGGCCAAACAAATATTCAGCATGAAAAAGGGCTTCCTGCATAGGTGGACAAAGCTTGGTTTCTAGGGAAAGAAATAATGGCACCCTTTGAAACTTCAACTAACAACACAATCAAGATACATTCTGTCTATTGTCATTACTCCTCAGATGCCAAGCCAGACAGTCATTCTACTGGTCACTGCCAACAAGTTCCAGCAAACAGGGGAGTGATGGATCACATAAGTTGGAGCATCAATTAGCACTGAGGTAAGCTGGGGCATGCTGATCCATCACCCTGTAAGATCCCCCCTGCACACATGGGTGATGCCCACTGCAGAAGCACACTCCACACAGGCCCTGCAGTTTCTGAAACACCACTAAGAATGCACAATTCAATGACTCAAATTCTGGCTTCCCAAAGCATACAGAAAATAAAAGTGAGGAAAACCAGAGTGGAATTGGGGCTAACTATTAGTGTTAGTGCTTTTTCAAACCCTAATTAGCATAAATTGGGACCAATAGCCTTTTTATGTTTCCAGAGCCTAACCAGCATAAGCTTGGACAGAACACAGTGACCCAAGGGCAATATAAACCCCTAGACTAGCTCAATCAGGCAGAGAAAGCCTGCTATTGGGTCCCCTCTTGCACTGCAAGAGTTTTATACCTGTTCTTCAATAAATCCTACCATTACACTCACTCTTCCTGGTCTACAGAGTTCATTCTTTTAATTTGAAAGAAAGATCCCAGGAAGAAGGAATTGATGGTGAGCAACTGGGGTCTGCATCAATATAGGAGGGTATAACCCACATTTGAGAGGGGCACAACTTCTTAGCTGCAGAGATCTTTGCTGGCCAGAAGAAGACTTTGCTGGCCAGAAGAAGCAGAAAACCCCCAGTGTCCCCTGCTAACAAAAGTAGAGAAACAAGTTTCATGTTTCCATGCCCAATCTGGGGCTTCTTTGGAGAGTGAGTGAAATGGAAAAACAAACTATCCTCTAATTTTCTGGATTCTATACTCCTTTTAGAAATCTTTCTTTTTCAAAAATAATTAACACCTGTCACCCACCTAAAATCTGATTGTGCAGCTGCTGGTCAAAAGCAACAGGTGACAGGTGACAGACTTACTGGAAGAGACTTGTTCAATTCCTTTTGTCACTAAAGGAGGAATATTGGTCAAGCTCAACTTTAGCTTCTCTCTGAGGAATACAGTAGGTCAATAGATCCATTAAGTGTTTGCTTGCTTCTTCCTTCCACTTTCAGACTGACTGGACTCAATGGTGAGAAGGGGTCCTTTGCCCTGTGTATCTTGGATCATAAAACAATGTCTTAATCTGATCCAAGGTCTTTTAAAGAGAGCAACCCACTAATCCCCAGAGAGTGAGCCACATGGTCTATTACTCCTGTTTTCTTCCCTTCTCTCTCTCTCTCTCTACACACACACACACACACACACACACACACACATGTGCTCCAAAAACCAAGAAGATTCTGATTTCTTATACCCCTTGGAACACATGATTGAGGTTTTGGGGAAATTTCAAACCTTAGTGCACCCGTTAGGACTCAAACCCCATGCTGTCTCTAGTGTGCTCCACCCAGGATCAAGGTCCCATTCTCTAGGTTTTCAAACCCTGCCAGTTCAGAGAAGAACCATGCCAGTTCATCCCTCTCTTAATCTAGACTTCAGATTTGGAACTTTGCCTATGCCAGGGGAGAGAGCCAAGACAAGGTTTTTTGTTTGTTTGGTTTTTGTTTTCCCATACCACGGACTGGACTCTGGTGCTCAGAACCCAGGGAAGAAGGAGACACAGCATGACAATCCACAATCCAAACAAAGTCTCTTAAGCCATATTAGATCCAATGTTTGTGGTAAATAAAAAAGGACTTTAGTGGCCCTGAGTATGATGGCAAATATATCAGGAAAGGCTAGAATCTTCTCCAGGGCACATGTCCTGGAGGGACATGGTTCTCTTTTAGCATAATAACTGAGTTCCTCCAGGACATGCAACCCTGTCTATAGTCCCTCCACAATGCATGGCAAAACAGTACACAAAAACCAGGGTCACTGCTTTTAAGAGGGAGATGACACAGGAAAGAAATTTTGGATCATGCATTGGTAAGCACAACTAATATGACCATCCAAAATCCTATGAAGGCCTTGAAATGTGGTCGCTCATGTCTTGAGGATCACAGTACTTTGTGGTGCTAAGAGCAACTACGCCACCTAGCAGGATTCAAGGGGTGGTCGTCTATGGCTTTCAGGTCCACATGGCACTGAGGGATACCTCAATCTGACAATGGAGGGATGCTAAGGGACGTCTTCTTCCCCTTTGTCTTTCATATGGGTAATACTCCATCTGGCACTTGAAGAAGTATTTTGAAACATTGGGATTCCTTTGACACTCAGACCCTAAAGAAGTGTCTGGCATTTTTCTGAGCACAAGCTTGGCCTGAATACCAGATGGAGGATGTGGAAAAATAGCCCCCTTAGGGAAGTATCAACTGTAATAACAGTTTACATTTAAATTAGATTGTAAAAGGGAGGGAAAAAGTGGCCACAGGTACCCTATATATAACAAGCTTTTTTTTTTTTTTTTTTTTTTGCCTGGAGACACAACTTCAAATTATGCAACGAATGTAAATTAGATTCTTCACTCTTGGCTACACTAAAAAAAATGCAATCCACAGATTCTCAAGCTATATTACACCAAAATTTGCAGCAAATAGAATAGAACTTTACTAGCTCTAGGTATGAGTATGATGGAAAATACATCAGGAAAGGCTAAAATGGAAAGCAGTTTCTCTTAGAGAAGGATCAAATACAGAAAAGCCTTTTTCTAAGCACTTATGTCCTCCTTACTCAGGGTTTGCCAACAAGAGCTCCAACATTCTGAGGAAACACAAAATCAGGAGAAATGCACTCCAGCCTCCTTCCTACACCTACAAGTCATAGGAAAGGGTCCCAAAGGTCTCATTATGGTACAAGTCACTTTTTCTCTGCAACACTTGAGACAAATTAAGAGTGATTTAGAAAGGTTCCCAGATGACCCTGATCAATATACAGAATATTACAGGGCCTTAACCAAATTTTGACCTAACCTGGAAAGACATAATGATGTTAATGAATCAAATTCTGTCTAGCACTGAATGCTAGGATGCTTTATGGGCAGCTGAAACCTCTGGGGATGAAAGATATGTAGTTCAAGGCCCAGGAGACCTGCTCCTTCCAACTGAAGTGGACTCAGAAGAAACAGCCAACAGAGCAACAGGCAGTTCTCTAGGAGGACCAAAAATGTGATGCAGATGGTCTCATGGGGCATTGGAAGGGAAAGTACTTTCAGAATTGTGTGGTACAGGGCTTTAGGAAAACCTCTACCATGCGGCCAGCGCAATGGTTTCATTAATGAGGTTCTTGGCATAAAAGTTAGCTAGTGAGATCGAAATAAACACACAGACTCAGTTACCTTTTTCTATGACCAGGTCCGAGGCGGCTCCCCTCTCTGGTTTCCTCCTCTAACCGCCCGGCAGGGCAGCAAGGATTACTCAGGGCTAGCAGGAGAGAGAGAGTGAGCACGCCAGGGAGTAGCCTTTTATTGGGGAGCAAGAAATTCAGGGGAGAATTCCATCCAATGAAGGTTGAAGGGGGAGCCACACTCCAAGGTCAGGGTCAGTGATTGGGCCTCCGGGGTCAGTGGTTAGTTACACCCCCACACGGACAGGTTCTCTCAACAGGAGAGGGCCGGGAAAGCTCCGACACAGCCAGAGTGCCTCAGACCCTGACCGGGAGTCACCCAGTCACGTGTGAGAATGGCTCCCGACAAAAACCCATACTAAATCTCTAAATTATTCCAAACTCTCTGGTAACACAGTAGAATAAAGAAACTTCCACAACCATTTTAGAAAGACTCAGGAAGCATTAATTAAATATACCTCAACGTCCCCAGGTTCCCCAGCATAACAACCTCAAAACCCAAATTCATAACTCAATCAGTTACTGACATTAGGAAAAAAAATTACAAAAAAACTTCAAAAAGGACACAACACTTTAGATAATCTCTAAAAAATGCCAGTTGGGTGTTTTACAATCAAGACCAAGAAGAGGAGGAGGAAGAAGATGAGGGGAGAGAGAGAAAGAGAGAGAGAGAGAGAGAGAGAGAGAGAGAGAGAGAGAGAGAGAGCACAAAAGTAAGGCAACTGCCCTGTGACAGCTCTATAGATGAATAAATCTAGTACACAAGGTCCCCAGAGTGATTTTGCTCCCACCATAGCCTGCTAGAACTGTGGTCAAGAGGGACATTACAAGAAAGACTGCCCATGAAAGAAATGGATGCCATCAACACCCTAACCAGTCACTGAAGGGGATCACTGTGGTTGGACTACACTCACAGGCAAGGCCCAGTGGACAAACCTCTCACTTCAAACAGTCCAACAATAAGACTGATGGGTCCTGGGGAATCCATCTTAGGTTCCCAACTATTCAGACTCTTATTTCTGTACAGGAGCCCAGGGTGATATTAACTGTCAAGAAAAAGAAAATTTCTTTCTTGACACTGGTGCCATTTTTTTCTGTGCTCCTTTCAAACCCAGGCTTCCTCTCCTCTCACAGTTCAACCATAAGGGGAGTGTCAAGAAATCCTGTGACTGAATATTACTCCAAACCTCTTAGCTGCTCTTGGGATGATCTCTTCTCACATGTCCTTTTGATAATGCCTGAAAGTCCCGCTCCCCCATGGAAAGAGATATTTTGACCCACCTATGCATCACACTTCTCATATGATAGCAGGACTAGTAGTTTGTCTGCTCCTAGTAGAAATTGACATTAACCTAGAAGTCTGCGCTACACAGTAAGAAAAAGTTCAGGAGCAAAAGGACCTGCTCCTGTCCAGATTCATCTCAAAGATTCTATACCCTTTCCCCACCAAAACCAGTATCCCCTGAAATCAGAGACTAAACAATGATTACAAGTTATAATAGGTAACTTCAAGTGACAGGGCCTCTTGAGACGCTGTGATAGTCCATGTTATACACCCACAGAAGTCCAATGGTGAATGGAGACTAGTACAGTGTTGAGTGCCACAGCTGAAGGGGCCCCAGCAAACTTGCAGCTGATTGGCTTACAGCTGCCCCAGCAAACTTCCAGCCAATTGGCTCACCGTGGCCCCAGCAAACTTCCAGCTGCCAGCTGATTGACTCCTCTGTGGTGATGCTCATTGGGCTGTTTCCCCGCCCTTTCAGACCACGGAGCTGCTCATTGGGGGACTCTTTTGGCTCCACTAACGTGACCCAGCCAATCGGCCTCAAGAGCAGGAGGAGTGCGGGGTTGAGAGGCTTGTGGAAAGCTGATGGTGGGAGTTGGGCTCTGAGGGAATTCCTGAAGAGCTCGTGTGGTGCAGCGTGTGTGTACTAAAAATAAAGTTTGTTTCTGCTTGATAAGTGGCTCATGAATTGTGCCCAGCCAGACTGTGCCTTTTGGTGGCCCATGCGGGGGATGCCTGAAGCTTGGGGGTAAGTAAAATTGCTCGCCCCTGAGGAAAGGTGAGACAATGGGTGACCATTTCAAAAAAACAATGTGTTCTTGTTTTGATTTGTTTTGTTTTTGTTTCAAGCTGCCTGTCCCTAGAACTTTCTCAGGCAAACTGGGAAAAATGGTTGGCTCAAAGTTTGAAGTGTTTCACCCCTGAGGAAGAGATAGAGATAGACCACAAATATACATTTCAAGAAAATAGAAAAATTGATACAACGATTTTTTGTTCCATTTTTGTTTCACTCTATTTTGGTTTTGTTTTGTGTTATCTTGTTGGGTTGCATTATCCTTGTAGCACAAATATGGGATTAGAAATTAGTAAAAAATAAACCAAAAGAGTGTTAAGTAAAATGCCAGAGGAAAGAGGCACCCCAGTAAAACCAAGAGCAATTAGGGCATATGTTGATACAATACAAAAAAGTAGCCCATGGTTTTAAAAGAGGAGTTGTTGAATATATCACAATGGGACCATCATGGTGAAGATTTAAGGGACAGGGAAAAGAAAAACCCAGGAACTCTGCCAGTTGACACATTGCCATTGTGGATGATGATAGGGTTTCCTAACCTTTCAGTTCAGATTATGGTAGAAGACATATTAGATCAGGAAAAAGAGGAGGCCTCTTGAGATAGTCAGAAAGGGGAAGAAAGTTTAGAGCAGAAAAAGCCATCAGGGGAAAAGTTACAACAGGAGGCTGCTGCTAACACCTTTCTATCACCAGAGGGCGTAAGTGTCCAACCAACAGCTCTGCCTATGGAGACAACATATGCTGAGTGGTCTTCAACCCCATAGTTGAAAGATGGGATCCTGAGACAGGACCTCAAATATTAGCAAGCCCTGTATTTGAGATGGCAGGAGGGCAGCTAATTCACCATACTTTAGATTTCAAAACAGTGAAGCAGCTAAAAGAGGCTGTAACAACCTATGGTCCTTAAGCACCCTTCACTGTAGGCATGGTCGAATCCATTACCAACTTGAACATGATGCTAGCAGATTCGACTAGTATGTGTAAAGCTGTGCTAAATGGAGGACAATACCTGTTATGGAAGGTTGCCAATGAGGAATTTTGCACGGCTAGGCAAAATGCAGCAGCTGGTTATCCTCAGAGAAATCTAGATATGTTGTTAGGAAAGGGACCTTATGAGGGTCAGCAGCAACAAATTGGATATGATGCTGCCATATACTCATAGATTGCTGCAGATGCGGTTGGTGTGTGGTGTGTCCTGGAGAAAGACGCGTGGGTGGCATTCATGGGAGTTCGGAAATAAAGTTTGTTCCTTCTTGAGTGGCTCCTGATTTGTGCCCAGCCAGACTGTGGCAGTACAGGACCGCAGATCAACAAATGAGGTAGTGATTCCCAAACATCCTTGGTCTCTGATCCTTAAACCTTGTTATCCCATATTCTTAAACATTCCAAAGAGTTCCAATTTTAGACATAAAAGATGCATTTTCCTATATATTTCTGCATGAAGATCCTTAATATCTGTTTTTTTTTTGAGGGTCCCTCTGACAAGTCCATCTAATTGACCTTCTACTCCCTGCCTCAGGAAGACCTGAGGCTGGCAGGCCAGCACCAAGGTGAGCTGAGGCAAGCCAATCTGTCATCTTGCAGCAACCAAGCCTGCCCATAGTGGGGATGCCCACTACAGAACTTTTCCAAACCCCAATTAGCATAAACTTAGACCAATAGGTACTCCTTCCAATTAATAAAGGCAATAAATATTTTTTACTCAGGAAAAAAGTGATGTTGAACCAATGAAATTCCCAGGTGCAAAACAATTTCTGACTAGTAACCCAGCATTTTTTTGGAATATTTGTTTTTTAGTTATAGGTAGACATAATATCTTTTATTTTCATGTGGTACTGAAGATCAAACCCAGTGCCTTATGCATGCATACATACCTCTGAGCCAAAACCCCAACCTACAACCCTGCATTTCCATGAATACTAAAGAAAATGTGCAGTGTGAAATAAATGTTGCCAATTGATGCATTTCACATGGTGTAATTAGGAAGTGACACATTAAGATATCATAAAACAGTGCATAAATACTTTCTCTCTTTATTGAATTCAAGTGGTTTAAAGATGTATGAAGTTTTGAAGCATTTTGGTGATGGCTTTTCATGATAGCTAGTTGCTGGCTCAGGGTGCCAGGAACACTATGGGGAGTGCTGCTAATGCTATAATCTGAGAGACACTGGCACTCCAACCTCAGAACTGCTAATATTAAGGGAGCTAGTTGTACTCTGCCTGTTCGTGATTGCATCTATAGATTAATACCAAAAATCCTAAGATATATGAGTATCTCTTCTTTTTTGATGCTAATTCTGAATTTCTTTCCTGCCCCATATATACCAGGACATGTAAGTTTTAATGCTTAGTGGGTGAGCAACATGCAGAAAGCTCACTAAGAGAACAACTTCCTCTGTAAGCAGCCCAAACAAGTATTCACATAGGTTTACTCATCTGAGAGTTTTTCAGTTCTTCCAAATAATGTTCCCTTTACACATCACCATATGAGCCTACATCTACCTGGAACAGGCCACATTTTCTTGCAGCTGTGCACTTTGTGCTTACTTCTGAATCTAGGCCTCAGGTCCGACTTCTGCATATTGACAATTATTCCTTATTCACTTTCCCTTATCCCTTGGGAACAAAGCTCTATTACATCGTGTGGTTCTCATTTACACTTTCAGAATTATCCATACTTCACATATGCAACTACACATAAATATAAACATATATATGTATAGATTCATATATCTACTTATACACATAAATATGCTTTAATTCAAATTACATTGATGAATATTGTATACTGACTATATCATGAATGATATGCTCAATAGAATAGTGGCCTTCTGGGGTGGAGCCTATTTCTAGTTACCATGGGCATGCCATGGAATCAGGGAGAGTGATTAAGAAATAAATGTAGGAATTAAGAAAATTATTTGAGCAACCTGTGGAGTGGCAGAGCCACCCCCACGCCTGCAAGGTAAGCGGACCTGTGACCCACCAGCAGGCCAGGCACAGCAGCCGGCGGAGCGGCACAGCTGCCTCATGCACCTGCAAGTTAGGCGGAACTGCAACCCACTGACAGAACAGGCCCAGCGGCCTGCAGAGGGGCAGAGCCACCCTCCGAGCCTGCAAGGTAGGAGGACCTGCGACCCACCGACAGGACAGGCCCAGTGGCCCGCCATCGTCCCGGTTGGGGGAGGGGCAGAGCCACCACCAGCACCTGCTAGGTAGAAGAAGACACAAAGGGGAGTCATCAAAGCTGCTTTCAGTGGCTACAAACCCTGTTTTGAGGGAGATGGTGTACTTGCTCCAAGTGGCTCCAGGAAATTGGACTAAGATTCATATCTTAGTATCCTAAAGGAACTCAGTTTTCTATATAAAGTAAGAATTTCTTAATGAATAGGGCCAGCTCCCAAATGCAGAGGATTTCTTGGAAGGATATGAAAACATCTGAGTTGTTTGCATGGTTTCTCAGGAATACCCAGCTTGCTCAGTGCTGGAGAGGTGGCATTAATGATACTCATTTATGGATGGCTTATAGGCTGGCAGGAAACCTAAGTGCTCTACACAGTTATGATTTAATTTTTGCAAAAAGCCCATGAAGCAGGAGCCTGTATTATCCATGCTTTAATGTGTTGCTACTGAGATGTGGAGTGTTGGACCTTAACCCAGACTCCTATCTCCAGTGCCCCATCTCCAGGACTCCATCCAGCTTTATCTGAGGGAGACTGCATGCTTTAGGGAACTAGTATGGCAAAGGGAGAAGAGGAAGATATTCAAAGAAGAAGCTGGTCAGGATTTACCTCCTTCTGTGAAAAAAATATAGGATTCAATATTATCCTTCTTTCCTCTAAGAGTTCCTTTGATGGATGTGTCCGGAATCCAGGGGATTGCACTTGCCAGGCCCCTTGCTGGGAAGACGTGGTTTGGACACCACCAACATAGAGTAATTGTAATGATGTAGAGGAAGTTATGATTCTCTAATGGCAGCTCTAGGCAGATAGATGGGCACCATGGTGGTAGAATCAGGAAATCTGGTGTTAGCTTTTAACCGTGTTCCTGAGAATCATTTATTTGTGTCAATGGTTTCTGCTGTTCCCAATGTTTGGACTTTCTCTGAGCCACAATTCTCCCATTCTTCCAAAGGATGTATGAGGCCAACTTGTCTGAAATCCCTGGAGCTGATTTGCTTTTCCTAACTGAATACTCACCAGTATATGTTAAGAAAAAATGATCCTTTCCATTTATTTGGGCCTCTACTGTGTGCATAAAGCCCTGGTATTTATTGTAGGCAGCAACCTTCAAAGGAGCAAGTAAAAGGGGAGGTAGAGTGGTTGAGAAAGTGGGCACTTCATGGGTCGGCCCCATCCTCCACTCACAGGCCAGGTGGGGCATCTTCCTGCAGCTGTGTTTCCATAGGCCTCTCTGCCAGTCGTCAGCAAGAAGCTAGGCAGTAATATGCCTGTGTCCCTCCAAAGCCCACATAGTCCCAGGTCAGTGACATGGTATTAAAAGAAAACACTGTTAGGAGTCAAGAGCTTTGTACTTTCCTACACCACCTATTGACTATCAGCCCTTGATTACCTGATTTAGGGCTCTGGTTGATGTCGCTGGCTATAAATCATGGAAAGGCTACTTCATGATCCTCATAGGCCTTTCTCAGAAATGCAGTTGGCCTCACCCAAGCTGTCCCTCACAGCTTCACTTAGCAAATAAGAAATGAGGATCCCCGTGAAGAAGTAACTTGACTTACCCTGGGCTAATTCAGAGGAGAAATGTGGAAAACTCGGATCCAATATTTTTCAGACATATTCCCAGAACATTCTGGAGCAGAACTTATCACAAATCTTTGTTTATAGTATTTGTGGTTCAGAGTGGTTGGGGAAGGAGTACCCCAGTTGCCCAACTAACTATTCCTCATTTGAGCAAGCATACTTTATGGGGCCCTGTCTGCATTTCTGTTTTCCCACTTCAAAAGTGAGAGTGTCTGTAGACTCCAGACATCTGAACTCAAGTAAGCAGGTTTGCAACAGGGAGAAAATGCTGACCTTAGCAACTCTGCATGTCTAAAGATCAGGCAGAAAGAAGGTCTTTTTTCTAGGGAGGAGTCCTTGAGGCCTGTGGAGAAGTGGCTTGCTGTGAGCAGGGGCATGTTCCCACAGGTGAGCAGCTCAAGGCTACCTGTGAGGGCAGTCAGTTCTCTAAGAGGGCTGTCTAGAAGGTTCCTATGTATGCACTCTAATACCTACTGTAGCTCAAGAGTTGGCCAAAGCAGGAGAGAAACCTGAGTCAAATTTGGTCAAGTTGATTGTCAGGTATTTTGTACAGGTTGGTCTGTGGGGACAAGCAGTTCAGCTCATCATTGATTGAAAAGGCACAGAGTGAGAATTCAGAGCATCCATGGACTCTGTAAAATATTGTCCTAGGTAAATATTAGGGTCTGTTTTAGTCAGTTTTATGTTACAGTGATCAAATGACCTAAGAAGATCAACTTACAGGAGGAAAAGTTTATTTTGTTTTATGGTTTCAGAGTTCATTCTGTTATCAGCTGACCATAGCTCTGGGCTCAAGGCCGGACAGAACCTTGTGGTGGAAGGGCATATGGCAGAAGAAAGTGGCTCAGGACATGATAGCCAGGAAGTGGAAAGACAGCTCTGCTCAACAGGAACAAAACATAAACTCCAAAGGCCTGTCCCCAGTGACCTACTTCCTCCAGCCACACCCTACCTGCCTATCATTACCACCCAGTTCATCCATATGAATGAATAATTCTACTGATTAGATTCCAGCTCTCATAATCTACTTCTTTCACCTTGAATATTCTTGCATTGCCTCACACATGAGCTTTGGGGGGATACAGCATATCTAAACCATATGGGATAATTCATGAGTCTTATCTGAGTCATTTCATAAGGAGGGTGATCTTTATAGTGAGGGTTGCCTGCAACACAAAAGGGTAAGAACTTTAATTGTGGCTGTTTGCCAGAACCTCAAGGCCTAGGTCAAGGTCAACATTTTCATGAAAGACTGAGAGGAAGAATCCTTAATCTGTTTCTGACCTCTGTGAGCATAGGAATTCCCACAAATTCCGGGAGGATTTTGGTCAGGCTCAGGTCAGGCTCCTTGGACGCAGTTGCAGACAGGGGTCATGATGCATGGAACTGACTTCAGGGTTGCTAATGGGGAACACCTTCATGAGGCCAGGAGCATAAGATATGTGCAGTAGATGGCCAAACAAGGCTGTGGCTTCAGGTGTGATCTTAAGAGAAGGCTTGGGGTGTCAATAAATTTGCAGAAAAGGGTGACCTTGCCTCTCAAATGCATCAAGCATCCTTGGCTGAGGGGAAACCCCAGGAAATGGCTCTTGTTGGACAAGGGTGATTCCCTGAGAAGGATACAGGCAAGTGTTCTCACCACATGACATGTAGAGAAGTGGGAGGTTAACTCCCCTGTCCAGGAAAGGGCTACGGAGTGGAGGTCACTCAGCAAGATAACAAGCATCCATTTTCCACAGGGCTCTTTCTTTGGTAAATATGGTGACAGCAATATTGATTGGAGTTTTATTCTGGAACTTGGTTTTTAGTTTCCAGTTTGATCCAGAGGTCACACGGGAATCATGCCATCGACAGCACAATTTCCCAGTGTTTCTGAATAGAAAATGCATGAGGCCATTAAGACATCAGAAATATTGGTAAACCAGTAAAGCATCTGGTTGATTGTCCCCAAATTCTTTCCCATGCCTTCTTTCCCCACTTTCTTCCATTAAGTCCTGTTCCATCAGCATTTCCTGTGAGGGTCATTTGTTCTGGGAAGGTTTTTGGAATCCAATCTTGGTTCAGATCCTCCCTATAACATAGGGCAAGTCTGTCACAGAGAGGGTTATTCAGAGTGTCCTCAGGCAAGCTGGGAATAGAAGTCTCTGTGAGAATAGGATGAGCCGATGTGCTAGTGCAGTGTCTGCCCCATGGCAGGTGCTCAATAAAGGGTGGCTATGGCTATTGTCATTGTCCATGACTGTCTCCTTCCCCAGATTACCAACTTCCTGTCTGTCTAAATCTTAGGCATCCTTCAGACCCTTCTCGAGCACCTCTCCTGCCTAATCCACCCTATCACATCCTTTTCTCCTTGATGACCCTTCACAAAAACTTCTGTATAGCCCAAGTCAAAGGGTTTTCTGCTGCAGACGAAGCTGCATCCATGAACCATGTCTAGAGTATGAAGAGGCTGATGAGCACTTCTCCCTCCTCTTCTGTGGATCCTGTAGGAAGCATAGGACAGTAACATGCTGCAGGGACTTTAAATCTCAGATGCTTCTATTTTACCTACCATTGGAAAAATTATGTAGAAAGAAATGCGTCTGAGATGTGTCATTTTTATTTAAGACCAATTGCCATATTTAACCAATAAATGTTAATTTGTAAGTAATATTCACAGACAATTAGCAGCATGAGTTTATGATCACCCCAGTATAAAATCCACAGGGTTGCCTCCCTGTCAACAATCCCTCAAAATAAGGAATTTTCCCCTCTTGTAAAGAGTATGTACACTGTATAGTCAAAATCAAATGAAAAACAAATGAACAGAAATAAAATAATAAAAAAACTCATGCAGACTCCAGAATGATTTCCATCATGAACTGAATTCAAAAGTTTTTTTTAAAGATCCCAAATAAAAAAAGAGGCATTTTGTACTTTACCATTTTATAAAGGTGATGATGGCAGAATCAGTCATTCTTGTGCTGTGTTTTTCTTCTTTCTCAATTGTGGCTGTCAGACTAAAACTTCAAAACACAGTCAAATATCAGATATGCATTTGAAAAGCACCATGTCTACTATATTTAATATAATTATAATTTCTCAATATTTTATTCACAACAAAGTCATATTATGATAGCAAGACATATTATCATATTTATAATTTTACCCTTTGTTCCCAGCCAATAACTTGCAGGCTCTCTAATTTGAACAATCTTTTGTTTAAATTTAACTACCTTCCCTCTGCAAACAACACCATTGACCTAAATGTCAGGCAACATTATCTGCTCAGTAATTTGCACCAATAGGCTCATTGTATTTCATTTAGCAGAATGCTTATCAGGGAAAGACAGGAAGAGAGAAAGCCACAGTCTTTTGTAAAATAAATGGAAGTCATAATAATAAAAAAGATAGGACTTCAGGAAGCAGATTGGGAAAGCATGCAGACAGGTGGTAGATAGAGCTGATATTTGTTCCCTGGGAGCAAGGCCATGGGAAACCGGAATACAGCTGGGCAGCCACAGCAGCTTAGTGGTAGGAGCATGTGGGTTGTGATCCCTTGATCCCCATTCCAGGTGCCGGGGAAATTCCACCTATAGCTTTTGAGATTTTAAATAAAGGATACAGTTGCTAAAATATCCTGTGAAAGGTAGAGGTGGAAAAAGAAGTGGGAGTTAGTTCTAAGGTCTCTGAACAGTGGCAGGGAACTCCTGAAATATAGACTTGTCTGTCATTCATTCAATAAGTCTTTGTTTAATATCTCATTTGGGTCTCCTACAGGACTTACTGTTTCGTGGTCCTAGGCAGAAAACAAATTAGCCAAGAAGAAATCACAGGTAAAGAAACTACCAGACAGTGGGAGCACAATGCAGATAATTAAAGTAGGGTCATGTGGGAGAGGGGCTATTGCTGCTCTCTGCCTGGCATGTCAGAAGGGCTGTGCAGAAATATAAGATCAATATTGAACTTTGAATTGCAAAAAGGAGGGATGCATCTGAAACCACCTGCCAGGAGTGCAGAGCTGGTGCCCAGGGCTAAGCACAAAGGCCGATGGGAAGGGGCCTGCAAGGAGTTGTGAATCCAGCCCCGCATTAGTCAAAGCGGTGAACATCGGTTTTGTCCAGGAGGAAAAGCCAAGGTCCATCCTGATTTTTAAGGAAATAAGTGGACATTTTAGAAGGAGGAGGGAGCAGATAGGGAGAACCTCTGGGATCAGTGGAGCAAGGGAACTGAAAAGTGACAAAATTGGAAAGAAGTCGTCCACGTATTAAGGGAGCTAGGCTCTGAGCCCGCAAAGAGGCTGGGTTCAGGATATTTCAAAGGAATGGCTCTCGTGTTCTTGGAAAGACATACTATATCTGTACACAGGTGCTCCTCTACTTATGATGAAGTTATATTATAAGTTGAAAAGATCATTAGATCAAAAATGTTGTGAATACACACCTAAGCTACCAAGCATCAAGCGCAGGCTAGACTAACATGCTGACATTACTTACTACAGTGGGGAAAATTTATCTAACATAAATCTATGTTATAATGAAGAATTGGAGATCTTGTGTCACTTATTGAATACTATACGGAAAGTGAAGCACAGAACGGCTTCTGTGGATCCTTGCCCCTTGCACAGCTGAACATACAGAGCTGAACAGTCCCTGAAGCCCTGAGACGAGGAGGATGCTGCGGTGACAGGGCCATCAATTTCTGACTGGGGGCTGTATCTCCATGCCTTTGCTTAGCATTTACAGAGCATTTTGCCAGCCCAGGAAAAGATCAAAATTCAAAATTCAAAGCAGGTTTATACTGAATGTTTGTTGCTTTGCATTATTCTAAAGTCAAAAATTCCCAAGTTGAACCATCTGGGGCCCAACTGTAAATCTGAAAGGGAAAGAGAAGGATCCAAAGATGTAGCCCATTTTAGTAAGAGATTTAAGAAAAGGTCATATCATCAGGTATTTGCTGGAATAAAGGGTAAATTTGCCCAGCATGCTTCAGCTCTCTCAGGCAGAGACTTTAATGGGCTGGGTTATCCAATGGATATGGCATGGAGTTGCTATAAACTATGTTAATGTTTGATCCAGCTTCTTAGTGTGATGTTGGGGGAAAAAATACTAGGTCATATATGATTATCTTTCAAACCAAAGTCAGAACTTACAGGTTTTCTCCTGGGTCATTTTTGTGGATATTTAGTTATTGTGGCTTTCGATTGGTAGCTCTTATTTCTGTTGCGTTTAAACCACAGAACTGACCTTTGACAGAATTGTCATTGAGTGTCAGATTTGAATCAGCACAAGGTTATGAGCAATCTGAAACGCTATAATGAAAATTTTCTTGGACTATTAGATTGTGGATCAGAAACAAGATAAAAACAACCATAAAGTATACACACAAACATGTATGCACCCTTATGGACACATGCACACATAAATATGTGGAACAAGTTTTTTCATTGGTATCATCATGTCACCCTTTAGTACCTTGATAAGTACCATACTTCACAGACAGTCTTTGATATTCTGAAAACTTTTTTGGAAGGAAACTTCTTTTTGATTTTTTTTTTCTCATGAGCAATGACTGACAAAATTTGAAAATAAAAGTTTTCAATATTATTATAAATTTTTGGTTGGAATATCAATTGCTGCTTTTTGAAGTGGGTTATCAGAAATTCAAGGGGAAATAATTTCACAAAATGTCAGTAAAATTATAATGTTCCTCTTGGTCATGTGGTGAGTCCATAGAGGAAAATGATAGAGCAAAGGTTTCAAGAAATGGAAGTTCAAGCCTGGTTTCACCATTTTCTAACCCTTGAACTCTGGGATGGCTAGTTAATTTTGAACCTTATTTTTTTATGAGAATGGATATTAATAATTACTTTCAACAGTCATTTCCTTATTTTATTGCAATGTGCCTTGCTTGGTGCCTGGCATGCATAGGTACTTAATAAGTGACAGTTTTATTATTCTATCATTTTTATTGTTGATGTTTTTATATTGGGGATAGATTGAGTACTGCAGACTTTGGCTTACCTATTGAGCCAACGTAACTACTTTAAAATGTCCTTTTATATGCCCCAGTGAGAAGGGCAAGCTAACCTGATCAAAAAGAGTATGTAGGCTTTTGTGATGGGATCATTTACTTCAAAATACTTAGTGTTGCATGTGTTTGTAATCTGAAAGTGAAGACAATTGCAATCATTAAAATGGATTCACAGGATTTTTGAGCTGGAAAGCACTTTAATTCTTGAACCACTCTCTTTCCCAAGCCACCACTGTGAGTGAAGTTAGGCCAAGTAAAAGTACACTTTTCAAATCTGTACTAGAGTTAGAACAAGACTCCAGATCTCCTGGTGACCACTTCAGAGCTTACACCTTTCAAAATATGAGAGTACAGTTGGGCTTGTTAGTATCATAGCAGTCTTTTCTGGCATATCAAGAAATATGATAAAACAAAAGTTAATTATACACAACCAGCTGAGTAAAAAATCTCAAACTGTAATTCACAGTCAAATCTTTGTGGTTTCCATGGTAATGGGAAGTTGAGAGTTTTCAAATAGAGCAATCTTGCAAATGAAATGTGTTTGGTGATTTTTCCGACACCTCATAAGTGGTTAATCAGGCTGAATCCACCGTGGTGCTACTGGGAGCTGATGGCAGGGAGAAAAGCAGACTCCATTTCAGTTCCATCCTGTGCATACTTCACGCGGCCCTGAGAGCCAGGCTCTGGTCTAGGCGACACAATAATGAATTAACTGAGGAAGTCACCCTGCTTAGTCTTTGAAGAGCTCACTGTCCCCTGGACTATTTAAAAATCAGAGATGGAAGGTTTGCATGGAGGGAGACAGGAATAGTCCCAGCATGGAGGATTTCTAGGGTTTTGTCGTTATTTTGTATGACAAAATTAACACGTCATTATACACTTGTCATTACACACTTTTCCAAATTCGGAGTGCACAACACAGGGGTGAACCTTGCCATGAACCTTGTGGACTTTGTGGACCTTGGGTGATGGTGATGTGTCATCATTGTAACAAAGGCATCAATGTGTCATCAATGATGGTAGGTCATCGTTGTAACAAATGCATCTCCAGGAACCTGGACGTGGATAAAGGGGAAGACCTACACTCCAGGCACTTCAACAAATCTCTCATTTTTTGTGGAATTTAAAAACGGAAATGGCTCAAATGTTGCATATGAATTTAGCATATTTAGAAAGATCACTACCAAAGTTAATATGTTGCCATGTCCCCTTTCTAAGACAAAATTAATTTTTAAAACTCATATTGTGAAATGAATTTTATATGTTAAATGTAAATGAAAACCACAAATACAATATAAATAAAGTAAAAAAAAGTTTCAAACTAATAGAAAAAGAAAAAACATAAAACAAATAAAAAACAACAAAAATGAACTGGAAAAAAACAGGGACATAAAATGGGACAGAATAAAAACAGAAGAGGAGATAAAGGAAAATCTCTAATATCAGGAAACTCAGTAAATTTTAACAAATAAAATTATACAATTAACAAAAATATTAGATGAAATTGAAAACTCAGGTTTCTAGGGAATTCTGAAACATAAGAACCCAGAAATGTTGAAAGTACACAGATGGAAAAGGGTTGACCAGGAAACAATAAAAAACAGATATTAATATGAGACAGAGTAGACTTTATGATAAAGGCAGTAGTAATGATATAGAGAGTTACTAAAATGTGATTGTCAAATTTATACACAGATAAATTAAATCCTGTTTTAATCTTCTATATACTTAATAGTCTTAGGTCACATGAAACAAAAATTGAAGGGATCATGTGGGATGTGGAAGTGGAAATACTACTACCATGATGGGAACCTTAGCATATTTCTCAGGAGGATTAGATCAAGGAAATAAAAATTAATAAAGATGGAATATCTGCAACATAAACATGTCATGTGTATGCAAGTGTGTGTATGCATATGTTTGACAATTCAAGGGAGTACAGTCCTTTTAAAATTTATGGGACATTTACAGAATTGTCATGCTAAGTCATAAAACAAGTTTCAGTGGATTTCACAAATTGCTATATATGGACTGCATTCTCTGATAAAAATTAAAATAAATTAGGATCAAATAAGAAAATAAAAAGGTGAATGCTCAATTCCCTTATATGTGGCAAAATATGACATATTTTTAATATCATGGTTAAGAGAGTCTTAGGAAAAGGGACAGAAAAAAGTAAACACCTAACCAAACAGAGCACATGTTTTCCCAATGGTGACAGCTGGACGTGAGTGTCCACTTTAGTTCAGTGCTGCCCTGCTGCTCTATCCAGCAGAGATGACAAAAAGGAATAAAGGTGCAAGATATCTATAGAGTCCAGTTTCTGTGCCTCTCACATTGGCTCAGCTGCTCCTACAGCCCTGCACTGGCTCAGAGGAGAGATCAGGCTCCATCCACATTTATTTTGTCTCCTATAAAACTGACTGTCTTGATCACAGAAAGGGTCGACTCTGTCCAGGAGTCTGTCATGTTCTGTAGTCACAGAGACCATGTTGAAGATGAGTTCCAGCCCTGTTGACTAGGGTGGCAGAGCATAAGAGTCCAAATGCACTATTTCTAGTGACCTGTAATGCCAAAGTCCCTGTTAGAAGGCATGGGTCCCTGAGACCTGACGGGACCACTTGCTGGAGAAGCCCTCTCCACCCGCCCCCCCGCCATCTCTGGAGGACAGAGTCCCCGACTGGAATGTGCAGGAAGATGACTTGGCAATGCTTCTGCTTCAAGGGGCGGCTGCTCCATTGCCCATGATCTTGAACTCTCTTACCAGAGTCATGTCCAGCACTGACTGACCTTCCTGTTCTGGAAGTACAGCACACACAGGAACCAACTGATACATCCTGGCAAGGTGCAGAAGAGTTTGTGTGGGAGTAGGTGATGAGTCAATGAGGTAGCACATGTGGCATGTGTGATGGGTAGAGGGACTTTGTTGATGTGGCAGCACTCATCTGTGACACAAGATCTAAGGTTCTGGCAAAGACACTGTGTCCAGGTAGTTTGCTGGGATGACTTCTTGTACCTCCACCAAAGGCCAACAGGGAAGAGAAGGAGATGTTGACACCTGTTGGCATAGTGTTAGGAAAAGTCAGAAGTGCCAGGTAACTGGGAGGTAGAATGGATTTGCTAGGCAACATGTGACAATTAACTATTTGAGCAGGTCCCCTAGGAGGTACCAAAGGACACATACTGAGAGAGTTAAGGCATGAGAAGTTCAGTGGTATGTGCTCTATCATCACGTGATTGACAGTACAGCAAGCTTATTGTTACTCTAACATCAAGGGCTCTGGAATGAGACAGGCCACATGGCAGAAAAAGGTAGATCCTATGTCTGGGTGCAATGGAAATGGGGTGGTGGCGAATGGATGATGATGCTTCTTGTGAAGAAATGGAAGGTCACCAGCTAGAAGTCTTCTTCTATGTCTGTCTTAGTAAGTAAAAAATACCTGTTATATTTCTACCACTCATAAAGATGGAAAACATTGCGTAGGAACTTGTAGTCTGGAAAGATTTGAAGAGGTTTTACCATCAGCCCCTAATTACATTTGAAAATGAAAAGCGGCAGTATTTTTGGCGGGGGAGGGGGGACTTAATTTGTTTATCTTGATTCAAGAGCTAACTAAGAGAACTTTTTAATATTTTGATAAATTTTCTTCTAGTGCATCTAGCTATCATCTATTTACCTGTCTATCATCTATCTATCTTCATGGAAGATTCTAAGTTTTCAACCAGAAACATGAATAGAAAGCACATAGTCTTCACCCAGAGACTTTAGGAAAGGAGGAGTTGTGGTTTTACTTACCACAGGATAATCTCTATTCTGTTGCAGTGACACAGGATTTCAGTGAAACTAAAGATACATAGACAGCATTCTTTATACATTTTATCTGCTTCCCACAGAAAGGAAAATTCATGATGAATATTAGGGCACATCAGGAGATTTGGACTCAGACCGTCATGGGATGTCTATTTTAAGGATATTTGATAATTCAGATAAGCATGATCCATTGATGCTTATTTAGGCTGCTTTAAAACTTAGATTCTAACAACAGATACCATCATAAACATATTGGCATGTACATCTTTGTCTGACCCTCTAATTATGGAGGTGAAAGTGAAGTTGATTATTAGTATAGAAATAAATATTGACTAAGATGATTTGGATTTTAAAGGAACTTTGATAGGCAATTCCAACGAAATTTGTGTACTCTAACATCTGCATTCCTGTAAGAAGTGCATGATAGTTTTTCTTTTACTATCCTCTTGCCAAGATTTAGTATTCTTATTTAAATATATTTTATGCCTTTTAGCATGCAAGTTCTGATATATTTTGCATTTTGTTGTCTATTTGTGATATTCTTCATATTTAAACACATTTATTGAACACCTTTCCTCTTTAGATACACTCATTTGTCAATATTTTTGTGCTCATATTTTATTATTTGTGAATCTTTTGTATTAAGGTTATTAACTATTTATAATTATTAAGGCTAATAATTTTCTGAGCATAATAAAATTTGATTCTAAAGGAGAAGGGAGAAAAGGGAGGGTGTGAGGAAGAAAGAGAGATATTTTAACATAGTTCCTGTTCTGTGCTTAGTTACCTAACATATAAGACGATGGTGACTAAGCCCTATTATAGGTATACTTATTCAGCATGGAAAAGATTGGCACATCCACCCAGTATTTCAGTTTGCTCTTTGTTGAAGGGTTATGAATGACTACATCTGAAAAAACTGTTTCATAGTGGTCCCTTATTTCTTATAATTTATTCAATTACTCAGTGTATTTTTCCTCATGTTAAAGGAAACAATAGCACCAATTCTTTTTTTTTGAATCTGTCGTACATATGATTCAATTAAAAAAAAACTGTTTATAAATTGCATTTATTAAAGAGATATTTAAGAAAGAAATGTTATGCCATACAAATCTATTTGTTTTACCAGTACTCTGCAAGTTTGTGGGCCCATTTCACTTGTTAATTCTGCCCCTCCCTCAGAGTGCAACTGTGTCCTCCTCTGAGGAATCCTGGTAGCGCCTTGGGACCATGTTCAATGGATGGGAGGAAACATGAGGCAAAATGTAGTGAAGCACACTGACAAGAATGCCCAGGACTCAAAACTGGTGTATTGTCTTTCTTGTGGGACACATTCTAGCTTCTTAGGCAATGGTTATGTCAAAAAAGCAAATATATTTTGGCACCTTTGCTTAGTATGAGATAACTGTATTTTTGTGGATTTGTCTCTGTGTCCTCTATTCTGTACCATTAGTCTACCAGTCTATTTTGGTGCCAATACCATGCTGTTATTGTTACTATTGCTCTATAACATAGTTTAAGCTCTTCAAGACCCTGAGACCCCAGCACTTAAACCCTCACAGCACACTGTTGTGCTGAATCAGAGGATGGAGTTCATGAACTGCACATTGTAGGGTGATGCTATTCTTTTATAAGTTGTTTGTCTCTTCATATGTGTTGATGCTTTCTTTTGTAAAGAGTGTTTGAAACTAAAAGACCATCGTCTGCAGTGCTTCCTCTTGAACCCCATTGTTTATTGAGTCCCTTTGCATCTATTGTCTCATATGGTATTTGTTGTTCTGATAGTTAATTTTATGAGAAACTTTACTGGACTATTGGGTGCCCAGATATTTGGCCAAACATTATTTGTGTGTTTCTGTGATGATGCTTTTGGATGAAGTTGACATTTAGGTCAAGAGATTGAATAAAGCAGATTGTTCTCCTGAAGGTAAGTGGACTTATCCAGTCAGTTGAAGTCTTAAGTAGAACAGAAAGGGACACCATCACCTGCATAAGAGGGAGTTCTTTCCGAGACTGTTGACTCTACAGATTTGAATTTGCCAATATTCTTAATCTTGAAAGCCAATTTACACACACACACACACACATATGTATATATGTTTGTTCATATACATATCAATTATATGTATATTATATATACTATCTATCTATCTATATATGTATGGTGTATATATAAAGAGAGAGATACACATTATCTTATAATTTGTGTATTCATATATATAGTAGTTCTATTTTTCTGGAGAATGTTAATATATAATTATTTAATGATGAAGAATGGAATGGAGGAGTCTGGCCCCAAGCTGAATGGCAGCTATTGTGGTCACAATCTGCTCATAGTCCACTTTCAAACTCATTGCTGCTGGTATTGTTCAGGTATGGGCATCCCTCCTCTGAAAGAGCCGATGATACACAGAAGAAAGGCAGACAAGCAGGTAATCACAGGGCATCCTATGGATCACAGGAATTTTCAGAAGTTAGCCAGAGCCCAGAAGAGAGAGCATTCTGTATAAGTTGAGAAATTACAAAATGGTCATGTGCTCAACATGAAGACAGGCTACTACATGGTCAGTACAGCTGAGAAGGAAGTGGGGGAGGAAAGGCAAGTGCCCAGGGAGCAGAGGATGATGAGAGCACAAGCTATGTGTGCTCTCATGTGTGTGCATGTGTGCGTAATCCAATCAGGATTGTGAGGACTAATACTGGAGAGGCAGGACGAGCCCAGCACATGGAAAACAGGACTTTCAAGTGTTGTCAATGTCACACTGAGTGTACAGTTTTCATGGAGAATTACCTTCTGCACATGTGAACCTAGAGAGGAGCTCATGCAGGGAGGTTCTTCCCCATATGAGATGTTGAATAAAGTGGGCTTGAAAATGTAACTGGGATTTGTAAATTATGTAGAAACTCACTCATGACTGTGTTTCTCTCTTAAGCTGTAGAGAAATCTTTACATAGCAAAATATAAATGAATATATTTTGTGACTAGCCAGAGATTATTTATTGAGATTCTTTCATATGGTAAGCTTTGGAAGTCGGTTTATAGTTTCCATTTTTAAAAATATTTAATCTGTGCTTAAAAATTAATTTATATCACGAAAAATGACAAAGCTCCTCACTAAGTCACGACTGGGTTCAACAAGATAAAGCTTGAATAGATGAACTGCTAAGCCTCTTTTGCATAGTGATTAGACTGAAAGGAGACATATTTTTACAATATAATAATAACAAAAATTAAAATGACCCTTTAGTGTTACATTTTACCAGTATCTACAGTTGCATGACTTTATTTGTTTGATGGATAAGTTCGAGAAATATTGTGTTGAAAAATTTCTATGCAATGAAATATACAGGTTAAATACCAAACAATTCCAAATTAACAAGAGTACAAAACTGCTCTATATCATTTCATATGTTCTAGTATTTCCTAATAATTATCAAACAAATGAGGGTGAGATAATTTCAGTGAAGAACTTTTTCAAGCATATTATTCTTAGTGATTCATGCCCAACTACATATTTATCTTTTTTTTCAGAACATATGATCAACAATGATTCTTTTCTTTTATAAAATTCTGAAACAATCTTTTAGATTTTCTAAATCTTCAAATGTCAGGTGTGACCAAGTGCTAATAGAAAGTGTTTGCCTGAAAGTCAGAAGTTATACATCTAGTCCTGATTCTTGGTGTCCTGGGAAGAAGGCTTAGCCTTTCTGGGTCTCTATATTGTTATCTTATAACATACAATATTTTAGTTATTTTTCAATTATTAAATGATCAGATTTTTCCTTGCATCTAGGATCCAAGGAATTTGTTATGGCAGTGTTACATAGTTTTAGTACAAATGTGTATTTGTACCCACACAATGTAGCTATTAGGTTTACATGACAGAGATAGAAAAAAGATAATAAGGAATCATCACTACTACTAACAAAATTTCTTCTGAAGTCCGTTATTCACAGAAGTCAGGAATGTTAGTATGTAGGGAGGGATACCCTATAGTTACAGCAATCACGGTACTACTATAAGAACAAAGAGATTTGGTTTCCATGGAGAAGGAACTATATCAGTCAGATAATCTGTTCAAATCAAATCAGATGATTGTATTAAAATAATATGATGATTTTTACTGAGATGATAGAAATAATTGAGTCTATGTTTTTGACTCTGTCTATTGGTC
The DNA here is from genome assembly GCF_048772815.1 of Callospermophilus lateralis. Classification (NCBI taxonomy): domain Eukaryota; kingdom Metazoa; phylum Chordata; class Mammalia; order Rodentia; family Sciuridae; genus Callospermophilus; species Callospermophilus lateralis. Next base: position 62,496,225 of record NC_135321.1, read on the forward strand.
CAGGATCTGTTTTAGTCACCATGAGTATCTGTTTTAAGCATAAAGCTTACAAAGATCCCACTTCTGTGAACTTTAGGAACAACCTATAGTCTGATATCCAGAAGAATCTGAGAATGCCTCTCAACAAGAAGGGGGGATCTTTTGTAGAAAATGTGGTGTGGGCTAGGGGAGGCAGAACTGCTTGCCCTTTGAAGAGATAAAGTGAAAATGAGGATTGATGGCGGATTAGGAGCTGCCACGAGTGTAGGGTACTTTAGCAATCCAGTAACCAATTTCCAGGTGGAAATAGCAAAGCAGTTCTAGGGTGTCATTAGAAAGAAAGCAATAGCCACTCAAAGAGGCGGCCATTATGGCATTCCCCAGTGCTGCCTGACCTCAGAGAAAGCTCTCCCTTAAAATCTGCAGCAGGCCTTCACTGTGTCTGTCTGTCCTCCAAGTGTGATCAATGGTGAGACTCTTTTTTTTTTGTTCCAGCTGACAAAGACAAGATTATTTTATTTCAAAATATAAGGAAACATGTTTTTTAGTATTTTAATGTTGTATATATAGTACACGATAGACTAATTTAGGGCAGGAAGATAGATATTACTGAAGGAGGATGTGAAATTTCAGAGAATTGGTTGGTTCAACCCTGGATATAAGAATAAAGTGAGTTAAAGAATGTGAAATGTCCTCTTCTCTCCAGATCTTGTGCTTGGTAGATATACAATAATGAGCTGTTGGCTAACTCTCCTTGTTTTGCTTTCTTTCCCCGTTCAATTCATTCTTTTTTGCTTGTGTGATCCAGATAAACTCAGATGCAATGGAATTTTTTTTAATATTTAGTTTTTAGTTTTAGATGGACACAATATCTTTATTTTACATTTATGTGGTGCTGGGGATTGAACCCAGTGCCTTGTGCATGTCAGGTGAGCACTCTACCACTGAGCCACAACCCCATCCCCCAGATACAACAGAATTTTGAAAGGGATTTGCTTGCCTATCAGAAGCATCTGTACCCAATCATCAATCAGTACAACATTAGTTCAGAATGGTTTAGAATATTCTTAAATTGTCCCATACTCTACCAAGGTTGTGAGACTTTCTACTCTCTTGCTCCCAACTGCAACATAACCCTTGGCATGTTTTTAAGGGAGAGTCCCAAGCACCATTATTTTTGCTTCATCTCTTTGTGCTCTGGCTGCCTCAGACTCTTTGGGAGTGAGGACTAGCCTTTATCATAGCTGCAGGGAATCACTGTGATGGGACGCACCCAGGTCCAACTCATCAGGAAGTAGGGCTTCTTAATTCAGATGAAGCATCATGCTGTGATAAAGAGATTCCACTATACTACTGTTCACTAGAGCATCCTTGTATCATAATCTGCAGGAGCAGAGGAATTAACACTCTGTGGGGCATTTTTTAGTCAATAAGCAACATAAAGGAGAGGGCAAACAAATCCTTTCCCTTTCCCTTTCTGTGGACCTGTTCTAGGTATCTGCTTCTAAAGTTGTATCCCTGTTTTAGTCAACTGTTTTGCTGCTGTGACTAAGGGACTCAACCAGAACAATTGTAGGGGAGGAAAATTTACTTGAGGGTTTAAAGTTTTAGAGGTCTTAGTCCATAGAAGGCCAGGTCCATTCCTCGGGGATCAAGGTGAGGCAGAATATCATGGTGGGAGAGTGTGGTAGAAGGAAGCAGCTCACATAATTATCAGGAAGCAGAGAGAGACTCTACCCTCCTCTGTATATAAAATATGTACCCCAAAGGCACACCCCCAGTACCCCACCCTCTCCAGCCACACCCACCTTCTTTCAGTCAACATTCAATTAATCCCATCAGGTAATTAATTCACTGGTTGAGTTAAGGCTTTCATAACCCTATCATTTTTTCTCTGAACCTTCTTGAATTGTCTCACACTTAAACCTCGCGTCCAAACCATAACAGTCCTCCTCAGTCATTTCATTTACCACCTCATTTTTTCCCCTCTCCTTTTTAGGCTCATTTGCTTTTTACTTTCCCCCTTTTAGTCAGTCTATGCTGGAATTGCACTAGCTTCTAATAAAATCTTCACACTCGAACCACACATGTTCTCTGTTTTCTAGACAACAAGGAGAACTCAGAAAATTAGATGCCATTTTTTACCCTAAAAGATCAATATGCAGACTGGTAATTTGAAGTGAGTCGTCCACCTGCCTCCATTCGCAGCTCATCACGAAGTTGAAAATATGAACATTTTCCCAGAAAGAAGCCTCCAAAACAGAAACAGGAGTGCTCCCTGTGACAGAGAACACTTCCATCTGAAGAACACTGCTCATGGCTGCCCCTGGCTTCTTGTAAGAAGTCTAAGCTTCTGGCCACAAACATGTGGACTGGTATTGCAGGATTCTCTGTGTCATAAGGACCTTGGATACAGTAGTGATCTCTTAATGATGATCAAGGTACTTTAGGGATCAAGGAGCAGACTTGAGTACGTTACATCCCCAAGTAGGCCAGGCTCCAACGGTGCTTCTTTTGCCCTAAGATGCCTTTTCCTCAACTTACATTTGACTTCATAGAGGTTTGCATCAGCAGCTAATAGGGCTTGGAGGGAGTCAGTCATGTTCACAAACCTCACACCTTCTGTTGTTCCAAGACAGAAGTGAGCTTTGGCTAAATTACAGCCTGTCTTAATAATGTCTCTAAGAACAGTGTGAAAGGAAGTCCTCTGTGTGGGCAGAGAGTTAGGTGGCACATACAATTTCCCTTTTCATAGGTAGGGAGATAGTTTTGAATATATGCTGACTCTTGAAGTGTGGTAAATACCCAAGCTGGATGGAAAGATCTTTGCTATGGATGTCAACCTGCTTTTTCTGTAACACCTCATTGACTCCTCCTCATCCCAGTGCCTGCACAATGGTCCAATGCCCATGGTGGCTCTTTTGGCAGAGAAGTCTAGGCAATGGCTGTAGGAGTATGGGGATATTTAGTATATTTAGTATTACCATAGCTAAGTGTCTAAGTTTTGCAGCAGATATCAAAGCTTGATTCTGGTTGCAGCACCAGTCCTTGGGGAGAAAATGTTTTGAGACAGCAGGGCAATTCTCTAAGATCCCTCTGTCTGGAAAGGGGCAGCTATTCATTCCTATAAGGACTTACATGAGCTGCAATGTAGGTTGTTTTCCCAACCTTATGAACCTCCATCCCATATACCTCTGAGGCCAAGACTGCCTGGTGAACAGATTTAGTAATTCTTACAACTTTACAACACTAAAAATAAATAAACATTTTAGAGAGAATTAAATAAGTGTGACCAATGGAGAAGGGACACAGAATGTACTGTTTTTTCTTTGGAGAGCATCAAGGAAAGCCGAATATGTGGGGAAAAAAACTATTGATTATTTCACTAAGGCACAAGCTTCTTTCTTTCAGTGCTTTCTCAATATATATATATATATATATATATATATATATATATATATATATATTCTTTTACCTCAAAAAATTTAGAGGAAAATGACAACTATGAGAGACAATATGAAAACACATCTAGGATAAGTGGCAAAGAGCCGAGAGTATGTTGTGTGGTGTGCAAATGTCTCTTAGTAAGAAAACATCTGAAAACGTACCCCCTGTTTGTTGACACTTAGCAAGATTACCAGAAAATTCACAACTATAATAGTCTACACATCCACATTATGAAAATGTTGTACTGAAGTTGGGAAGGTAAATATGTATTTTTTACTTTAATTAATTAATTTATTTTTTATTCTAATTTGTTATATATGAGACCTGAATGCATTACAATTCATATTACACATATAGAACACAATTTTTCATATCTCTGTATATAAAGTATATTCACACCAATTTGTGTCTTCATACATGTACTTATGGTAATGATGCTCATCACATTTTACCATCATTTCTAACCCCATGCCCCCTCCCTTCCTCTCCCACCCCTCTGCCCCATCTAGAGTTTGTCTATTTCTCCCATGCCCCCCTTATAATCCCACTATGAATCAGCCTCCTTATATCAGAGAAAACATTTGTCATTTGTTTTTTTGGGATTGGCTAACTTCACTTAGCATTATCTTCTCCAACTCCATCCATTTACCTGCAAACGCCATGATTTTATTCTCTTTTATTGCTGAGTAATATTTCAATATGTATATGTCTTCTTACAGGTATCAATTGAGGTGAGTTTTTCTTAATATTAACAGTTTACTTTAAGAAATTAAAGGATTAAAAATTGAGTAATATTTTTTATCCAGAATATATCAGACTAACCTTGAATTTTTGAAATGAGCATTATTTGGTAACTATTTAATATATTTTTTTTATAATTTATGTGAAGTATTTTATATCATATATAAAATGTCATATTATATTTCTTGTCTTATTGCATTAGCTTAGATTTCCAGTACCATGTTGAAAAGGAGTGGTAAGAGAGGATAGCCTTACTTTTTAAATTGATTTTAAAGGAATTTTTTTTTTATGAGAAAGGGACACAAGCTTTTATTTCCTTTGGAATAATATATCTCACATGTAAAAGGTACTCAACATTTTAAATATTCAAAACATAGCAAAACCTGTTTTAACTTACATGATAGGAAAATAAAGCAAACAAAAGATAAAATAAGCTAAATTTTACAACATTGATAACATCATAAAGTAAGGCACTGTTATTCTAACAGGAATACAGGTAAACTGCTTAAAATTAAATGTCAAATTACTGTGCAAAAGTAAATATGTGCTTAGGGTTAGTTCATCCTCACTGTCAAGTTAAAAGTTAAAAGGTCACATAAAGGGATATAATCACATTGTCAATAAGTGCCTCATAGAGTATCTACTTCAAAAGCCTGACTTTATAAATGATCAAGGTAAATGCAAATGTATATTTTCTTAGAATGATGATGCCTAAACCATAACATGGATTTTGTAGTATACAGAAGTTTTTTTCCCTAGTTAAAAGCATGTAATAGACTGTAATATTTAAGTATCTGGCAGAAAGTAGAACAGTATATTGAGATAATGTGAACAGTGTTTTCAAGAGATAATATATGGAACATAGAAACCACCTCATAGCTGCAGTGATATGGGATGAGGAACAAGGGACATTGATACCTCCCACTAGGCTTGAGAATGAGTGAAGGAGAGACCACTGAATCTGGAGATGGAAGGAGAAGGAGAAGGATGCCCATTGGATCTCTGACGTTTCATTAAGCCATAAAGTCAGTCTAGACCTATCAATATGCAACCTTCACTCCTTCCATTCTTGTCATCTGGTGGTATTCCCAATCATTGCACTAAATTAGAAACCAGAGGGCAAAGGATCCCTGTATACTGCCATCTACAGGTCAACTACTCTTGGCAGGAAACAGAGTTAAGAAGATAGGATAAGGCATCTGGTGGTAATCAGCTCAGGAATGGTATGAATGTGGAGTTTTAGATAAAACAATGGGTGGTGACTATTAGCTCTGATAATACATGGTGGAAAGGGCCTTCTATCTCAAGCATTTCCTGTTTACACTGAATGACATTCACTCTTTGCTTTAACTCCCCTAACATGCATTTCCTTAGGGGGGAGATGCATTCATCTGAGGTTATTTTCACTTTATTTGGATTTATTATTGGTCTCAATTATGACAGTTACTACAGATTGAATATGTGTGGGGTATGTTGAAATCTCAGCTCTGAGATGATGGCGTTTGGTATTAGGAGATGGCCCTTGCAAAGTGGTTAAACCATGAATGTGGAGACCCCAAGAAAGGGACTAGTTTCCTTACTAAAAAGAACCCAGATCACTCTCTTGCTCATTTTTCATCATGAGATGATACAATGATAATCTGGCTGTCTGTCATGTGGAAGAGGGTCCTCATTAACTGGACCATGAAAATGCCCTGGTCTTGGACCAATCAGCCTCCACAACTATGAGAAATAAATTTATGTTGTTTACAAGCTACCAATTGAGGGTATTTTGCTATAGAAGCTTGAACTAAGATCATAGTTGAGGTTGAAGCACAACAGAATGATATACAATTAATTATGCTTGGCTGAAGATGAGAGGGGAAAAAAGGTTCACACCGATCTTGAGAAACATTGTCTTGGGAGAGAGAATGAAGTCCACCAAAAAAGAAGGAACAAAGAGAACTCAAGAACAAGCCTAATTTTCCTCCCATCATCCATGGTGTAGATTTGCTGTGGAGATCACAGGTGAGCAGAGCTGACAGCAGCACCTGGAAAAGCATCTGGAGCTCCTGAGCAGAAAGTTGGTGTCTGCTCTGCTCAGTGCACCTAGAATGGTTCCCAGATAAACAATTGGTGTGGACCAATTTTATGAAGTCCCAAATGATAAAGATCTCAATTATACTTTGGCCACATATTTTTCCTCCGACCTTGTGAAAATTCTATTAACATTGCTGATTTTCAGTATCCTGATTTAACATTATAATTAACAATGACAACTGTTGATGACAAGTTCCTGAGGAGGCAGATTCTGAAGTGAGAGAGTTGTTAGTGTGCTATTAGGTCAACACCTTTGGGAAAGAGGAGGAAGCAGGTTGGAGCACAGCAGGAAATTGGGCTGTGGATGGTCATGACAATAGCCTAGCCCGCCTTGATAGAGATATGCATTGGGATGGACCTCGAAGACTGAACCTGAGTTTTCACAGTGGCCTTGCCCTCTGAATCTTTCAGGTACAAGAGGCAGGAGGCCCCAGGAAGAGGGCATGTTCTCTAGGGGAGTGAGCTGCTGGGGACCTCAGTGGCAGCTAACTATTCTCATAGCTGAGGGAATAGGCCCATTATCCCTGGAGGGGGTATGTGGTGGGGTTTGTGGGGAGCACAGTGGCCATATGGTTGTGACAGAGATAGAGCATTGCAGATTTATTAGTCATAATTATGATTTCAAAAGATTTAAACAGGAACAGACATTCTCAGCCCTTTGAATGCTGAATTGCTGAGAATCCAGTTTAATTATAGATAGGTTGTTTTCTTTCCATCAAAATCTGCTTGTGTCCCTCCAAAGCTTGCTTAGATAGAATTAGGATCAAATATCAAATAAGATTCTAGGCTAGTTAGCCTAGTTTCTTGGCAACTGTATGTTTTATGTTATTTATTTATTTATCTATCTATTTACTTATTTATTTTTTATTTATTCAGATACTTTTCTGGTCCTGTGATACTGCAAAAATGCTGGATGATATTATGGTAAGAGTATGTTTAGCTTTGTAGGAAAGCGCCATGATTTTATTTTGCTGATGGTGGAAATAATTATTTTAATGTACTTTGCTGTGAAATTAAGTATTCTGTTTTAAGAGAGAAAAGTTGGCACTGCATATCTTCGATAAAATATAAATGTGTGATAAGGATTTCATGCAGGAATTTTTAAAAATTGGTTTCATTTTTTGCCTACTGTATACCAATATATTTGTTGAATTTGAGTTTGATCATAAGTAGCTTCATTTCCTGTGAGATTTACTAATAAATGGCTTCTTTTCTCTATTTTTTCCTTTTATGGATTATTACTTGTCTTTGATATACCTTAATCCCTTGCCCATGTGCAAATCTCTTTTTAATTTAGTTATCAGTATTTTTACTCCTATATTTTTTAGTAGTATGATAAAGCATAAGTATTCCAATTATTTTTGTTCTTTTTCATGCAAATTTAAAACGTGTGTATCTTTGGCTTGGCATGGTGGTACATGCCTGTAATCCCAGTGATTTGGGAGGCTGAGGCAAGAGGATTGCAATTTTGAGTCCAGCCTTAGTAACTTGGCTAGGCCCCTGAGAAACTTAATGAGAACCTGTCTCAAAATAAAAAGTAAAAATGTCTGGGGATGTGGCTCAGTGGTTAAGTGCTCCTGGGTTAAACATTCAATCCCTGGTACCAAAAACACAATAAATAAATTGAAAAAATAGTGTATATCCTGGAAGGACATATGACTGAAAGAGGCTTTTAAAATTAATCTGAGGTTCGTTTAGCAGAAACTTATAATCAATTTACATTTATTGTCAAAATGGAAGAATTTAAATTATTCCAGCTATAATATATTACATTTTCCTTTTACATTTTTCTTATTTTACATTGCTTACTAATATTAATTGATGAAATGTAATTGCTTCCCATGTCATATTTCTCATAGTAGGTTTCTCTTTAAATCCATTTAAACTTTAATGTCTTCATCAATATCATTTGTACTCAATAATATTTACACCTTTTGTTGATATATTATTTTATTGCATTTCAGTTTTTACTGACTGTCTAGGGTATTGGAGTTTTATTTTTAATGGCTTTTGATTTTAATTTTAGTTTTGTTTTTGACATTAAGTGTCTTTTGCTTTGCATAAAGAATTATTAAGTTTAAGGAAGTTTAAACTACTGAATTAACATTTGTAGGCCATATTATCAAAAATTACTTTAACCTAAATTCTGTATTTTACTGGAGTTAATGCTTGTCACTATTTCTTGTACTTCATAGTTCTTTTCAAAGTTTCTCATTCTTACATTTTTGCTTATTCATTTACTGATACACTAACATAAGCATATATTGAAGATATATTATTAAATCAGTTTAATATGTATAGATCTTCAGTTGCATATGATTTCTAATATATTGCTTCTTGTTTTTTGAGCTGATGATTTTTCTGTTGACTCACCACTTTCATGTCTAAGTATCTAAGGTAAATAGTAAGCATCTGCATTAGGACTTCATTAATAATTGGGGTTAATATATTTTTCTTCCTGGAGAACTCTTCTGAGCCTGATGGGCTCCGATGGATAATGAAAAATAAAAAATCAGTGTATGTTTTCCAGAGTGGAATTATGGGGTGTGGGTGCTAATTAGTTCTATTTTGCTAGTGTTATTTTTGACACATCAATGGGAAATATATGTAAAGTTATTCAGTAAGTCACATGGTGTTCAGGGGTTTAGTAGGTTTGGAGTAATTAGTATGAAAGATTGAGATCCTTTGGAAGAAAGAGATTCTATGTATCCTACAGATAGATGTATTTAGAATTTCCTGATGTTCACACATGCTGTCTTGCATTCTGTAGCTTAGTTCTTATGTATGCCCACCAACATTCCATGGTAAAGAAGAGGAAAGTGTAGTTCAAGGTTAAGTAACTAGTACCTAAGTCCCCATTGGGAGGAGACAGGATGCTCTGAAAGGACAGAATCTTTGGTGACACCAGTATTCAGAGAGTGGAGTCTGTAACTGAGCAGAAGCAGAGAGGCCAGAGGGCCAGGACTAGAGCAGGAAGGGCATGGTGTTGTAGAGGTTAGGAGAAGAGAGAGCCCAGAAAAGGAGGATGCTCAGCTACCTGCAGCACACCCCAGTCAAACCATCTGAAAACCAAAAGAAATGCACAAGAAATCCTATAAATAAGCAGAAGAAAGACCACTAGAGTACAGGCAAAGGGTCAGAGGGAAGGAAGAAGGAGGGGAGAGAAAGGGGAAGTACTGGAGACCAGATTGGAGCAAATTATTTTCCATGTTTGTATAATTATGTCAGAATGAACCCCAATATTATACATAAATGTATTGCATTAAAAATAAAAAATAAAAACAAGAAATGGGCACCTGCGTGAATCAGGGGTAACCTTACCCCAGTAGCTGCCAGTTGGAAGTTCCCATGGAAATGGAGGACAGGGATGGCACAGTCAGGGTGTAGACATGAGCATGGACTCCCCTCCTCAATGAATGCAGGTATGGGGTGGACCAAAGAGCATGGTTGCTAACAGTGCACACATTATAGACACAGGTCTGTGAGGTTTGTATGTGACAACTTAGTTGAGAGGGAGAAAGTAAATAAACCATTGTTATGGTTTGGATGGGAGGTGTCCCCCAAAAGGTCATGTGTGATACAAAGCAAGAAGGTTTAGAGGAGAAATTATTGTGTGATGAGAGTCTTACCCCAATGAGTGGATTAATCATCAGATGGGAATTAACTGAGTGGTAACTGAAGGCTGGAGGAGGTGGGCATCGGGGGGCTGGGGGTATATATTTTGTATCTGATGGGTGGAGTCTCTGTTTCCTAATCATTATGTGAGCTGCTTCCCTCCACCACACTCTTCTGTCATGATGTTCTATCTCACCTCCAGCCCTGAGGAATGGAGCCGACCTTCTATGGACTGAGACCTCTAAAACCATGAGCCCCCAAATAAACTTTTTCTCCTCTAAAATTGTTCTTGTCAGATCTTTTCATCATAGCAATGAAAAAATTGACTAAAACAACCATCAAGAGAGAAGAAGCCAACCACCCAAGTCTCAATGCCATCCACTTGCAAGTGGGCTAAATCAGGAATTAAAATCAAGTGTAGGAAAGATGTGTTTAAAGGAAATAATGGAGGTGAGTGAAGATAAAGGTGCATTTTAAATTATGGGATCTGGAAGTGAATAATATAAAGGAAAAAAGGGTTTCGATGAATAAGTTATCAAAATGGAATGGGATAAAATGAACCTGCCTTAATTCTGCATTTGTCCACTAATGCAGAGGCCAGAACCTTCACGGTCTTATGAATGTGGACTCTGTCTTTGTCATAGCATGAAAACTAAAAGATTTCACATCACTCTCTAAGTTCACTCCTGCTAGGATTAAAAATAAATTTCCCTTAAACACATTATCCTCTAAAATGTTCCTTTCACTAATCTCCTGGCTAATGTATTTTGCATTGTTACTGAAAGACATTTGGCCCTCACATGCACACAGAACAAACACATGTGCAAACAGAAATAAGCACATGTGTGCCATACTTGCCGACATGCATGTTCATGTGCATACACACGTCTGTGTGCATACACGCATGTCTGTGTGCACACACCTGCACACTCTTGCACCCTACTTTCCTAATATCTATCACCCTTTCTAATGCTATCATCCTTTCTCCTCTTCCTGAGTCTCTATAGCAGAGACAGCTTATAATGTCAAAGTCCTCTGTGAGTTTCTATTATCAATTTTCAGAGTGCAACACATACAATTTTGTGTGAGGGCCATATCTTATGTCTCATTACTCATCACAACATATTAGGTACAGGGCTCTGTAGAGAATGTATCCTTAGTAATCATTTAGTGGTCAATTCATAGTGGCAATATTTTAGGAACACATTGAGGAACCTGTGCAGAGCAATGGCACCCAGGCAAGAAAGGGGAACAACATGGCTCTGGAGAGCTTGTCTGTATCAGGTATGAGCTCACTGCTTCTAAGTGTTCTTATATAAGAAAGTAAGACACATGCTAAAAATACAAGTTTTAGAGATCTTTTTCCTACTTGTATTGGAGCTGAACTGCTTTGCATAGTCTTTGGAGAAAAGATTGAAATCCTTTTAGTTAGCATTATGAGTCAGCTGTATATATTTATGACATAGATTTTATGGAGTGCATATATTTATTTTGGAATGGTACCTGTAGGAATAAGGAAATCAAGACAAATGTCTTAGGTTGCCTCTGTGTGATACCTGAGCAAGTTACACATTCTACCAATTGGTTCAAGAAATCATGCAAGCATGCAAGTTAATTGTTTGGAATTTAGAGTGCAGAAAATATGAGAGAATGAGTTTTTCATTATTTTTGCTTAGCACAGATATCATTCAAACACGAAAAACTATATTGCACTTTTAAAGCATGTATATGAATACGTTTGCCAGTATTTGACATTCTCTATTTGCACACTTATTGTGAGGTGGAGGCTTCACTTTGGCTCCAGGGCAGGCTACAGAATTCATTTTAAGGGGGGTAAAATCATATTTGGAATAATATCTCCTACCCTCAGCACTAATCCAGGTAAGACCCTGGCAATTGGTGAGCCCCACTGTGTCAGAGAAAAGGGATGCTTCTCTGCAGATCAAAATGAGTGGAATGTGCTTATTACTCTGCATAAAGGAAAAAGAAAAAGCAACAAAGTGAGAATGTGAAGTTGGATGAGGAAGTCGCAGGAACGTGAGTAATGTTTCATTACCCAAGAGCAGGCAAGGGGTGAACGCTGCATGGTCAATATGAACTAGAAAGTATGAACATCTGACATGAACTGGTCTTTGTAGGAATTGTGAGCACACACTGACCCACACCTGCCTGCATGTTCTTCTAACTCAAGTGCCTGCTGCAGGTTGGCTCTGAAAACACCAGGAGGCATACCTGGAACACTGTGGGAAAACTTGGAGAGCAACTATAGGAGTGGGGACTTAGGCTTTGGGGGCTTTGAGGCCTCTGGGTTGCCAGTTTCTACAAGCTGAGAAATGGGGGAATCATTATTTCAATGATAAGAGGTGGTGTAAATTCAAGATGTATTTTTGTGGCATCTGAAAAGATGCTCAGCAAAATGCTAAACAAAAATAATGAAAAATGAATACAGAATAATGAAAACAGAATAATGAGGATATGACCAGTGTTTAAATAGATGAAGTTTTATTGTCAGGATTAAATCAATTTGACAAAGACTACAGTGCACTGTGGCCAGTCTTATGGATGCAGAAGAGCTTAGGTTAGACACAGTGTATATCAGAGACAGGAAGAGACAGACAAGATGAGATGAAATAGGAAAGAGTGTGGTGAGAACTTGAGAGAGTGGCCACTTTAGAATAGGGACCCTGGGAGATTTCTCTGCAGATACTGAAAATAGAAGGAGGAAATGGGTTTGATTCCTGTGGGAAGGGACAGTGATAAACCAGTGGGAGTTTCTGTAATGGATACACCACAGAGGTGCAGTGTACAACAGACTACCAACTATCAATGAAGTGCCATCATTTAAGACCCTTAAAACTACCTGCCCAGCACCATGGGGCTGTGTCTCTCCCTGGGTACTTATCTTTTCTACTTTGTTCAATTCGCATTTCTCCTCAATTCTTTAACTCCTGCCTCTCGGGCTTACAGAATTCTGAGCACATCCTCAGCCACATCTCTGGCTCTCAGCCCTTCTCTGTGCTCTCTCTCTGGCTGACCAAATCCCCACGGTGTGAGAACTCAGGGCTGACCTCCCCAGGGCACTGGGTCCTCCCTCCAGCCTCGCATCTGGCAGCCACTGTGCCAGGCATGTCCACTTGCTCCTGGTATCTGTGTTGGATGTTCCATCTCTGTTCCCTGCCATCTAAATCTCATGATGTCATTCTGCTCATGCGTGCATCCCTTCTCCTGTAGCTACTCCCACATCCACCCCCTGACATGAGCACCCTTGGACACTGCAGTATCCCCCAGGTGTGGTCACAGTTTTAAGTTCCTTCCCTAGGGTGTCTTCTTGAGGGGCTGTCCATGACCATGCATTTGGGTGTCACCCCCTCAGGCTGTCCCATCTGTTTCCTGGTGTGCCTTTCTCCAGTCACCCATCACCATTTGACATGTCCTCTAGTTTATTTATGGTGTCTGTCCTCACAGAGGGATGATTCCTGAAGAGCCCGTGGTGATTTCATATACTGTTTTGTTTTTTTGTTTTTTTAACTGGTCTTTCTCCAGTACCTAGGACAGTTCCTGGCACTGAGCAGCCTCAGTCACTCAGGCAGTGAGACTTAAACATGGAGGAACTGGTCTGTCCAAAGTGCCTTCTGAGCAAGTCCTTTAGAAAGCAAAGAGAGGATGGTGGTTTATAAACAGGTTGCTTAGGGTGAGACACAGCTTCATGCTTGACCAACCTGGGCATTTCTAAGTCTGAATAAACCATTTTGTAATGAAAAGACAAATTGACTACAATATCATGCCCAAGATATGGACAGAGTGAATCAAATGGACAACATCTTTCTTTGACATCTAAGTAAAATAAACTACATAAACCCCAGTGATTATTTCCTTGTGGTGTTTCTTCTCTTCCTACATTTGAAGTTTGTTAATTAATAATACATCCATGTAGCTTACTTTTCTAATCAAACATGAAGGGTTGGTGTCGTATAGGAAATAAAAGTTTCCCCAAAATAGCCCAAATATCTTTATTTACAAATGCATGTTCTTTAAACATAATAGTAAAAATATAACCATCCCCTTTTACAGCATACGTTGTGTGTTTCTCAAGCTAGTTTTAGGGTGGTGTCTGGGAGCTACTGGCAGGAATGTTCAGTCCTATGTTGCCTCTTGCTGCTCTCTGCAGGGGTTGTTGAGCTGCAGTGTAGAATAGGAAGTGGGGGTGGAAGGAGATACATGGGGTGGGGAGGGGACTGGGCATATAGCAGCTGTCTTACAGGAAGACTGCTCTCTTTAGGAGCAGTGCAGCTGTAGTCGGGGAGAAAGCTGCAGTTTCATCCTCAGCCCATCAGGTGTAAAACCTACACCTGTAGAAGAGGACCTCTTAGGCCTTTGAAAGAAGAACCTGGCTGAAATTCCTTTGTATGGAAATTTATTAACATTGAGCCTTGGGGCTGGGATGTGGTAGCGCGATCACCTGGCATGCATGCGGCCCGGGTTCGATCCTCAGCACCACATACAAACAAAGATGTTGTGTCCGCCAAAAACTAAAAAAAAAAAAAAAATAAATAAACATTAAAAATTCTCTCTCTCTCTCTTTAAAAAAAAAAAATTGAGCCTACCTAAAATCTACTGGGGTATTTTCCCTACTCAGGTCTAATGATCCATGCCTCTGAGTGCTGGGGTTATCTCTGCAGGTCTTTTTCCAGAGTTATTTTATTTTCTAAAAGAGCAGTGCTTTGGTATTATCATAGGCATATGTTAATTTTGGAGAAATGTATCCGTGAGTAACTATCGAGATAGGGCCAGCACATTGGGCAAATTTTGGTCATTCTTTATCTCATTCATTTAAAAAATTTTTCATCCGTGGAATTTGCTGTACTCCAGGCTCAGCTTTCAGGGATCAGAATTGATCACGATACCATGAGTTAAGCAGCTGAGTGAATTAGACACAATCTTTTGCATCAAAACTAGGACCAAAGCAAACATTCAGAACACATCTCAGGTTAAATAAAAAATTGCACACACATGTGAAAAAGCTGCAGTTGTGCTATTGTACCAGCTTTATGTTCATCAAATATAACCTACATCTTATCCACATCTGGGAAGGCATGTGTCATCTATGCAGGGCTGATGTTGAATGCAGGTACCAAATAGGTGATGTTTTTACTCTGTAATTGGAGATCTTTATATTTGTAGTACTCACATACTAATTTTGTGTTTTTTAAACACATGTCTTAGGTCAAGGCCACATGTGGTTCTAAGGACCTTAATCCTAATAGCTTTCAGTTACTTTCTGCTTGTTTTACAATAGTTCCTTTTAAGAATTGTGGTGATATTTTCAAATGTTAAAAATTTATTGTGAGTTATCATCTTCTTGTTACCATACTATTTTCTTCTGTTATGTTGTTTTTTGTTTTTTAATTTTTTGCCTGCTCTTCTCTGTGTTTGCTTTTCCATTTATGGTACAGTGTGGAAAGAAAGAATACAGTGCTCTTCCTTTTGCTATTTATATGCTCATTTACCTAATTATCAATACCAAGAATTAGACTGTTTTGTTTTCTGTAAGGTGAGGGGCCTAAACACTTTTATTACTCATGTCATCCCTCATTTCAATATTGAAAACTACCTAGGTTTTAAAAAATTACTTTTAAAAATATATAATTAGCATTTATTGACCCATGTTTATCACAATTAGAATAACTGGCCAGGTTTTTGCTGAACAGCTTTTGATATCCATCACCAGTTATTTTAACATTTATTTTTACTACAAAATTAGTTCTGAGCTATCTTAATTTACTTTTGAGTTGCTTATTGTCTAATAAAGTCATAGTTAAAATTGTGTGTAAATTTGTTTCGAGAAGGGCAAAGGATCATTTCTGTTCTTCATTTCATTATTTCATTTGTTTCTTAGTTGCTCTCACATTACATTGATAACTGACTATAAAGTTCTCTGAAGTCCTCTCTTTTACTATAAGTACTTTATAAATGATGTCCCATTTGTCTTTTGAAAATTAGAAATAGCATGAGGTATGAGTTTCTCTAAACTTTGTTCTTTGAAAAACTTCTAGTTAATAATATATTATACATTATTTTTCTTTAAAATGTGACTTATTTTCTATAATTATTTCATTTACTATAAAATAAAATGCATACTGTGATATTCTTTCTCTTCTGTATTTTCTTTTTTATTTTTCAGCTTTGATTTTAATTCTGTTTCATTTTTTTCACATTATGCCCCAGGTGCACTCATTAGATGTTCAACTTAGATCTTATTTCCCTACCTGCCACTTTTATCACTGTACTTTCTTTTTTTTGGGTCATTTTCCTCTTCTCAGATGACATATAAGTTTATTTTTCCTTAATGTAACAAAATACTTGAGGCAGGCTACTTTATAAAGTAAGCATTTCAGCCAGGTGTGACTGGTGCATTTCTGTAATCCTTTTGGTTTGGAAGTCTGAGGCAGGAGGATAGTGAGTTCAAAGCCAGTTTTAGCAACTTAGGGAGACCCTGTCTTTAAATAAGAAATCAAAAAGGGCTGGGAGGATAGTTCAGAGATTAAGCACCCCTGGGTTCAATCCTGGGTACCAAAAAACAAAAAAGTTTCATTTTAATTCATAGTCTTGGAAGCACAAGTTCAAGCAGCTACATCTATTGATGGCCTTCTTACTTATAGAATCTCAGAATATCCCATGGCAAGAGACAGGCCATACATGTGTATGTGTGGGGGGAGTCATCTGATCTCTCTTTCCCTTCTTATATACCATGTGGATTCAGCCACAAGTTCTCCACCTTAATGACCTCATGTAACCCTGATCACCATGCAAGGCCTCACTTCTGAACATCAAGGTCAGGCTCAGTTTCCACCTTCTCAATTCCTCTCTCAAGGTCAGCTGTAGTTACTGACTGTTTAATGCTTTGGCCCTTCCTCCTCCTCGCCTCCACCTCAGTCTTGTTCCTGTCTCATCTCTTGTCCTGGTGTGTCAGCCTCTCTCTGTTCAAGCCCTCCTGACCCTGTTTACAGAGACCATGCCTTGTGATCATCAATAAGAACTGCTTGCCTTTTCCTGATTCCCCTGGTTCCTGTATTAATGCACCTGAAGCTGTTCTGGGTGTTTTTGCATGGTCTTCACAATGGCATCCCTTCCCTCTTGGTGACCACGGTGGGTGACCCTCGAGGAGTCATACCTGCATGAAATCTTCTCCTCCAGCAGAGGAAGGCCATGTGACAAGGTTCTATCCCAGTGTGGCAAGGGTGGATGTCACAGCCGTGGGAGGTTCTGGTGCAGAAGACCCAGCCTTGGGAAATGGAGTGGCAAGTCCCCCACTGGCCTGGAGGAGTAGGCTGCTGCATGGTGAGGGTCCCTGTGGCTTAGCACTGTAGGAGGTCTCTGGAGCTGAGGTGGCCCCAGAGGACAGCCAGTGAAGACAAATCTTGGTTTTACAACCATAAGGAATTGGGAGAAAATTGAAATCTAGATGAACTTGCATCCCACTTGACCTCAAATTTGTAGCTATCTGAGACTACAGAAATTTTAAGAAAATAAGTAATCTTTTTGTGTTTAGCTGCCAAGATGTTGGTAGTTTGTTATTCAGTGATAGAAAAGAATGCATTGCTTTGAAGTATTTTGAAAACATCTTCTTGCTTTCCTTTATTCATTTTTATAAGAAACCCCATAGACTGCAAATATTTATTAATCCATTAAACCATTATGTTTCTTTCATTATCACAACAATAAGGAGTGTAACTTAGTGGTCAAATGCTTGCCTGTCAGGTTGAGGCCTTGGGTTCATTCTCTATCACCAAAACAATAGCAACAACAACAACAACAACTGCAAAATAACCCATGGAATTAAAATTTAAAAAAAAAATAAATTCAGCGCTAAAGATTTTGTAAATATTATTTGAAGAAAATACATAGTTTTGCCTGCCTTTTATAGGAACTCTTAAAGTCACTTTAAGAGTTGTAGAGAATATTTTTCATGCCTAGAAAATGTTTATATTAGTCAAGAATACCCCAAATTACAGCAATTTTGATTCACATCTGAGAATAAAATCTTGTCTTCTTATTGGTGTCCCGGAAGAGTCTTTTAAAGCTTGTGACTGAATAAATTAGTCAACTGAGTGGAAAAATATGCATAAAATTTACCCCCACAGCTAAAACCCTTGAGCCCCACAGAAAGGCTATATTTTTGCTTTAAATACATATTTTGGTGTCTTTAGGATTGTATTAAAATGTCCTGGGGAAATGAACTACATGGTTGAGCCTTCTTTTCCTACAGATGTGTCACAAATAACCTTTGAAGGCTTTTTGGAGTGAAGCTCCATGGGAGTTCAAGCAAGGGGAAGTTGAACTCCTTTCTCTGTCTTCCATGCACAGTCCCCAAACCCTCTCTGAAACCAAGAAGAGAAAATTGCTGTTCCCTTTGCAAAGTGGATGTGGATTGTCCACCATGATGTGTTTCTCAGCCTCCCTTCCTTCACACAGAAAAACACCACAGACTGGGGCATTTAGACAACAATATGTCTTCTAGTTCTGGAGGCTGGGGTCCAAGATCAAGGGTTCAGTAAGGTGGGTCTCCCTAGACTTCTCTCCTTGGCTAGTAGATGGCCACCTTCTCCCCACGTCCCCACCTGGTCTTCACCTGGGGTGCATGCGTCCTAATTTTCTCTTCTTATAAAGACAGAGTTGAGATTGAATTACAACCCACTCTAATGACCTAATTTGTTTTTAACGACCTAGATTCTGGGGGTTAGGATTTCAGCATATGAATTTTGGGGGTATGGTTCAAACAATGTCTGTGCCTTTTCAGCATTCACAAAAACAACAGTGTTATAACCTTCCAATCAGCAGGTCTCCATAATACTAGCCTTGTCAGCCACATAGGCTCACAACACTGCTTTGGATGAATTTGAACAAACATGCCAATTATTGTCTCCTGTTTCTCCAATATTCCTCCAGAATGGTAATTCTGGAATGTGTGAGTTGTTGACAAAATGCCTTTCCAATGTAGGGCAGAAGAGGGATTCTGGGTTCCTTAACATGATCCTTACAGCAAGCACATAGAGTGGGTTAGTACCAGGATAACAAGAACCTTAACTTTTGGTTAAATATTGCATATGAATACCAAATGGCTTTTTCCTTAACAAATCATAACATATATATGTTAGTATAGCAAGTGATAAACATTGGTTAAATATATTATTTCGCAACAAATATTGAACAGGAAGCAAGAGCTAAGTGCAATATCTAATATAATTTGTTAGAAAAATAAAATATCTTGCCTTTTTATTATAACATCAAAGCCAGGGTAGGTGAGGAAAATTAATTCACACAGAAACAAATTGCTTACAGGGAGTATCCATATCTTGGAAAAATTTATCTGTTTCAGTAACATATGGGCTTCTCTTTAGAAGCATCAGCTTTTCCAGATCCCATTAGGCATGCATCTTTCTAAATAGTTACTCCTAAACTTCATAAACAAACCAAACAACATATGGAATGGTTATGATTTGCATAAAATATGAAGTGGGAAATATCCATTAAATTCTTCCTAAGTTTGTTGTACACTTTCTTTTTGGAAAAAAACATACCCATGGGTAAAAACTGTCACTTTGACTTATGATTATTTTTTAAATTGACACTTCATCTAATGGCCACCTGCTTTTCTAAGACCCTCATTACTCCTTTTAAGCACCATACATTTATTTTTTTTAAGTTGATTTTTTTCTGGTTACAAACAATTTTTTTCCCCTTTGATGTTATAAAAGAATCTGTGTCAGGTCCCAAATGTTTCCACTTGTACCGTATTTACTGAGTTGACGATGTTGGAGACACATAGGAAGGATCAAGAACAGATTCCACAATGAGTCCCTTCTGTCCTGAGAAGGGAAGTTTCCCCTGGGTTTTGAGACAGTAAGTAGGTCTTCTCACCCCCAGCCAGGACGCTCGTTTGTAATTAAACATGACCTGGCATCACAGGAAGAACCAGGACGCAGCCTGGCCTCCTGTGTCTCAAACTTGATTACATCCGCATGTATGAAAATCCTTAAAAAGTGATATTTTTGTATCATTGTGTATGTGCTGCATTTATAGAGATGGAGGGAGCAGGGAACAGGTTGGGTAAGGCTGTTGGTCCTGCATGCTTTTTTATTTTATCATACTGCATTTGGTCACTCCATTTGTCCCTCATTTGCCACATTTTTGTTAAGGGTATCAAATGCCAAGCTGTACATTTTGTCTTGTTATAAGACTAAAAGGTTAAGTTCCCCCAGAAGCAAACCTGACTGTTAGTAGTATCAGAGTGCCCAGCCAACTCCAGCACCGCTTCCTCTGTCCAGGACTGCCGCAGTCTGGCTGCAGCAAAATAACCGGGGGATGACGAGCAACTTGTGTACATTGATACAGCAGGAATGGGAGCCGTTTATTGTAGGACAGGAGGGGTATATATACATTCCACACAGCTTATCTTAATTAACATAAACTAGATACAGCAGTCAACCAATAAAGAATCTCCACACTTAATGGCTCACTGGCGTTACTTCACAAACCACTCCCTCTGGCAAAATGCCAGGTGCCATCTTGACTTGTTGACAGACCCTAACACAGGACTCAGTTTTCCTGTGGCTGCTGTGGCTACCAATGTGGGTCACAAGGCTTCCAATCTCAGAGAGCTCCTGAGTTTAGAGAAGATAATGAGCAGGAAATTAATTCAGAACATGCACAACACTTAAAAAATGTAAGTTCTTGTTTTCTAGGATACACTATCAAATTGATTTGCCTCTAGATAACACAGGACAATCTGAGACTAGGATGAACTCCATCAGTCTGGGTCCATCCAGTGCCAGCTCAGACACAAACTTGGGTTACCGGTGGTCCCCATGATCCTTGATCCCCACAACTATCAGGGCAAGACTGGGCAGACCAAACAGTCTCTCTAGAACCTTCTAGAGAAGAGGCAGGGAACCAAATCTGTGTTTGGATTTTTTCCCAGCTAGAAGGTTCTGTGAGGACCCATCTCTGTGGGCAATGTCCAGCCCAGTTCTCCTTAAGACCAGCAGTATTCCCACCCTGCACATATCCAGATACAGGGCACTTCTAGGAAGTGAATTCCAATTACCAAGAAGTTGAGCAGACATAAATGGGGAAAGAAAGATGGCAAGGAAAAGAGGAAAACGAACAACAACAACAAACTATGGCAGGAAAGGCATCATGATGCAAGAAAGAGGAATAATTAGGATGTTTAATTAGGATCTTTAGAAATGGTGGTTCTTATTGAAATATGAGTTCCAAAGTCTGCAGCTTCAACAATAACAACAACAAGAAAAGTAAAAGAGCATTTAAAGTGTTAACATTTCAAAGTATGTCTTTCTTTATATATGGCAATTCTACTCCTGGTATATACATCATGAAGACAAAGGTAAGATATGTGCTATGTTTACTCCCACATTTTATGGTGTTTACTTTGTATTACATGATGTGCAAAAGCTGTTACCATATTTTGGTACATTAAGTGTGCTCTGCTGGGTTTTTATCCACCTTTGTGTTTGTGATGTCCAGTGAAAAGGCTTGTGCTGATGTCTTATAGTTATGGAAGGAAGGGCTATTGTTAAAAAGAAAGTGTCCATTACATACCATGGTGTGTATAATATGAACTCACTTTTGTCACTGTGTGCACGTGTGTATAGGTTAAAGCACAAGCCAGAGGATGGCTTCAATGCAAATCTGTATGGGTGTTTTCGTTGGAGTAGTATTTTATTTTTTATATTTGCTTATATTGTTTATTTGCATATGTTTTCTTTTATTATTATTTTCTGCTGTAAGCACACCTTCTTCTGATAATCAGAAAAAAAATCTACATAAAGTCATGGTCTCTGTGCAGTAAAGATGAGAATGCATAAGAACTGATCCATAATTTTTGGAGAAATCTCTCTTGTATTCCTTATTGGGTCTAGCAGTGTACTTTTATGTTTTATTAAGTGTTTCTGATCAATTATGAAATCTAAAGACATGAAATAGTTTTCATTATAAGAAATCTCATTCCTATGAAATATGAGTAAAATAAATGGATGCCAATTAAAAGTCATCAATACCAGTTTTATAGAAAAAAATGTGAAGAAAATTTGAAAAAGGAGATTTAGCATCAGAAAATATTGGTGTGGTAAGGAAGCAATCACTATATGCAAAATTTCATTCTTTTAATAAAACACGTCTTTTTGCATTAAATTGTTTTTTTACCTTATCGCTGCTTTTGTATATCATTCTTAAAAATAATTTCTGCAACTGTGTCAGAGTATCAGTGTGGAAGAGAGTGGAGGAGCCTGGTGCTGATGCTCTTGTCATGAGCTGCCACCATGGTGTGAGACGCTGGCTATGCATGGTGGAGGGCAAGCACGTGTGCCCGTCCGTGTGTTTGTTCAAATCTACCTGTGTCAGGAATCACCTAGCAACACTGTGCAGAGACAGGATCCAGGACGCAGCTCAGGGATTGTGTCAACAGTGAGGAGAGAGTGCTGTATAATCAACTGACATACTGCTCAGCTCTTTTTAAAGAAAAAAAGTATATAAGATTAATTTCCAAGCTATGTTTAGCATGTGAGCTCAGAGCCCAGACTGCCAAGCACTCTGTGTGTCATGTTCTTGGCCTGGGAAATACAGTGCACCATCCTGTTTAGTTATTCCAGATCCCTACAAAGAGCTCCTGATGGTCATCTTTCTCAGACCAGCAAGGTTGTAAACTACGGTCACAAACCACTCCCAGGACTCCTACTTGTTGTGTTGTTTGTGGGTATAAAACATGAACATGCACATTTGTGTAGTATATAGTATATAGTCTATCTATCTATCTATCTATCTATCTATCTATCTATCTACACACACACACACACACACACACACACACACACATACTATGTTAGTATATTACTTTGGATTCTCTGGAGAACCAGAAGCAATAGGATAAAAATAGAGACATCAAGAGATTTATTAGAAAGAGTTGACCATGACACAACGGAGGCTGAGAAATCTCAAGGTCTGCAGATGGCAAGCTGGAAACCCTGAGAGCTGATGATGTTGGCCTGAAGACAGAGAAAATCAGGGTGCTATCTCAAAGAACCCAGGCAGAGACAGAGGTCTCTTTATTTCTCAGAATTTTGTTCTATGCAGGTCCTTGATGCCTTGGATGAGGCCATCTGTAGAGCCCGGTCTGCTTTCTTTACTCTACTGATTCAAAGGTTAATCTCATTCAGAAATCCCTTTGCCACACAGAAACCCCAAAAAGGATGTTTGACCAAATATCTGGGCATCCCTTGACCCTGTAAGGTTAAGACATAAAATTAATTGACGTATATATTTTATGTACACAAAACACACATATACACAAACTCACAGATATATAGAGAGAATAGTATCATATATGTTTTACACATGTATTCATATATGTGTGTATATATTCATATATATTGAAGATACATATACATGTTTTACATATATATTCATATATATGTGTATACATATTCATGTAGTCCAAGAATATATATGTGTGTGTGAGTAAAGAGAGAGACCAGGATAGGAGAGCAGAGACTCTAGAATTCTAGATACAACTGTACTATTGACTAACTGTGTACAAGTTAAGAATTCATTTAGCTTTCAAGGTTATAAATACTAAATCACACACAAAAAAGTTAGGCTTATTCTAGAAACCAATGTAAAAAAAAGTGATTTTCATGAATGTATATACTAAATAAAGCAGTAAAATAATTTGGGCAATACCAGACACTTTGAGGACATAAGTCAAAGGCAATCACTTTCCTCTAGTGGCGTATGTTTTTCTTTCAGCACTGGTGTGATCATAATGCTTCTCAACTTTAGTAGACAGAAGTTTAAGCACAGGCCAAGTGGGTTTTTCAGCTTGTCGTTTAAAAAGAGGGGTGATGTTAGAATATTCACTAAAACACAACACATCTATCTCAGTATTCCATTTTACCACGTATGCATTCAAATATAACTGTTCGCACAGTCAGATTCATAGTGGAAGTATTTTTCTATACACCATAGGATGAAATCTAAGAAACAGTATGAACTTACACACATTATCTGACATTTCAGAAACAGATTTTTTTTTTTTTGGCTTCAAATGTAAGAAATTCAAAATCAAGGGGAAAATGAAATTTTTATTTGGATTCAAAGATGTTAAATCTGTTCAATATGAATAGATCTACACCCAAACCATAGATCTATGCATATCTAAATTTGCAGACAAATGTCTGGAGGGATTATTTAAATCGTAGATCCATTTGTCCTTTACAAATGGATCCTTGCAGGTTCCTTAAATTTGTTCATTAGGCCTCCATATGGGTTGGCTGTTAAGAGACAAATGGAAACAATTTGGATCCAGTCTGCTATGTAAATCAAGGCAGGCAGATGAGAAGGGAAGCTGAGATCTTGTGGGCTTTACTTCTTTTCAATAATAAAATTGCATAGTCCATTTGGGTAATGTCTCTGCATCTTCCCAACCCAGTGAGTAAAGTTATGAGGACAGGTGTCAGTTCCTCACCAAGAACATCTCAGGGTCTTTGTTGGGGAATTGCCCAAGATAGGAACATATTAAGCTGAACCACAAGAAAGTAACTGTGTTTGTATGTCAAATATTTCCAGTCTTAGTGACTTCCTGGGTTCAAACAGAATAGCTCGCCAACAGAATTGGTGTCAGTGAATTAAAAAACATATGTGGAATTCACTCAGAGTAGAAATGGGCATGTTGGTTTCATAAGAGCATTATTTAAAAGAAGGTAACTTTGCCCTCAGAGGTTTTAAGCAATAACTTGAGTATTATCCAAATAGATGTAAATGAATGCATGAGGGTGAAAATATGAGCAAAATTATGGTAAAGCAAAAGTTGATTAGCACACACATAGATTCATCAACTTATTGAATCGCTGTCATGTAATTTTTAACCCATTTCTAAATTATCTGCTTGCCATTTCTTCATTACTTTTATCTTTTGTTTCTGTTGTAATCATCAACTCTCTTAGTCTACAATTCTCAAGTTTGATTTACACTAACCACACAGCTGTAAAGCCTATCATCTTTAACAGCTTCACCCAATCCCTTTCTTATTGATATAAGTCAAATTCCACACATCTGTCAGGCCCCAAACTCAAGCCCAGTTTGACTTAAAATCTTCCCTGATATAAATAAATATCATGTAACTCAGCTTATCACACATTTCTCAGTAAATCATTTTCTGTACTTGTAATTGACAACATTAGTATTATCCTGTATTGTAAATCAACTTCTCACATGTCTCTCTCCTCCTATTGGATTATAAATTCCTTAAAGTTTGGGCCCAGCCATAACTATCATTTCCCCCAGACACACAAGATATTAATGATTACATGATTACATGGTAACTTACTAATTTTGAGCTACACTTCTCTAGAACACTTCACTCAACAATAACAGAATATTCATGATCTTCTATACATGGGACATTTTCCAGGGTAGGCCATTAAACAAACTTAAATAAGTTTATAGCGCTAAAAGTTGTTTAAATAAATGTTTGCTGACAATAAGGGAGTGAAATTCTAAGTCAATAACAGAAAGAAATTTGAGAAATTCATACTATATGAATGTTCACAATCCTATATAAATAATGGGTCAAATAAGAAAGCACAGAAGGCAGTTTACAACATGTGTAAATCAATGAAGCAAGGGAACAGTGTCAAAAATTATGGGGTTTCACTAATGTAGAGTTTAAAGAGACTCTGATTTCATTTCTGAATAAATAAAATGCAGTATCCTCATGGACCACTTATAGACTTCCCACTTACAAAAATCACAATATAAAAGCAAATAGATATCTACTAATGAGGAGCAGGCCAGTTCTGGACTTTAAAAGTTATAGAGAAAAACTTAACTTTAAGAAGAATGAAAGATCTCAAATTGACAACCTAATCTTGTATGCTTTAAGAGGCTGGAATTATATCGAGCCAACTTAGCATAGCTTTGAGAAGGAGGGAAACAGTTGGTAATAGGGCAGAAATTAGTGTAATGCAAAATAGAAAAAAACATAGAGAAAACCAATGAAACCAGAGACTGGTTATTTGAAAGGAACAAAGAAACTCGGAGTTTTATTTAGCTTGACCCAAACAAAACCAAACCAAACAAACAAAAGACACAGAAGGCTCAGGAATGAAAGAAGACTTAATTGTCAATTTTTCAGAAATACAAATTATCGTAAGGCAATACTGTGAACAACTGTGTAGCAACAAGTTAGACCAGTTAAGTGGAAAGTAGAATCTTCCAGAAAGACATAATCTACTGAAAATGACTCAAGAGGAAGTAGAAAAGCTGAACACCAACTGACTTACCAGAGATTGAATTTGTGATTAAAAACAAACAAACAAAAGTGAAACAAAGAAACTTCCCAGGAAGAAAAACAGATCTGGCTTCACCAATAAGTTTTACTAGACAATAAAGAATTAAGACCCAAAACAGAAGTCCAGTGTATTCTAACAAGAAAGAGACAGTGAAAACAATCAAATAAAAAAAATCAATACATTTTTAAGAGTGCAAACATAAACATTATTAACACAATATAGAAAACAAAGCAACCATACAAAATAATTAAATAATATGGCCCAAAGGGATTGACCCCAGAAAAGAAAGATTGGATTACCACCCTGCAATCAATTAAGATAATACACTATATCAATAGAATAGAAGATAAACACTGTGTAATCATGTTAATAAATAAAAACAATAGTGTAATATTAATTTTGGTCAATGTAGGATGTAATTTTCATGGCTGCCGTCAGTCTGGGGAGGCATATATAGTACTGGGTAAGTTAAAACTCTGCAAAGTTTCTTTTTGTTACTGAGGATCATAACTTTCTCTTGAATAAGTGCTCTCCAGGGTGCTAAAAGCCTTTGATTTATTTCTCAACTTCCAAAATAGTTGACTATGACAAATTCTTTGTTTTTTTCTTTTGTGTGTGTACATTTTTATTAAAAAACAGTTTATTTTGTAAACTGATGATTCAAAATCCTGATTCTCAGCAATGACAATAATACAAAACCAGACACATTGATAACTAATGCAATGAAGAAAGAGGACACTCTGCGGTTACCTGTCATCCTCCTGATTTGCTCATAGGGAGATTTTGCTTACATTAGGATGTGGCACTGGGGATTCATATTTTCATCCCACCTCTTCACCTAATCAGTGCCTCAAACACAAAATAAATTTCACAAACACAGACTCTGATTTCATTTCTGAATAAATAAAATGCAATATCCTCGTGGACCACTTATAGACTTCCCACTTACAAAAATCACAATATAAAAGCAAATAGATATCTACTAATGAGGAGCAGGCCAGAACTGGACTTTATAATTCTGAAAGCAGATATGGGAAACCTAGAGAGTTTCCAGGTACCACAGGCCAGATATGGTGCAGAACTTCCAGTGCCCATGGGATATAAAAGGATACCAGATCTCAGAAAACAATAGCTATTTTTTAATATGAGCAATTCACATGAGAGCAGCTGCCGACTTAACAAGCTTTGAGGTTGTATTGCATCCTCTGCATTTACTTCACAGAAAGATCTAACTAGCCAAGAATGCTTCAAGCACCTGATCAGAATGCACAGTCCTGAACCTGATAAAGACTGTGCTTCATCTAGAGCAGGACATACTGGAGGGAAAAAAGGGGGGATTTCAAGAGGATGAAGAAGGCACAGTAAGTGGAGCTGTCAAGCAGCCAGCTTCCAGGTGGCATGCAAATGGCAGAAAGAGGTGTGTATATACGGTCAACACAAACCTGGCAAACAAAAGAAGAATCATGGCCAATAAGAATTTGGGTTTTAGATTTGAGAATGTGGAACTATGTGCCCTAGAGACAATGGAGACAGCATGGCAGGTTTCTCATGGGTGCCTGGCCAGGCAGTGTGGTTGGAGAGGGGAGAGGTAGGAGGAGGGCATCTCTACCTGATCTTAGTCATCCAAGGTGATGTGGGCTCATTCCACCCTGAGGGTCCAGGAACACTGGGAACAATGTTCCCACTTCCAGTGGAGCAGGTATCCCTGGGTCTTTTTGTACTGGTGCCTCAGTAACCCTCCTTTAACCCAGAACTCTGACCCTGCAGACTGTCCTCATTCTCAGAAGAGATGGCTTCCCCAGCACCACCCTCCTTGGAGCTGATTCATCTCTCATCTCTGCTCAAGTGTGCAGACTCCAAAATGCAGATCCAAAGAGACATTTTGATAGATGAAGGTGCTTTTGAAAGTTTAAACCAAACCTTATCATTATTTATAACTTTCCATCTTAATAGTGCACTATTTTTGCCTTGCATAAATACAAAAGTTACCTCTCAAACTATTCCAGATAAAATTTTTATACAGCTCTTCACCGCCTCATTCACTTTCTCTTTAAGTTTCTCTTTTCAAATTCTATTATCCCCTCAAGCATTGCACATAATTTCTGTCTCCTTGTTAGTGAGCTGCCTTGTTAACTCAGATTCTTTATTTCATGCAGGCTATTTGTTCCTGCTTATGATCTAGATCTCTCCTGCCATCAACTGAGTCAAAGTCTCTAACGTTGCCTCTTGTAGCAATGAATCTCTTACTTTATTCTCATCAACGTCATCTTCTATATTGTTTCACCTTCACTTTTGTCTAATGATTTGTTTCAATTTCTCTATTCCCGCTGAAATTGTTACTTTGCCACATCACCAGTTAAACACTAAGCCTCAGGTCTCTCTCTCTCTCCTTCTCTCCCTATGTCCCTTGTAAGAACCTTGAGCTTCACCTGGAGTTGAGATTCCAGGAATTAGCAATATCTGTGACATTTCTGGCAAAGGCATACAACTGACTTTATTGAGTGCCTACGTACAAAGCTGTGTTTAGAGATGTGAGTACACATACGCCAATAATTCAGATTCATTTCTGCTCTCAAACAGTGTATTGTCCACCACAAATGTTAAGATATGCATTAGATTTGTTCACCAAACTTAAAAGAAAAAAACTTTGTTTCCCAGTGGAATGTTGTAGAGTGGGTAACATAAGGGGAGACGGTACCCTGAGCGTACAGATTACAATCAGAACTCCAACTTGTTCAGATGACTGGAGACACTATTAGGGAAGGAGGGCACTTGAGTGCAAGCTGAACAGCCATTATGGCATTGACAGGTTGGAAGGTGAACGAGGAGGAGTAATAGGTGAACAGACTGGAACCAGGCGAGGTAGCTAGGCAGGGAGTCTAAATTCATAAAAATTATACCAATAGAGATTTAATCTTCAAACAGCATGAGATGAACTCTTGGCCAGCAGAGGAGTCTTCGAGAGTCTCATCTTTCATTATCAAGAGGGAATGGAATGCCCATAACTCTGTAGATATGGTTTTATCTTATCAAGTCAGTCTATGGACTTTAGAGTCCACGGCCCCCACCAGAAGCAGTCTGGCCTCTTAGAAAAGCAATCGCCGAACTTGGAATGTTCAGTGTGGTGTGTGGCCTCCGTTTCCATCTAGAATGCTGGTGCTGAAAGGCTTTTTCCTGGGATCACAGAGGAGAGAATGCAGCTTGGACCTCAGACTAACAGCAGACACCTCCTCCTTTTATACGCTGAGGGAAGCAATTTCTCAGAGCCTTACTTCAAACCGTTTCTTCTTTTTTCTAGGTTATTCTAGAATGTTCAAGAGCCCAGAAAGGCTACAGAAGGTCTCAGGATGGGAATGAGGCATGGGGAACCCAAATCTTTGTGGTAAAGGAGGGAATGTAAGACTACTATGGGGATAGTATGGTTCCTCTTTGGCTGATGATGCAAAAAAACGTGAAAATTCCATGAATAAATAGAATTTTAAAATAGGCTTAATTTAAATAGAAATACAGTTGACATTATCAGGAACTACCTATTACATGTGTGGTCAACAGATAACAAAGCAGTTATAAATTTTTTGTCATGCTCTCTGTCCTTGGGCAATTATGGAGACATGGCAATTGATTCTTCTTGGGATACTAAGAGGGGTTGAAAGTTTTTTTGCTGAGCTAATCACTATTAATAGAGGCTGAGATTCACCAGTGCTTACCTAATATGTGCTAGGGATTATATTGTGTGCTTTGAGTATTCTCTCTGTGTGATTTTCACAAGAGTCCTGCCATTCACATATAATCATCATTCCTATTTCATAGATGAAGAAACAGAAGAGCAGAGAAATGAATTTGGAGATCAAATAGCTTGTAACTTTGGAGACTGATTTAGAGACTATTAATGTTATTAACCACTAGGTCATTGTGGCATTAATTTATCTCCTCTTCATTATCAATCCTGTAAGTAATACCTTCACTCCACAGCAGTTAATCCATGGCCATTGTTATAATTTGGATATGAGGTGTCTTTCCAGAAGTTTATGTGTTAGACACATGACCTTCACCAGCAATACTCAGGGGGAAATGTTTAGATTCTGAGAACTGTAACCTCACCAGTGAATTAATCCACTTGATGGATTGATAATTTGAATGTCCTAATGGGCGGTAACTGTAGGCAAGAGGTAAGTCACTGGGTTTGGCCTGGGCTACATCTTGTCCCTGGTTCCATTTTTTTCTCTTTACTTCCCAGGTGCCATGAACTAAGTAGCTTTCTGTCCCACCCTGTCCACCATGATGTTCCATCTCACAGCAGACACGGGGCAATGGAGTCAGCTGACCAGGGTCAGAAATCTCTGAAACCTTGAGCCCAAAGAGAACTTTTCCTCCTCTAGGTTGTTCTTGTCAGATATTTTGGTCACAGCAACGAAAAGCCGACTAGCATATCTATGTTTCCTATATATGCTATTTCTTTTAAATACTTATCTATCATGAAACTTTGCTCAAGACTTAGTCAATCTACACATTTACCAACCTTTCTTTTGAATCATTTTCTATTATCTATACCACTAAATACATACTTTTATCTTTAATATTATTTATTTTGTATTGCTAATGGTTGCAGACTGTCCTATTATGTATAATTACTTGAAAACAAGTGCCTCATTATTGATGATGAGTGGGTTATTCATTGACTACAAAATGTACACAAACTCATTTTATTGTAAATTTAAACACACTTGCATTCCATATGGTCACATTAATGTTGATGTGTTTGACTTAGTTTGAATATAAAACAAAAGGCTTAACTGTACTTAGCCTCAAGGCATATACTACTATATAAAAATTAACAAAAAAACCCCAAAACTTGTCTTTGCTTACATCAGAGATTTGGTGATTGAGGGCATGGTTTTCACAGTTCCCTCGAGTAGTAATTACAAGCGACTTCTATATGTATTCAGTGCTCACTTCTCAGTTTGCCTCTGGCTTACATTATCTGCAGCCCATCACCCAGTTGACTGCCTTCCTCTCAGGGCACCTCTTTCTTGCCTGGCCCCTGCAAGAGGCCCTCCTTTCCCTGAAGCCTAGTCTTCCTTCAGTCCCAAATTCCAGAGGAGGATTTAGTGCTCCTATCTCCTTGTGCTCACCTCTTGGATGCCTTTGCCATCCTAATGGCTTTCCCTGCTACCCATAGGACTTGGCAAGAGAGCAGGCATCTGAATCCGAAGTCACCCACAGCAGACCCATCATCTTTCCCCCATTCCAAGCTCTAATGCGTGTTTGCAAATTCTTCATTTCAATAAATGACAAATTGATTCTCTGGATTCCTCGAGCAAAAACTCCATTTGCAGTAATGCCAAATTGAGAGCTACTACAAAAAATATTAGTAGATTATATATTGTAAATGATGATTTTTATAAGTAAATTAAATTATACATCAATAAAAATTTTGTTAAAAGCATATATTCATAAAAGCACATGTTCAAACATATCTGTAACTTCATTATTCACACTAAAAAGCAGTGTTTTCCTTTTTCCTGTTACCCTATGATATTTTTAAAAATCAAGTAATGTAGGAAAAAAACAACATATTTCATGTGTATTAAAGATTGTTATTATGTTTTTCATTTCTAAATACTGGTGGCTGCTTTAATTTAGGATGTTTGGAAATAGAAGGAATAAAAAAAAAAGAAATAAGCTCACCCTAATCACTATTAACTGTATGTATGTTTTCTTCCAATTTTGCAAACATTTAACTGTTGTTAATGTAATTTAGACTGCGTTGATTTAGATAGCATTAGGTTTTGTTTAATATGATTAATTATAATTATTACCACATATGTACCCTCATTGTTCAAATGATACTCTTTAATAGACCCTTGCTTTCCCACTAAATTCCCAACCACTTTAAAGTTAGTATAGAGAGGGGGGATAGTAGAGGATAGGAAAGGCAGCAGAATATAACAGACACTAGTATGGCAATATGTAAAACAGTGGATGTGTAACCGATGTGATTCTGCAATCTGTATACGGGGTAAAAATGGGAGTTCATAACCCACTTGAATCAAAGTGTGAAATATGATATGTCGAGAACTATGTAATGTTTTGAACAACCAACAATAAAAATTTTAAAAAAAAGATAAAGTTAGTATAGAAACAAATGAGGGTGATAGCAAAAGATGTGTACCTGTCCTCCCTGGTATCTCTCCTTTTGATAGCACCAAGCCCATGCTTTTCGATAATATAAGGAGATTTGGCTAACACTAGTGTAGACCTACTTATTGGAAATGGACATTTTTGGAAATATTATTCAGAATGTTCTCCTTTGTGATAGTGGTCCCGACGAACCCCATCACTTCCATGTGCCTGTGCCAACTGGCACATTTGATTACACAACCCCTGGACTATTAGCATTTAATGAATAGCTTCAAAACAAGTAAATTGTTTCATCCAAGATTGAATTGTGATGATTTGATTTCTACTGGGAATCTTGTAAGAAAATAAGCAAGCATTTCTTAGGAAACAAATGTGCTGTTAAATTCAAGAGAGAATAGAAAGTTATGTTTTGGTTTCCTATAAAACACGAAGACAATATTTGGATAAACAGCATTAGAATTAATGGAGTAAGAAGAAGCCAGGGACTCTAAGTTAATTTATGTAATACTTTTGTATATACAATAAAAAAAGTCATGCTCCTTTAAAAAAAAAAAAAACAACAACACAGGTATAATGAAATAATGTAAAAATAAGTATAATATGTAAAAATTGACTTCACCCCCTTTAGGATAAGAATTTGAAATGGAACAAACAAAATTTTGTCAAGAGGTGATTTGCACACATTAAGAATATTCTGGAAATTATCTTGCTTTCCAAGAAAAGGATGCCGTTTACTCTGAGGAACAGTGGTGAGCTTCTCTTTTGGTCAGCGCTGTCCTGCGTTGTTACGGGGCTGATTCCAGCTTGCACAGTGAGGGTGCAGAGTAAAACCACCTGCAAGTATTTACAAAATACAGACCCTGATACAAGTGTAACTGTACTACTTTAGAATTTGCATTCTAATTAATTAGCATTCTCTCAAAACTATCTCACAGTGTTGGAATTATGTGATACCCTTCATTTACATATTATTTTTTATGTTCAAACCCAGAATTAGGGTTTTGGAAGGTCACAAATAACTTTATTAGTCAGTAGTATTCTATTTTATATATATATAAATTTCTGTTTTTTACTTGTTATATATGGTATTTTCATCCATGAAATATTTTTAAACTGAATTATTCATCAATATTCCACAAAATATCTTTCTCAGCTCAATCCTTCCTTTACAAAGCCTTGTACATTCATATTTCCCCCCTTCCCAATCCCAGAATTGAGATTCCCTCATGGCATTAAGCATGGACCACTTGAAAAACAGCTAATACATCACCCACAAGGACATATGGGTGCATATATAAAGGGCCAGATACTTATGTAGGCATGAGATACAAAGAGTAAAAGCCATTCATAGGCTTATAATTGCTGATAAATTAATCACTGAGATTAGAAAACATGCATGCATGAATACATGTACATACACCCAGACAACACACAACTCACATGCATGTGCACATGTGAACATTACACATAAACATATACACACAGTATGTTTAATGTCTTCTCCCCAAAGTTATCATAGGCTAAGTAATACAAGTGAACGTCCTACGTAAGAAATTTTACCTGTAAAGTCAAAATCTGCAGGAAAAAAAAATTAACTAGCATATTCAAATTATAAAGTAACTTTTTCTTAAAAAGTGCAGGCAGAATGCCTGAAACTGATACATAGTATTTTCATGAAATTCAAGGAAAACACAAAGACATGCTTGCATGAATCTGAGGCTATCCCAGATGATTGTTTATTCCAGTATTTATTAAGTTTTTCTATGGGCCAGACAACTAAGCAATCCTTCTCTCATGGAGTTATTTTTACTGTAGGATAAAATGAACCAAACAAGTAAAATATTCAGTGTGGAGATGCCATAGAGAAAGATAAGACCATGAACTTGGGTAAAGAATGCTAGGTATCCAGGGTGCTTGCTGTTTGAAGTAGTGTGAACAGGGAGATCAAAATGGAAAATGTAGATTTCATTCTAGACTCAAAAATGGTGAGGAAGGAGATAATGTAAAAATCTGGTAAAGATGTTTTTTTGTTGTTGTTTTTTTGTTTTGTTTTTGCAACTGGTGAGTGCAAAGACCCTGTGACAGGCATGTGCCTGCAGTGCTAGAGGCACAAAGAGGCACAGTGGCAGGAAGCAACTGGTAAGCAAGAGACAGCAGGGGATGAAGTCTGCTGTACAGACTGCTTGGCCAGTGGCCCGGCAGGTCCTAAGTAACTTATCTAAACTCAGAGGGCCAGGCATGTTTCAGAACTCAAATTTTCCAAGGTTTAGGAAAAAAGAAAAAAAAGTAGTTATAAAATACGATATTTTATGTAGAGAGAAGTTGGAAAGACAACATGCTGCATATCCCCATGAATCCATGTCCCCCACCTGCAGACTGTGATAGCACCCGCGATTGCTGTTCCACTAGGGTGGGAACATGCGATGGAAGATAAGCAGTTCCTAGTTCAGTCCAGGTCTTATTTTGTTATAACAGAAGTTGTAGCATCAAACATTGGGTATTCAGAATCTGGCCAAATCTAGAGTAGTTGAAAGAGGATTGGGACCTTGTCTCTTTTATTCAGAGAGAAATGTGGTACAAGAAGAATATTTGAGCAAAAAAGGACACAAAACTACCACCTTACAGTAGGACCCTTGTTCTAAGTTGGAATTATGAACAATCTATGCTGAGACTGAGCATCTTGGATGGCTTACTCTTTATACCCAACTGCAAGAAGCAGGGATCCTGTCCTGTTTTGCTTATGCATAGATGCCACGGACACATCACAGGATAGATTTTATAGTATGTAAGTTCCTTGGGATTGAAGTTCAGATACTCAATTAGCTCTTTTCCTACAGGTATTTCCCATATAGGATTCCCTAAGAGTAGACCTAAGAACTGTTTGAAACAGTTTTTTTTTTCAAGTTCCTTACGGTTTTATAAAAATTTCCCTTTTATTGTTTTTACCACACTATAGCA
The DNA here is from genome assembly GCF_048772815.1 of Callospermophilus lateralis. Classification (NCBI taxonomy): domain Eukaryota; kingdom Metazoa; phylum Chordata; class Mammalia; order Rodentia; family Sciuridae; genus Callospermophilus; species Callospermophilus lateralis. The sequence goes on from NC_135321.1 coordinate 62,531,549, forward strand.
TGTTGCTATTATGTTATCCACAGACTTCAACAAATGGCTCTTTTCAGCCCTGCGCTCTGGCCCAAACAGTTAATTAAAAAGTGATATCAAAAGCCACCGAGGGATATCTGTCTGCACTTAACAAAATTCTAAATGCTTATTTTTTCATCACATGTATTTTTAGAACAATTTCTACTCAATTTCTACAATTTCTACCACATTCTTGAGTAATTCTGCTCACTTCATGGCAGCTGGAATGTAGAGAGCATGAAGCCCCAATATTCTCCTCAAGAGGATGTCTTGTCATGTCATGTCATGTCCACATCCATGCCATCTCCTTCCACTAGGCCCCATTACCCACAGGTTTATCACCTCTCAATATTGCCACAAGCTGGTGAGGAAATATTTACATTATAACCTTTTGTGGATATTTAAGATCCAGATCACAACACATACCTCATTCTATACTTCCTACATCAGGCTGCATATGCCTAACACTGTACGCTTGTGTTGTTAGAAAACTGGTATTTGAAATTCATGACTATGACTTAAGCATGGTCAAACTGGATCTCACATGTAGACTGATGTGAATCATACAGAGATATGGGATTCTGACTACATTCTGGCAGTGAATGAACACTTTGGTTGTTATCTCTTTGTGAGGGGTAAGCACATTTTATGAGAGGGTGGGAGAGAGAGCCAACTGCAAGTGGTAGTAATTCAGTTTATCAGTCGGTTCTCTGCTTCTCAGGCACATATTATAACTGCCTTTCCTGAACTTCTCTGGAAATTGTTTCAGCCATACATAATTTTCTACTTGTCCAACCTGGGACATACTGGATTCTATAAATAAGATTATTCAATGTTACTATAATAGTTAATTTCATGTACTGATGGCTAGGCACAAGTACCCAGCAGTTTTGGTCAAAAACCAGTTAGATGTTACTGTGAAAGTTTTTGTTTTGGTGGGGGGGTGGAAATTCCTATTTCCAGTCAGTGGACTTTGATTAAAATAGATTACCCTCCACTGTGGGAGGGTATCACTCAATCAGTTCAAAAACTTAAGAGAACAAACTGACATCTCATGGGAAAGAATCTGCTAGAAAAAAATCAAATTCAAATTTGATCTGCAACATCAATTCTTCCCTGGGTCTTCTGTTTTCATTTATTCCATACTTTACAATAAACAGTTCAAATGTATCTATATCCTTGTTTTGTTGATCATACTAGAGATCATTCTAAACTTCCAGGTCCTTTAACATCAGATAATGCTAAGGCAGATAAACTTATTGTGACCTGTGAACAAATGTCTCCATATGACTGTGATTAAGCTTCTCATTCTTCACATCATCAGAATGCTTCCAATCCACACACACACACACACACACAAATAATATTATGCAACAGCAAGATCAGCAAATTGTTCACTCTTGCCTGCAGTGTGTGATTCACATTCCAACTTCATTCACTTGGGTAAATCCCCATGGTTTATAGACAAATCAATGGTGGCAGATGGATGTAACTCATACCCCTCTACTTTGGAAAACCATGTTATATTCATATTATTATTGATACTTGTTCTTGTTTCATTTTTGCCATTGCTCATATAAAGAAAATACTCATGTTATTTCTCATTGTTTAGCTTCTTTGACAGTGCTTGGATTCTCTACAATTTAAGGCTAATGATATTCCAACATATACTGATTATTCAACAATTTTATGAAAGCAAAAAGGGGAAGATAGTACCACACATATTTGTTTGTCATGTTCTTCTTGTTTTAACATTACAATTTTTAAAAGCTTTAAAAGTCTTACTGCCTCCAGCCAGTTGTGGTTGTGCCGACCTGTAATCAGTGGCTCAGGGGGATGAGGAAGGAGGATTGTGAGTTCAAACCAGCCTCAGCAACTCAGTGAGACCCTGTCTCTAAGTAAAGTACAAAACAGGGCTGGGGATGTGGCTCAGTGGTTGAGTGTCCCTTAATTCAATCCCCAGTACCCCCCGCCCCCAAAAATTCTCACTGCTGCTGAGCAACACAGGGCTCCTACAACACTTATTAGGCTTAGTTTTGTGGAAAGACTTACAAACAGGACAATGGATGAGACCAGATTCAGTAATGATAGAGGGTACAGCCTTTTTACCAGAAAGCTCAACATGTCATCATAGAGACAACTAAAAAAGCTGATGTATCATGCCAAGCAGATGACTGAACAACAGGGAAGTACTAAGTCTCTAACCACAATATTTGTGGCTATGTTGGCTCTATTGAGCTGCCAGGTAAGTGAAGTTCATAGGGAAACTTTTTGGAACTATTTCTCAGATCCACTTTTAGTACAACAATCTGTGGGGACTGGAGAATCCATCCCAGAATTTACTAATGATACTCATATGATAGGAGGTTTTACAGACATGTTACACCTATTCATGTAACTGGGTTTAATGATACTGGCTATAGTGGAAATTCACCTATATGTTGGTCCCATGATAAACATGCTGGCTGTTGAAAAGTAACCTTTGAGGAAAGGATGGCATATGAGAGGGCCTAGACAGGTTAATCATTATAGCATTTACAGCAATAATCATTCTGCATTGCAACTTGGCAGCTTTCCTAAATAAATGGAATGAGCAAATGTCTTCCCAGTGCAACATAAAGTCTCTAGAAATGGTGGATATACTTTGTATTGGTCTCAAAAAAACTGGTAAGAGACAGCTATGTCAGGATTCCATGATTCCTGAAGGATTTGGTGGTAATATCCTGACTTCCAGTGATGATGGCATACAAAAAGATCTGTTGCATTTAATGGCTGACTTTGATTTTCTTCATTACATAAACAGCCTTATGCCTGACTTTATAGGCAGGAACTGCAAGAGGGCTCCAACTGTGGCCTGCGGGCCAGTGATCAATCTCCTTATGCTTTAACTTCTGGAAATATAAGAGCAAGAAGAAAAACAGAAAAATATCATATAACATGCTATATAGTTTCAAATGTGACACCTTCTTTATCCTTATCTCAAAACATTCAAAATGCTCATTTTCTTTATAATGTGTCTCAAAATACTTCCAATTCCCTAAGAATCAGCTAAATATTGATGAAAAGATTGAGACTAAATTAAATTCTTTGAAAGCTACTGTTGTAATTGTCTTTCCACTCTCAAATTTAAGCAAAGGCTGAGATGCCATGCTGGCCATAAGTGTGTCTGTGTTACTGCAGCCAAATATAATTCTTCCCAATAGGATTGGATAAAGGTCAAAAATCATCTGCTTGGCCTTTGGCATAGCATAACAACAGTTTGGACCTCATGGGGTTATATTATCACATCCAGGATATTCATAAAAAGCAGTATCAATCTCATGGATCCTGTATCTCTAGCTGAACATATACTTCATGACTTAAATGGCTTTAATCCTGGGAATATGTTGAAACATTCTGCATGCTATATTTTTCAATGATGTGTTTGCTACTAATTTTCTTCTGTGTCATAAAAATAGATTGCCATACCCTCAGGAAAAAAGATCCAAGAACCTCATGTAACCATACACCACTTATATTTTAAAAATTAAGTAGGGAGAGATGCTGGAGGCCATGAATAAATTTTGGATTTGTTTGCGTCATATCAAGGGAGTTGCTTTTCTGGGAACACTCAGTGAAATTCCACCAAATCAAGACTGCTCAGATTATGCTGACACCCTGCCCATTGACTAAGGCAGTCCTAGGTTCAAACATAGGAGGTGGTCTTAATTTGCTAAGCCCCAACCAAGTTGTCTTTACCATCTTCTTCCTGATTTCCTCAGGAAGTCCTTCACTCTGAATAGCACTGGCATTCTGACTCACTTGAATAAAGTTCATGCGCTCCATCAGAGCTGGATCATCCCACTGTGCCCCCACTTTTCACTTATTCCTGTGTCTTGTTCTTATTTCTTACATTACTCTTACCTTCAGTATTTCTGACTCTCTGCCCTATTTCAAGGATATTGAGTAAATGTCATAATACTGGCTACACAAAGAATTTAAGTTAAATATATAAATCATGCTTAAAAAGCTAATAAAATTTTTTAATTTTTAAGTTGTAAATGGACCTTTATTTTATTTATTGATACATGGTACTGAGAATTGAACCCAGTGCCCCACACATGATAGGCAAGCACTCTGCCACTGAGCCCCAACCCCAGTCCTAAAGGAAACTTTGAACACAGGATAAGAGGAAACCCAGAGAATGGCTGCTCACCAAAGGAAGAATATTAATACAAAGATAGAAATTACAAGAGGAAACCAAATGTGAATCAAGGCACTAAAAACCTTAGTACTGAAGTAAAGAAGACACTAAGATGCTGAACAGCAGATCAGAACATGGAAAACAGTTTGCAAACTTAAGAAGAACAGACCAAGATTATCTGGACTGACATGCAGGTAAAGAGAGCATGGAAAAAATGAACAGCATAGTCACATTTTTAATATGAGGTGTTCCCCAAATGCTCATGTGTTATACATTTCTCACTGCTGCTGAGCAACACAGGGCTCCTACAACACTTATTAGACTTAATTTTGTGGAAACACTTACAAACAGGACAATGGATAAGACCAGATTCAGAGGGATGTCTGGGAGATTGGTTTCTATCTCTCTTGACTCAGTATTCACTTCAGAAAGGAAGGGTAGCATATTTTAGATCTCAGGCATATTGAAGTTTAAAGCCTTGTTGAATGTGAGGTGCTGATCTGCACAACTAATGGCAACTGAGGTCAAGGAATGAGGGCAGTATATATACTAGAACATTAAAGTTCCCATAGAATGGCTATGAGACTGTCTGAGATACAGACTCTTAAAAGGAATGAATATAAACATATTGGGAAATTGGTTGAAAACCACATACAAAGGTCCAGGAAATATTGAACCACAAAAGAACTGAGAAGATATTGTACTTCCTGGTGATAACTGAATGGTTTTTCCTTGTATGGATCTAGCCTATAAATTCTACAGGCATAGTGACTGTCCTTCAAATGACTAGTTAGAAAGAAAGAAAGAAAGAAAGAAAGAAAGAAAGAAAGAAAGAAAACTTGACCTACTCACAAGAACAAAATGAATCTGCCTAAAGCAATAGTAGAAAGTAAAAAAAAAAAGGCTTAAGACATATTACAACAAGACACCTGTTAGACTTAAATATGCTCAAGAGCTAATGGACAACATGTATAGAGAACTAAGGAAAACAAGAAAGAGATGTCAACAAAAAGATTATTTAAAAAGTACAAACTGTAAAGAAGAACCAAATTGTGCACTGGAGAGTATATAACTTTGAGTTTAAACAAAATAGGAATATTCAACTGCAACTCAAACAGAAAGAAGAGTAAGTTCCAAGAGAGATCATTTGAAATTATCAACTCTTAAAATTAATGAAGAAACACAAGCAACTACTAAAGCACACAGCAACTATCACAAAGCAGACTTAAAAGTGAATTATAGCAATATTAAAATGAAAAGTCAGAGAGAAAGACAAACTGGAAAAATAATGGCTGAAAACTTCTCTACTGATAGCTGAGCCTGGTGGTTCACACCACTATACCCAGCAAATTGGGAGCCTGAGGTAGTAGGATCACAAGTTAAGAGCCGGCCCCAGCAACTTAGCCAGATCCTAAGGCACTTATCCAAACCCTGTCTCAGCTAGGCACACTGGCACGTCAGTAATTCCATTGGCTAGGGAGCCTAAGGAAGGAAGATCATGAGTTCAAAGCCAGCCTTAACAAAAGTGAGGTGCAATGCCATCCAGGGAGATCTGGTCTCTAAATACAATACAGAACAAGGCTCAGGATATGGCTCAGTGGTCAAGTGTCCCTGAGTTCAAATCGTGTTATGCCTCCTCCCTCCAAGGAAATTTTGTCCCAAATGTTAAAAATAAAAATAAAAAAGGACTGGGTACTTGGAGTATTTGTCTCATTGCTTATGTGTCCCTGAATTTAATTCCTGGTACAAAAAATTTTAAAAAGTACAGAAATCTTAGTTTTAAAAGAGAAAAGAAAACCATTTTGAAAGCAGCTTAAGAAAAGAAAACACTAATACACTAGGGATTCTACTCAAGAATATTAGATTTCTCAACAGGAAACTTAGATCATCAATAGCATCTGGGCTGATACATTTAAAGTGCTTAAAGAAAATAAACTGACAAGAATACCAGGCCCAGCAAACTGTCCTTCACAATGAGAAAGGAATTAAGACATTTCTTGATCCCCCCCCAAAAAAAGAGGTGATCAACTACATTGCCAGTAGAGATGCTGTTTAAGAAATTTTAAAGGGAGTCCTTCCAATTGAAATTAACAAACATTCCATAGGAAAGCAAGATCTTTATAAAGTTCTATGACGTATGTAAATGTATGTGTATGGATGAAAAAATATTTTTAATTGGGGCTTGTAACTTTTTATTTTCTTGAAGTAATCAAATGAAAAAATGCAAATTATACATTCATAATAATGAGTAGCCAATAGATGAATTGTTTGTGACAATAAGACAAAGTGGGGGGAGAAAAAGCTGCAAAGGAGTCTTGGATGTGATTAAAGATATTGGATTGAAATGTATTGGGATAACTTTAGAATGTTATTTGTAATTCCCTTGGCAACTAAAGGAATTTGATGGTCTTTTAATCATCAGAGGTCACTTTAAGTGTAAATGAGTTAGACTACCAAATCAAAAGCCATATGTTGGTAAAATGTATTTAAAAACAGGATCTGAGAACATTGAATGTGCTGGATTAAAAGGAAGGTTGCTTTTCCAATTGCTCCATCTCCTTGGATTCCAGTGCTTGGGGGGTACTGATTCTCAGCAATGTGGATGAATGAAGAAATTCAATGAAATTCATTATCAGACAGGCAGAGGCTCTTAGGGACCCAGAAATTTAAACCTACTGAACAAAGGAAAAGAGGATTTTTGAGCCAAGCCAGTGGCATCTGGGACAGGGGCACTGGTTCACCACAAAGGGGAGGAATAACACAAACAGAGAGAAACACAAAGGACAAAGATAACGTGGAAAAAAATGGAGAAGAGATAAGCTGTATAGTCAGCTGGTGTTTGAAAAGAACTCTGTGCTACTCGGCCTGCAAGAAAAGACCTGAGTTGATCCCCTCCAAAGAGGCTAAACCACGGCCTGTTAATGCACAAGCCCAAGGGATCACAGGAAATATTACCATGCTGTCCTGTCAAGCACCTGCCTAGGATATACCTGGAAGTAGGTGATTGAAACAGTCATAGAGATAATTGTACCCAGAGAGACTCAAGTCAGAAACATGCATGGGGTGCAACTCATTTTCCCACTCTTAAAAAAGACCTTGCTTCACAAAGGAGTTGGGTGGGGAACTGAGACTGATTAAGTTAGGGCAAAAGCTGTGATTCCTGGGTCACCTCTGAAAGCCTAGGAAAAGTCAGAAAAGATGATGATATGTTTCACCTCCTTCCAGCGTAGTCTCTAGGAAGGAGTCGTATGATAGAGTGAAACTCTGCATGCAGGCTTCCCTAATAAGTTTGATTAGCAATGGGCAGAGGTGAAAACAATCCATGTGGAGGGTCTAAAATCCCAGGAAAAGAGTCTCTAATTCCAAAGCCTCAGCAAGAAAACCCACCAATTCCCCAAAATTTTCGGGGAGTAACTAGGCAATAAGTCTTGAATTCTCTGCAGCCCAAAGTAAGAGAAAAGCTGACCAGGTAGCCCTATACCCTTTCATGGAAATTTTCATTTCTTTAATACCTAGTATCTCAGCCTATTCATGAACAAGACTCCCATTTTTTACTTTGATCAGGACCTTCCTGCCTGCAGTCACACATAGCCAGAGGAATGACTGCACTGCTGCCCCTCATATACCAATATGGGGCTCTCCAAGCCCACCCCCATCTTAGGACACTGCAGACATTGTCATAACCCTCCCTATGTAGTATTCTCCACCTTGGGACAATGGACAGGACCTAGAGGCAGCTGCCCACCAGAGCACTGCACAGGACAGTGATACAGCCCCAACAGGCTCCCAACACCAACACAAGCCCCACCCTTTGAATTCCATCCTTGAAAGCCTTCATCTCCATCTTGGGACCTCTTTGCCACCATCTTGGGTTACCCGTGCTTCCGCCACCACCATCTTTCATTGAATGAGTTTCCATCTTGGTACACTGGATGGAGCCAGGAAACCCAACTACAGGATTTCTTACACTAGAGTTATCCCTGGTAGGTATGCTACTAGCCACATTTTGTTGCAGAAGCAAGAGAGAGCCTTGCATGGGGTTGCCTCTTTTTCTCTTTTTTCTTGCTAACAGCCAACTTGTTTGGAATCCTCTTTCACTTTTTCTAAGATCTAATGCCTCTACATTCTCACCTTTTACCTCATAAATTCTACACCCTTCACACCTGGCCTTCTCTCTTTACCCATCATTAAGGAAAAAAAATACAAACAGGTAATTTCATTACAAGTTTGCTCATCCTGCCCCACTTGCTTGAAGCATGGAACAGTGCAATAGCAGTGATGAGCTCTCTTGCAGAGTGGACACTCACAGGTGGACATTCACAGGTGTACGTGGGTGCATAGAACCCACTGGAGACTGCAGAGAATTTCTGCCCACTCTCTGCAAGCCATCCACTGCCATTTATTCCCTCATTAGTGAATGAATAAAACACAATTAATTTTCAACATTCTGACATCTCAAAAGGGACACCTAGGAGGTTGTATTCTGTCTCACTGGACTCAACACTCAGTTCAGAAAGGAAGTATAGCATATTTTAGAACTCTGGCATATGAAAGTTTAAATCCCTGTTGGATATGATGTGATGATCTGAGCACAACTTAGGGAAACTAGGGTCAGGGAATGTGGGGAGTAAATATAATAGAACATCAAAAATCCCAGAATATGGGTGAGACTGTCAGGGAAATAAAGACACTTAAAAAGAAATGAATAATAGTATGCTGGGAAATTGGTGGAAAAACACATACAAAGGCCCAGGGAAGACTGAACCACAGCAGAAATGTACTTGGCTGATAACTGAACATCTTCCCCTGTGTGGATCTTCTCTGCAAATGCTAGGCCAGTAGCTGTTCTTCAAATGATCAGTTTAAAAAAAAAACAATGCATAAAAAAGGAAAACCTGACCCACTCAAAAGAACAGAATTGCCAAAGCCAACCTGAAAAAAAAAGGCTGAAGACATATTACACAAGGACACATGTCATACTTAATTATGCCGAAAGGCTAATGGACAATATAGATACATAACTGAGAAAAAAAGGAAAGAGATGTAAACAAAAAAGATTTCTCAAGAGATAGAAACTGTAAAGGAGAGGGTTAGTAGCAAGAGAATAGACAGGAAGTAATTTAGAGTAGGGAAGTACATGGGAAAACAGTAGAGTACATAAAACAAACATAATTGTTTTAAGAAAAATACAGATGTTTAAAAAGTAAAATTTGGAGGGGGAAAGAAAAATAAAAGAATAAGAAGAAAAGAAAAAAGGGGGACATATACAACAACTCTATGTTATATAATTCAGAAGACTCAATCTTCAAAATCCTATTTCATACAAAGTTCTTGATTTTACATATGTTGGGGATGTGATGGCTGTCTGCTGGAGATCCAATCTGGGAGTTCCCTCCACCTAACATGGTGAAAAGGTTGTGCCAAGATAGAGGAGGTCTGCTTTTGGTGCCAGGTGTCTGGTGAGGTGGAATAGCAGGGCGATGGTGTTGCTCTGTAGGTGGGTATCAACTGAGTTACCTGCATGGGAGCGGAGTGAAGTCTTAGGGACTTGAAGATGTTTTGATGGGTGATTTTGCTAATGTGCTCTCCAAGCCTCACATGGGCTAGAACTTCAGGCTTGGGGTCCTGATCCAACAGTGGGCATCCTGCTCAAACGCTGAGGCCCAGAGCCTCAGCCCAGAGCCCAGCACAGGTTCAAAGCATTGGTGATTTCTGGGAAGATCGGCTGTATAGGGGTCTTTGAACACTCTTAGATATACAGTATTCTGAGTAGGTGATATCTGGATCACAGAGGGACACAGAATGCTGCCTCATTCTGAGCCCTCCATTTTTCCAAGCTGTTTCATTATTAAACTTCTTAATAACAACAAATTATTCATAGGAGGAATACAGATGATATTGGGATCTGTTAACATTGTTCTTCCCAACAAAGGAGAGGTCTTGGAACCCTACAAGAACACTACAAACCTATAGGATAAAAACAATAACACTACAGACCCACAGAGCTGGGAAGGAAGACCATGAGCAACATGAAAAGACAAGGGAAGAAAAGGCCCAAACAAATCAAGTCACCAAGTCCTTAGAATCATTGGCAACCACAGCAGAAGAAATGACAGAGAAAGGTTTCAGGATGTATGTGGATAAAATGTTTTGTGAACTCAAGGAAGATATAAGAGAGTAAATACAAGCAGTGAAAGATCACTTTGACAAGGAGCTACATGAACAAATACAGGGAGAAAAGATCACCTCAACAGGAAGAGAGAAGTTCTAAAGAACAAACAAACAAACAAAAAACAAACAAACAAAAAAAACAGAAATTTGAAATGAAAGAAACAATAAACCAAATTAAAAGCTCAAATTAAAGCATCACCAACAGAGTAGACACTAGGAAGATAGGACATCAGACAATGAAGATAAAATAAAAAGGTCTTAAAAAGAACATAAATCACAAAGTGATAATGGTAAGAAACCATGAGCAGAACATTAAAGAAATATAAGATATCATAAAAAGACCAAATTTAAGAGTTATTGAGATAGAGGAAGGCATAGAGGTCCAAATCAAAGAAATGAACAAGCTATTCAATGAAATAATATCAGAAAACTTTACAAACTTGAAGAATGAATTGGAAATCCAAATTCAAAAAGCCTATAGGATGCTGAATATAAAAAATCTCAACAGATCCACACCAAGACACATTATAATGAAAATGCCCAATATACAAAATAAGGAAAGAATTTTTAAAACCACAAAAGCAAGAAATCAGATTACATATAGGGGAAAACCAACTAAGATAATAGCAGATTTTCAACACAGACCCTGAAAGCTAAAAGATCCTGGAACAACATATATCAAGCTCTGAAAGAAAATGGGTGCCAATCAAGAATCTTGTATCCAGCAAAATTAAGCTTTAGATTTGAAGATGAAATAAAAACCTTCCACGATAAACAAAAATTAAAAGAATTTATAGCTAGAAATCTGGCACTACAAAACATCCTTGGCAAAATATTCCATGAAGAGGGGAAAAAACAACAACCAAAAAAAATCAACAGAGAGATGTAGTACCCTAAAGAAAAAAAACTAATCAAAGAAGAAAATCAAGTCAAGTTAAATAAAAAAAAATAAACAATTATGGTTAGAAATACAAACCATGCCTCAATAGTAACCCTGAATGTTAATTTAATGGCTTAAACTCACCAACCAAAAGATACAGACTAGCAGATTGGATAAAAAAATACAATAATATGCTGCCTCCAGGAGACTCATCTGATAGGAAAAGACATATGTGAAAGGTTGGGAAAAATCATACCACTCAAATTAACTGTGGAAGCAAGCAGGATTTTCCATCCTTGTATCAAATAAAGTAGACTTCAAACCAAAGTTAATCAAAAGGGATAAAGATGGACATTAAATACTGCTCAAGGGAACCATACACCAACATGACATAGCAATCATAAATATATTTGCCCCAAACAATGGTGCAGCTATGTTCATCAAACAAACTCTTCTCATGTTCCAGAGTCAAATTGACTACAACCCAATAATCTTGTGTGACTTCAACACACATCTCTCTCCACTGAATAGATGTTACAAACAAAAGCTGAACAAATAAACTATACAGCTAAATAACACAATCAATAATTTACAACTAACTGACATATATAGAATATTTCAACCTACATCAAGTAAATACACTTTCTTCTCAGCAGCACATAGATCCTTCTCTAAAATAGACCATATCCTATGCCACAAAGCAATTCTTAGCAAATACAAAACAGTAGAGATACTACCATGCAATTTATCAGATCATAATGGAATGAAATTGGAAATCAATGACAAAATAAAAAGTAAAAATTATTCCAACACCTGGAGATGAAACAATATGGTACTGAAAAACAATGGGTTGCAGAAGACATCAAGGAGAAGATTAAAAAAAATTGAGGTAAATGAGAACATAGACACAACATATCAAAATCCCTGGGACACTACAAAAGCAGTTCTAAGAGGAAAGTTCATTTCATGGAGTTCATTTCTTAAAACAAGAAAAAGTCAACAAATAATGACCTTACACTACATCTCAAAGCCCTAGAAAAAAACAAATCAACAGCAAAAGCAATAGAGGGCAAGAAATAATTAAAATTAGAGGTGAAATCAATGAAATTGAAACAAAAGAAACAACTGAAAAAATTGACAAACAAAAAGTTGGTTCTTTAAAAAAATAAGTAAAACAGACCCCTAGCTACCCTAAAAAAAAAGAGAAGGAAAGAGAAAACTCAAATTACCAGCGTACAGGATGAAAAAGATACTATCACAACAGACACTATAGAAATACAAAGGATAATTAGAAATTATTTTGAAAACTTACACTCCAATAAAATGGAAGATATTGAAGGCATTGACAAATTTCTTACATCATATGATATGCCCAGATTAAATCAGGAAGATATACACAACTTAAACAGACCAATATCAAGTGATGAAATAGAAGACACCATCAGAAGACTACCAACCAAGAAAAGACCAGGACAGGATGGATACACAGCTGAGTTCTACAAGACCTTTAAAGAAGAACTAACACCAATACTCTTCAATTTATTTCAGAAAATAGAAAAAGAGGCAGCACTTCCAAACTCATTCTGAGGCCAATATCACCCTGATTCCAAAACCAGGCAATGACACACCAAAGAAAGAAAACTTCAGACCAATATCTCTAATGAACGTAGATGCAAAAATTCTCAATAAAATTCTGGCAAATCGAATACAAAAACATATCAAAAAGATCATGCACCACAGATAAGTGGGATTCCTCCCAGGGATGCAAGGTTGTTTCAAAAGACAGAAATCAATAAATGTAATTCAACAGATCAATAGACTCTAAGATAAGAATCATATGGTCATCTCAATAGATGCAGAAAAAGCATTTGACAAAATACAGCACCCTTTCATGAAAACTAGGGATAACAGGAACATATCTCAATATTGTAAAGGCTATCTACACTAAGCCTCAGGCCAACAACATTCTAAATAGAAAAAAAAATTAAAGGCATTCCCTCCAGAAACAGGAACAAGACAGGGATGCCCTCTTTCACTACTTCTATTCAACATAGTTCTTGAAACACAGGCTAAAGCGATTAGACACATGAAAGGAATTAAAGGGATATGTACAGGAAAAGAAAAACTTAAATTAGCAGTATTTTCTGATGACATGATTCTATACCTAGAAGACCCATAAAGCTCTACCACAAAACTTCTAGAATGAGTAAATGAATTCAGCGAAGTAGCAGGATATAAAATCAACACCCATAAATCAAAGGCATTTCTGTATATCAGTGACAAATCCTCAGAAAGGGAAATGAGGGAAACTACCCCATTTAAAATAGCCTCAAAAATAAATAAATAAATGAAATACTTGTGTATCAACTTAATGAAGAGGTGAAAGATCTATACAATGAAAACTACAGAACCCTAAAGAAAAAAATCAAAGAAGACCTAAGAGTATGGAAAGGCCTATTTTGCTCTTGTATAGGCAGAATTAATATTATAAAAATGACCATACTACCAAAAGCACTATAGAGATTTAATGAAATTCTGATCAAAATCCCAATGACGCTCCTCAAAGAAATAGAAAAAGCAATCATTAAATTTTTCTAAAAAAATAAGAGACCCAAAATAGCTAAAGCAATCCTTAGCAGGAAGAGTGAAGCAAGTGGCATTGCAATACCAGATCTTAAACTATACTAAAGAGTAATAGTAACAAAAACAGCATGGTACTGGCACCAAAATAGACTGGTAGAACAATGGTACAGAATAGAGGACACAGAGACTATCCCACAAAATTAAAATTATATTATATAAAGGTGCCAAAAACATGCATTGGAGAAAAGATATCATTTTTAGCAAATGGTGCTGGGAAAACTGGAAATACATATGCAACAAAATGAAATTAAATCCCTATCACTCACCATGCACAAAACTCAACTCAAAGTGGATCAAGAACCTAGGAATTACACAACAGACTCTGTGTCTAATAGAAGAAAAAGTAGACCCTAATCTTTATCATGTGGGATTAGGCCTCAATTTCCTTAGTAAGACTACTATGGTGCAAGAATTAAAAACAAGAATCAATAAATGGGATGGAATCAAGCTAAAAATGTTTCTTCTCAGAAAAAAAAAACAATTTGTGAGATGAACAGAGAGCCTTCAACCTGGGAGCAAATTTTTACCCCTCACACAGTAGAGAGAGCACTAATCTCTAGGGTATATAAAGAACTTAAAAAGCTAAGTGTGCGTGCACACACACACACACACACACACACACACACACACAACCCAAATAACCCAATCAATAAATGGGCCAAGGACCTGAACAGACATTTCCCAGAAGAGGATATACAATCAACCAATAAATATATGAAAAAATGTTCATCATCTCTAGCACTTAGAGAAATGCAAAAGGTAGTATCATAACAGACACTACAGAAATACAAAGGATAATTAAAAATTATTTTGAAAACTTTTACTACTCTAAGATATCATATCACTCCAGTCAGAATGGCAGCTATTATGAAGATAAACAACAATAAGTGTTGGCGAAAATGTGGGAGAAAAGGCACACTCAGATTGCTGGTAGACCTGCAAATTGGTTCATCCAATATGGAAAGCTATGGAGATTCTTTGGAAATCTGGGAATGGAACCACCATTTGAACCAGTCATCCTCTCCTCAGTCTATACTCAAAAAACTTACAAACAGCATTCTACAGGGACACAGCCACATCAATGTTTATAGCAGGAAAATTCACAACATCTTAACTGTGGAGCCAACCTAGATGCCCTTCAGTGGATGAATGGATAAAAAATGTGGCAAATATACACAATAGAATTTTACTTAGCAATAAAAGAGAATAAAATCATTTGCAGGTAAATGGATGGATCTGGAGATAATATTAATTGAAATTAGTGAATCTCCCCCCCAAAAAAATGCCCAATGTTTTCTCTGATATAAGGACGTTGACTCACCGTGAAGTAGGGAGGGGGAGCATGGGAAGAATAGATGAATTCTAGATAGGGCAGAGGGGTGGGAGGGAAAGAGAGGGGGCAGCGGATTACCAAGGACAGTGGAATGTGATAAACATCTCAAAGTCCATGTATGAAGACACGAATTGGTGTCAACATACTTTATATACAACCAGAGATATGAACAATTGTGCTGTATACGTGTAATAATAATTGTAATGCATTCCACTGTCATTTATTTTTTTAAAAAAAATCAAGAAAAAAAAAGGAATTGCAACCAAGAAAACAAATAAAGTCAGCTGGGGTTGTGTCTCAGCAGTAGTTCTTGCCTAGCTCGTGCAAGGCGCTGGGTTCAATCCTGAGCACCCATAAAAATACATAAATAAAATACAGGTATTGGGCCCAACTACAAAAAAGAAGAAGACAAATAATGTTGCCAAGCATGATGGCAAATGCCTGTTATCCCAGTGGCTCAGGAGGCTGATGCAGGAGGATCGCAAGTAAAAAGCCAGCTTGAGCAAAAGCAAGACACTCAACAATGCAGTGAGAACCTATCTAAAAAAAAAAATACAAAATAAGGATGGGATGTGGTCAAGTTCAATCCCCATTAGACACCCCCACACCCTAACTGCAAATAAAATAATGCCTAAATAGGAACCTATGTGGGTGAAGAAACGAGAAGACTCCTCTAGTCCTTTGTTACATGAAAACAACAAATAGATCTTCCTGAGGCATTACAATGACAGGAAATAGATGCAGTACAAGATCCCTTCCACTGGGGAGACATGCTACAATGGGAGTGGTCAGTCAGATGTTTATGGACTTTGGGACATTAAATCCCACCCACCAGCTCTCCTGAAACCACTCTCTCTACACCTCCAATAACTCCAGAAAAGTGCTACCACCACCCATCTTACAACCTGATCAACACTGGGGATCATACCCAGGGGGAGACTGGACACAAGATTTCACCCATATGCCCTAGTACACAGGATATAATATCATAATAATCCCCATATATACATTTACAGGGTAGCTACAGATTTTTCTTTTAGGGAGAAAAGGAATAGGAGGTGGCAAAGGTGTTCCTAAAAGAAATCATCCCCAGTTTGGCTTCCAAAAATCTCTACAAAGTGACAATGGTCAAGATTTCAGGGCACAATTTACCCAGCTAGTAGCAAAAGCACTGGAGATATAGTATTCTCTACATTCCATTAAGCACCATTTTCTTCCAGCAATATAAAAAGGGACAATCATTCCCTTAAGAGGACTTCAGATAAGTTGTCAGGCAACATTCACAACTGAATAAATTTATAACCCATTGGTCTTAAGAGAGTTAGAAATACTCTGAAAGTTAATCTGATGTTACATCCATATGAGCTATCAGCAAATATAATCATAAACCCAGAAGTGAATCAGATTCTGCACTACCTGATTGATCTGGGATGAGTTCAGGCCACAGTCCAAGAATGGGGAAATGCCTGCTGGTCATGCTCAGTAAATCCCATAGAGATCCAGAAGAAAGGAAAGCCAGGAGACCAAGTTCTTGTTGAGACCTGGAAAGATATGAAGCAATCAAAACAGCTACAACCTAGATGGAAGGTACCTTACACCATCATTTTAGCTCCCTCTATGGCCATAAAGGTACTCAGCATAACAAGTTGGTCAATCTCTCCTGGGAAAAACCCCTCCCTCAGGATTCTAAAGATATTCCATGCTCACACACAGCTTCACAGAATTCATACTATGCCCTGTGAACTTCCTGAAGACCTCTACTCACTGTTCTGGCATTATAACTCCTCAAAATTATTTAATTCATAATTATTAAGTGAAGTTTGCTTGCTCTCTTTGCTACTTCACTTCTGCCTTATTACAACTTCTTCAAGTATGAGCAGTGACTAAAGCCTTTAATTTCTCCTCTTCTTGGATGTGCCCTTCTGAAACCAGACCAAAAGTAGTTTTTACTGAGTCTCTGAAGACAATGAGTTTAGAAGCAACTCTTCAAACTTCCTCTCAAGTTATAAAATTTCCCAAATGAAGCTACAGAAAAAAAAATTCTATCAACATCCCTTGCTCTTATGGAGCAATATTCCTTATCCCATCACTAACTTTAGCATCCCAGATCTGGTGTGTGTGTGTGTGTGTTTTCTTTTTCTCACAGACACCTTCCCAGTTCCTTCCTTACATCCGGGCCTCCCATTCTCATGGATGAGCCCACTGGCCCTTTCTAAGGCAGTGTACTCTCACTTCACTAACTCCCCCTGCTGTCTACTGGGTGTCTTCTCCAATTCTCTGTTCCTAACAAGAACCTGTAACTACAAACAATCTGGCAAGAACACCTTTTCATGACTAGAATCCAAAACAACTATACAAATAAAAGGAAGAAAAATAGCTGGTTGTGCTGGAGCAGAACTGTAATATCAAGCTATTCAACAACTGAGGTAGAAAAATTACAAGTTCTAGGCCATTCTGGATCCCTTAACCAGACCTTGACTCAAAATAAAATTTACAAAAGACCCGGGATATAGTTCTGTGGTTGGTATAATTATGTGTAGCATGTGTGAGACCATGGGAGCAACCCTTCATATTCAAAAAGAAAAAAAGAACACAAAAAACAAAATAAAGACCACAAACTGGAAAAAACACAGCTACCCTATGTAACCAAGAACCTATGTAACCAAGAAGACCAAGGATTTATAAGCTGAAAACTACATAACAATGAAGGAGACATAGAATGACACCAAAAAGTGAAAGACATCAAATACCATGGACAAGAACACTTAAATGTGTTAAAACAAATTTGTCTTTGTAGTGTCAACACTACCCAAAGCAATCTATAGTTTCATTGCTATCCCTAAGAAAATCCTAACTTCTTTTTTTATGAATACCATAGTTTCATATTATATTTTATTTTTTATTTTTAGTTCTACATGACAGGAAAGTACATTTTGACATATTTATACAACTACGGACTACATTTTATTTTAATTAGAATCCCAGTTTTGTGGTTGTACATGAAGTGGAGATTCTTGGCTGCAAAAATTTTAAAATCCATCCTGAAATTAATGTGAAATACAAAAGCTACCAACTACCAAAACAATTCTGAACAAGAACAACATTGGAGGTCTGCCACTTCATAATTTCAATATTCCATGCTGAAAAGCTACAGTAATAACAAGTGGTGTAAAAATGAAAGACAGAAATGTAGGTTAATAAAAAAGAGTAGAAAATCCAGAGACAAACAAAACAACCCTCAGGTCTCGGGCTGTAGCTCTGTGGCAAAGCACTTGCCTAGCATATGTGAAGCACAGGGTTTTATCCTTAGCACCACATAAAAATAAACAAATAAAATAAAGGCATGTTGTCCATCTACAACTATAAAAAAATGTTTTTTTTTAAACAACATAAGTTCTCAAGTGATTTCTCACAACACCATTCCGTGGAAATGGACAGTCTTCTCAATAAATGCGGTTAAGAAAACTGGATAGCCACACACCAAACAAGAAAGTTGGACCCTTATCTGACACCATAGAAAAAAATTAACTCAACATGGATATAAGACCTAAATGTAAGACCTTCAATTATAAAACTTATAACACACAACAGAGACAATTTATTACAATGGATTTCACAGTGATTTTTTGGACAGAACACTAAAAGCACAGGCATCAAAAGAAAGAACAAACTAAATCAAGCCTGAAAACATGATTCATCAAGGGACACAAACATCAGTGAATGGAAGAAAGCACTTGAAAATCACATTTCTGATAAGTTAAGATCTATGATATGAAAAGCCCTTATAGCTCAACAATAAGGAACAACAACCCAGTAGTAAAACAGGCAAAGGTCTTCCACAGATGTTTCTCCAAAGAAGATATGCAAAAAGCTCAGGAGCACATGGGGAAATGTTCAACATCAATAATCCGTGGAGAAATCAAAATCACAATGAGATCCAGCTTCACACACATCATGAGAGCTACCATCAAAGAAACAGAAAACACCAGTGCTCCTGAGAATGTGAAGGAACCAGAACTCTCATGCAGTATGGGTTAGAATGCAAGTGGTGCAGACTCTATGGAAAACTGATTAGTGGTTCCTCAAATTATCAAAAGTAGATTTACATGATTTTTCAATTCTACTTCTCGGCAAACACCTGTAAAACATTACAAGAATGAGCTTGGAGAGATATTTATATTCACACAATCAATCCAGGTTTGTTTATTATACTCAAGGTTCCATTAAGGAAGAATTTTTGAACATTTTTTTAGCTGTGAATTATAGTTATACATATGCATGGAATATAGTTTGTTCCAATTCAGTCTCTAGAACTTGCCCATTCCCTCCCCTGATACCTAGCTCTGTTTCCTTTCTTCTTGCCTTCTGGTTTTCCTTCCATGCACATATAGTTTTCTTAACTAGTGCTTTACAAACATACATAAAGATAATATTCACTTTGGTCTCTTCATATAAGTGCATTGGATAGTTTGGTCAAATTCATTCCACTATTTCAGCCTTTTCTTAACCCAAGGAAGATTATTTTATGTGTAGCATATGATGGAATATTATTTGGTCTGAAAAACGAAGAAAATTCTGGCCTATGCTAGAACAGGGATGAAACTTGAGAATGCTAACTAAAGGAATATATACTGTATGATACTACTTATATGAGGTACAGCACACAGAGAAATTGAAATAAAACAGAGAGGAGAACAGTGGTTTTGTAGGGCATGAGGAAAATCGACAATTATAGTCTAATAAATAAGCTTCAGTTTGGCAAGATGAAAAAATTTCTATGGCTGCATGCTGGCATCAGAAGAATGGCAAAATAAGTGAACTGAACACTACTGATGTGCCTTCCCAGGTAGTTAACTTGATAAAATTTTGCTGTATTTGATCACATATAAAAAAAATTAAATTCCTTTTATTTATTTCAACATAAATAAAAATCAAAGAAGTTCTCCACTAGTAGAACTGATCAGTAAGAGATGTGAAAGGATTGTTCAGGTTGAATGAATCACTTACTCAGTCCTGCCAAGAAATGATCAATAACAATGAGGGTAGCTCCTTTGGAAAATTTAAAGCCAGTATCATTGTACATTTAGTTTTTTTCTTTTATTTTTTATTTGTTTTAATTAGTTACAAATGACAGTACAATGATCTTGACATATCATACATTTGAATCATATGGGATATAATTTCTCATTTTTCTGAGTGTACAGGTTGCAGAATTGCATTGGTCATGCAGTCATGTATATACCCACAGCAATAATAATGTCTATTTTATTCTGTTGTTCTTCCATTCCCCCCATTCCCTACCTTCCCCCTCCCATTACTTCTCTCTACCCAATCTAATGTGACCCACTTCTTTTTTTCCCTCACATCATCATACCTGTATTCTATATAACATAGGGGGTCTCCTTCCCTTTTCCATGCAATTTGCCTTCTCCCTCCTTTTCCCTCCCACCTCTCTCCCCTATTAGAGGTAATTTTTTTCTCATGCTCTTCATCCTTACCCCATTTTGAGTCACCTCCCTTATATCAGAGAAGACATTTCGACATTTGTTTTGTGTGTGTGTGTGTGTGGGGGGGTATTGGCTAACTTCACTTAGTATAATCTGCTCTAATGCCATTCATTTTCCTGCAAATGCCATAATCTTGTTATTTTTTAGTTCTGAGTAATATTCTATTGTGTATAAATGTCACTTTTTTATCCATTCATCCATTGAGGCGCATCTAGATTGGCTCCACAGTCTAGCTATTGTGAATTGTACTGCTATAAACATTGATGTGGCTATGTCCCTGTAGTATGCCATTTTTAGGTCGTTTGAGTATAGTCCGATAGCTGGGTCAAATGATGGTCCCATTCCCAGTTTTCCAAGGAACCTCCATACTGCTTTCCAAATTGGCTGCACCAATTTGCAGTTCTACCAGCAATGTATGAGTGTACCTTTTTCCCGCATCCTTGCCAGCACTTGTTGTTGTTTGACTTCATAATGGCTGCCATTCTTACTGGAGTTAGATGGTATCTTAAGAGTAGTTTTAATTTGCATTTCTCTGATTGCTAGTGATAGTGAGCATTTTTTTGTGTATTTGTTGATTGTATATTCTTCTGAGAAGTGTCTGTTCAGGTCGTTGGCCCATTTGTTGATTGAGTTATTTGTTTTTTGTTGTTTAACTTTTTGAGTTCTTTGTATACCCTAGAGATTAGAGTTCTATCTGATGTGTGAGGGGTAAAAATTTGTTCCCAGGATGTAGGCTCCCTATTCACTTCACATATTATTTCTCTTGCTGAGAAAAAACTTTTTAGTTTGAATTCATCCCGTTTGTTGATTCTTGGTTTTAATTCTTGTGCTATAGGTGTCTTATTAAGGAACATGGGCCTAATCACACATGATGGAGATTATGGCCTACTTTTTCTTCTATTAAATGCAGAGTCTCTGGTTTGATTCCTAGATCCTTGATCCATTTTGAGTTAACTTTTGTGCATGGTGAGAGATAGGGATTCAATTTCATTTTGTTGCATATGGATTTCCAGTTCTCCCAGCACCATTTGTTGAAGATGCTATCATTTCTCCATTGCATGCTTTTAGCATCTTTGTCTAATATAAGGTAGTTGTAATTTTGTGGGTTGGTTTCTGTGTCCTCTCTTCTGTACCATTGGTCTACCAGCCTGTTTTGGTGCCAGTACCATACTGTTTTTGTTACTATTGCTCTGTAGTATAGTTTAAGATCTGGTATAGTGATACTACCTGTTTCACTCTTCCTGCTTAGAATTGCTTTAGATATTCTAGGTCTCTTATTTTTCCATATGAATTTCATAATTGATTTTTCTATTTCTGTTAGGAATGCCATTAGGATTTTGATCAGAATCACGTTGAATCTGTCAAGTACATTTAGTTTTTAACTCCTCTCCTAATGTGACTGAGGTGCAACTATATAATAATTATAGAGATCATAGGTTTACCAGTGAATGTACACCAAGAGCTCAGGCATGTGCACACATGGGCCACCAACAGACCCGGGGTGCGAGGGGCCTGTGGGGACTTATTCTTAGGGTCTTGGCCTTTGTCTTGGCAGAAGGAAAAACACAAGGAAGGAAAAAACAGGTGGATACACATAAACAACTCTCTCAGCAATAGTCCCTGGATTTATAAATTTCCCAGTAACTTTCTTCCTGAGTCAGTACCTTTGAACCATCTGTAAGAGGAATGGCCATATCTCACATTTTAGAGGAAAAGCTACCCCAACCACTCCAGAGGGATCATCCCTCATTGGCTTCCATCCACCAGCCCAGGATCCTGGAAGCCAGCACCACTCAAGCACAAGAGGCACATCCACCCACCAACAACTAATGTAGCCAGATATCAGATAAGGATGAGAAAACAAAAATCACTTTTGGAGCTCCAGATCAACAGGAACAAGGGTCAGTGCACATGGAAAAGGTTTGCCATCATCATTAATGTGCTCCTGCCACCCCTTATAGCCACAGACACACACATGCCACCTAGCCACAGAGATCACCCAGGTACTGATGGACATGCAGCTACAATCTATATTTTTACAAATGTAGGCTTATACATTCCCACATACTCTACACTCCCTAAAATATGTGCACATGATATCACCAAACACTGAATTTGCACACACAGACAGACACAAACACACACACACACACACACACACACACACACACACACAAAAAAAAAACTACCTGTTAACAAAAGTCACACAAACAAAGTACTAAATTTTCAGGAAAAATCACACAAACTTGATTCTCAAGAGAAATACACACTCAATAAACATAAGTAATATTGCTTCATCCCCAACACACACAAAAATTCCTTAAACCTTCCCAAGATTGAATACAACCAGGTAAAACTGGTTGTATCATCCATATGTATCATCCATAACCCTAAAGGACATAGGCACAACCACCAACATACACACATGAACATGACTATACATCCCCAAAATCATTTGATCTGTAAACACCTACTCCCAAACACACATAAAGTTTTCTAGGCCTTCTTCAAGTGTACACATCAATGATGTCAACTACAATCTAGCTATCAGCATTTCCCAAATACAAACGTAACACATGTGTGGCCCAAATACATATATTTTACCACTGCGCTCTCTAATCTCACATCTTCCCAATCAAACAAACAAACAAACAAATAAAAATACATATATTCACAAAAACACTCCATTCAAATGCTCCTCTTAATAACTAAACACAAGGCCCACCATGCAATAATTATCATACATACTGTCAGTACCCAAGCCTCCTCACTCGTATTCTCATATAAACATAAATCCTATATTCCCACTGTGGAAACAAACACCAGCTACCTCCAGCTCAAGAATGAATACATAGCCACCACATATCCTAAATGCATTCACAGCCCTAGATTACACGAGCTTGAGAACACAGGTGTCTGTCTGAATTTACATATCCACAGTACTCTCACAGACCCAAAAGCACATGTAGCCACTCAGTCACTATGAACAGGTATGTACAGGACTGCTCATATCTCCTAATGTACACAGTCACAAGCACACAACACTGTGGAACTCTGAAAATCCTCAATTGCATAAACTTCCTATCTGCCCAAATACTTGACTGTATACCCAGAGTTCCTCATGCCCAAATCTAAAACAAATTCACATCAAACCCCAATTAAATCACAATTAATGATGTTTTTTACAAAGTCTCATAATTCCAGTCACCTCCAAGAAACACTTAAATTAGATATGAAGTAGGACAGAAGAGGGTGGACATCAGAGAAATTTTCAGGAAGCAGGTTTATTGGCTGCAGTCGACCTACCCAGAGTATGGTTCATGCCTAAAACATTCTCTGGAAAGTTATTTTGGAAATATTTTGAACTTTATATCCCATGGCAGGTGGGGGCTTGAAGGTTCACTTGACAAGTGCTTTTCATTCTACCCACTATTTCAGACACAGGTTTCACAAGTTTTTACCAAGGAAACAGAGACAATATCTTTTGTACAACAAGTTTACAGATTTTAACTTTACCACACCTTTTGTGTGTAAATCTGGCATTTACAAGAAGGAGGATGCTACCAAGCACAATAACCTCTTCAGACATGCTGTTGATCTGACAAGAGGAGAGACTTAATTATGGCAAGAGTCTTTTGGATGAGGGTATTTGGTGTGTTTCAGATACACATAACCTCATACCCTAGAAAAACACTATTACCCAAAATGCAATAACACAAACTCTCCCTCAATAACTGAGTAGACTCGGACCAAGCAAATATACTTATTAACATATGACATCAATTTCTATTCTCAAATGAAAATATATACAATCACCTGTAGGTTGAAAATATGCACATACTGCCTCAGAATATGAAGTTCAACAAAAATCTCAGATACACAGACACTGCTAACTCCTCCTACATACTCACAAAGGATACCCCTTCATTCCCAAGAACAACACGATCATCTCAAAGCCCTAAATAAGACATACACAGCAGTCCCTCTTAAGACATTATCAACAGAAACTGTACACATCCATGGGCCATGTACACATAACTCCTAACACCCCACACCCTTAATCCCTTTCTCTCCAAATCTCTGTACACCAAAGAGTATGTCTCAAAATTCTCACCTAGGCACCATGAACATACATATACACTCTAAGATCTGAAAATGCACAGATCCAACACTGAGTGGTAAAATAACATCCTAGCTCTTCTCAAATGCATGCACACATGTTCACAATAGGCCACAATGCCAAAACACCTACAGAACCAGCAAAAACACCCAAACACACATTCTGCTGGAAAGGCACTGACCCAAGAAATCACTCAGACACAATCTTTACACATGACAACCAAACACTCACACATAAGATAATTCATGATGTCCTGTTTCATGTTCTTTCATACCTCTACACATGAAACACACAAGAACACAAAGTCCTAGTGCTAGAAGCCCAAATTCACAAACACACACACAAAGACATACACACACACACACACACACACACACACACAAACACACAGGATAGGATACCCCATACACAGTCTGAACACAGACACATCCAATTAGCTATTTGTTCAATGCTATTGATCTTCTAACATTGCAGATAAAAGTGGAGGGATGAAAATGCAGATTCCAGGCACACACCTTGGTGTTGAAAATATAAGAGAATAGAAAAATGCAAAGCAGAGAGCACATTATCTCCTATAAAACAAAATGTTCTTAACATTCACTCAATGAGTGCTCAATACGAAGAAAACATTTCAAGTAGAAAGAGAGCCTTCTCAGGTAAATATTCTTCAGAGGAAGCTTCTCTGGAACACTGAAGGGGTCCCTAAAGGAGAGGATCATCCCAAATAGACCCTTTTGAGTACACACTGTCAGCCCAGACAGATGTCTCCTAGCTGGGCGGCCACACCATTGTGCAATGTGTGTTCCCATGCCAGGCCCAGGCTTGTTCACCTGGGGTCCCTTTAGCCACATCCACTTTTATTTCTGGATGGGGTCTACAGTGCTCTCACACAAGGGGTCATGGGCATCCTTACATGACCCAATTATAAACTGGGTACATTACTGTCGTGTTTGTTTCTCAAAAGTTGAGTGAAGGAAGTATCAGCTGCTCCCTGCTACTTAGAAACATTGGAGGTGGGTTTGATTAGGGGATTTTGACAGAAGCTGTCCTAATCTCTTTCCAACACTGTGGCAATTTACCTGAGATCAACACTTTCAAAGAACCAGAGATTTTATTTTGGCTCATGATTTCATGATTACATTCTATGATTGCTTGGGCCTCTTCCCTCTAGACCTGTGGCAAGGCAGAACATCTGGAAGAGACTATGTTCTGCTCATCTCATGAGAGCTGGGAAGCAAAAAGAAACAGAATAGAAAACAGAATAGAGACAGAAATGCACAGAGGTCCCAGTACCCCTTTAGGTGCACATCCCCAAGGAATTAATTTCATCAACTGAGCCCCACTTTCTAAAAGCTTTCCACACCTCCCAATAGTGCCATCAGGTGGGAAACACAGGTATAATAGGTGAATATTTGGGGGAAACTAAAGATCAATACCAAAATATCTACCCCTTGTCCCCAAAAGCTCATGTCTGTCTCACAGAAAAAAAAGAAGCATTCAGTCCACCTAAAAGAGTTCACCAATCTCAACAGTGCCTTCCTTTCTCAATAGTCCTCATCTCAAGTCTCCTCTGAGACTCAAGGGATCACAGTGATGCTGAACCCTAAATTAAAAGGTTTTTTTTTCCTCCACTCTCTTCTTTTTGATTTACAAACATAGCTTTCTTTCTCCCCACACCCTCACTCTATCATAATGACTAACCATAGAATTAGTTAAAAGTACTAACCCTTGCACTGGGCACTTCTCCTTGATAGTTCACAGGAAATGTCCAAATGAAAAGATATAGGCAGAAGTGTAGAGCAGAGACTGACTAGAAGGGAAACCAGATGCTCACACCTTCAGAATGCAAGCATCTAAACAATCATGTTATCTTAGATTCACAGATTCAGATGGCTCATGGTCCACCGGACCCAGAAAAAACCCATACAACCCCAAATCCTCTAAAGGACATTCTGTCAACACTAATGAACTGCCCTTGTGCCCACCTGCCCAAGACTGAGAGAACAATACCACATGACACACCATATACATTTCACTCAACAGCACTAAGCATGATGAAACCAGGAGCTAGCCATTCACTTGTGACAAGCTGGATTGTTGAAAAATGAAGCCTTTCTTCTTTCACCTCTCTGGCTGTCTCAGGCAGAGCAAAGCAGCACAAACATTTTATAGTTGTTGTGATGTGTCCCTGATGCCCCACTCACAATGCTTGTGTAATCTGTAAGATATGAACACATTGTTGCCTGAACATATTTACTTCACACAGATGCCTGTTCATAAAAATGGTGCACACATACACAATAGAAGTATGCTAGTAAATAATCCAGAGGTAGGTAAGAAAGTCTTGACTTTTAGTGTACAAAGTATATTTATCTCAAGACTAACTTCAACCTAAAAACTCAATACTTCTGAACACCAAACTGAAAGGGATGAGCAGCATCAGCTACCATAGCTGGTTACTGGCAGCTCCAGTATACAAAAAATATGTGCACAAAATTTACCTGCCCTAGGGTACTAACTTGAATTCCAATCCCAAATACACAAACAAAATCGCAATAACACCTCCAGACAAAAATACATCTCATGGCTTCTGAGCAGATGAACATCTGATATCTCCATCCCAAACACACAGAAACACCACCTGTTACTACATAAATTTTTGGAGAAAAATACTCTATTCAAACTAAATGTTCAAGCACATTCCTACAAGTTTTCATACAGGTACAACATCGGTAGGACATATACCTGTACAACAAATACACTGCTCATATATACCCAATGAATATCTTATAGGCACAGACTCTGGAAAACCAAAAGTATACAACCAGTCATCTCTTGAACTAACAATAGACCCAAGTGAAATCCCACAGTTCTAAAATATACACATTCCATAACATAAAAAGATACAATATATTTCCAAGCACACAATGAACCTCTCACATCTGCCAGAGTATACATCACAAGAGCCCAATGAATTCAAAACACACTCAGACACCAACAATTTATACTTCTCAAATGCATGAGACTAAACATAATTATATACCAGGACCACACATTCTATGAACATCACCAAAATCATCAAGAATTACATGCCACAATAAACACAAAACACAATTGCCGAGAATCCTGTATACACAAATTCTAAATACACACATCCACAAATCCATGTGATACACACAAAAAACCATGCACACATTAATCTCTACTTATGGATCAATATATACATAATTTCTGAACAGGAAAGGATAGAGAGACACATAAATATATCCAAATCATGAATATAGAATGTCTTTAAAACACTGCACAGTATTCCACATCTCCAGAATGCAACTTGCCAACCTGACCAGCCAAACATTCCTGTCCACACCTAGAAATGACACAGCATTCTCCAAAGAAATACACTTTGAATACTCCTAGCAACCTCATTCCCAATGAAGAAATTTATAGAATTCAACCATCCATTTACAAATCCACAAACCAATTTCCATGCCTGAGACACAAAAAATATCTCAAGAATATCATCTAAAATACACATAAGCTCACTTACAAAATCCAAATTATAATGGGCGAATAAAACACATTTTGTTTTTACTCAAATGCTAACAAATTACTATATCACGTATCCCTAAAACATATAAACAAAATGCCCATAACCTCCATATATATGCACAATGTCACCTCTTCATCACATACCAGTTACAAATAACTTTCTGCTTGAGGAAGTTACAAATAACTTCCTCACCTCCCAGTTACAAATAACTTCCTAATTCATACATATATGGCGCCAGAAAGCAGACATCAACTGCCATGTCCCTTAAGCACACATACTAATTGACACCTAAATATTCTCCTTCTCACAACTATTACTGATACATGCAACACAAATACACCCACACACACCTGAGCTGTAGTAGTTAATACAAACTGAACACACAAGTAACTCTCCATAGGCATCTAATTTCTACAGTTACCCATTACATAAAAATATGCAAATATACCAAATTATACACAAAACATTACACTATCTTCATATACAAGTTCACACACTCCCAAATATGAATAACTCCTTGTCTATAAAAATGCAGAACCCTACCAACTCCACACCACACTTGAACATATTCATCCTACTACTCCACAAAATTAGTAACTGACCAGCCTTCAAACATGCAAGTACACATACATGAATAAAGAAAAGAAATTTTTTATAAAACCCCACATAAACAAGTATATCCCATATCCCAAGTATACAAATACCACTCCTCCATTTCCCAACAATATCAATCACATGGCAAACCCATAGATTTAGACCCAAACACATTCATTAACATAGCCCATACACAAACACACATATTACACCCAAACATCCCAAGGTGCATTCATGAGCCTAAACAAATAAACAACGGCCCTCTAAATACACCAAACCCTGCACAGTCTCACAAAAAACATCATGACTTTCCCTTGGTCTCAAATAGCCACACAGACACCATCACACACACCAGTGAATACATATAAGATTCTCATGGGTAAGTTTAAAACAAAATAAACCCTAAATTTTGAATGCATATCAACATTTTAGGGAAACCAGCATTCCACAAAAAAAAAAGTATAAAAAAACACTGAAGCCCTCTGAATTCTTACCATCCCTCTAGGAAAAGCACAGCATCTCATTTTCTCATACAAATAACCACCCCATGGTTTTATGCCCATGAAAATGAAAGGAAAACTTCCTGGCATCCAGAAATTCATATAAGGGCTGCCCTACAGCCCACCAATGCCACATAAGAGCATATCACCAATTTCACTGCACAATACATGAGAAACACAAAAATTGACAAGAAAATATTAATCTTTTTATTGCAAAATGCCCTTTGGTCAAATGGCTCTCTTATAATAATTATAATAAAAAAAACCATGAAAGAACATATAAGCCCTTCACCCAATGAAAATCCAATTCTCTTAGTTTATACCTGCCCTGTCGTTCACAGATTATCTGCACACTATAAACCCAGCTAGAAATGCACAAGATGCTCCACCTTCTTGGAAACTCCTAGTCCAAAGTTATGGGAGAAGGTCAGACCTGAAAAGATGCTTGCCAGAAATTTTGACCATGACAGGCATGGTGATGCACACCTGTAATCCCAGCACCTTTGGAGGCTGAGGCAGGAGTTCAAAGCCAGCCTCAGCAACAATGAGGAACTAAGCAACTAATTGAGACTCTGTCTCTAAATAAAAGACAAACTAGAGCTGGGGATGTGGCTCAGTGGACAAGTACCCCTGAGTTCAAACCCCAGTATCCATGACCACCCCCCAATAACAGAAAAATAAATGTTGACCACTACAAAACCCACAAACCACTCTAATCAAGAATTTTAACAGAGAAACTTTGATCACTTAAGTCTTGTTTAGACCTACTGGACTGGAACTCTTGATGACATACATGAATAAGATAAGACATACACAGCCCAAACTCCAGAGGAGGCTACTTTTCTGAAACACTAGACAACTGATGCACCCACCTAGGACCATCATATGTTCCTTTGAGCCTACCATCTTCCATTCCATCAGGCCAACTTGTTGCTAATAAAGCTCATTCTCACTACTTCTCAAGTCATTCACTCTATTGGGATATAGTGAGAAAAACACACACATGATGTAAAATGCTCAACAAAAACTAGCAAATTTTCTCCTGAAATTCTTTCATTTCAAAAATGTATATGCTAGGGGCTGGGCCTGGGGCTAGGGTTCAGTGGTAGAGAACTTGCCTAGCTTATGTAAGGCACTGGATTCTATTCTTAGCACCACACAAAAATAAATAAATAAAGGAATTGTTTGCATCTACAACTGAATATATATATATAGTAGCTTTTAACCCTCTCGTACACAGCTCTCACAGCTCCTAAATTTACACATATAAACCTAAATACTCTGAACATACATAAAAAACTCCAACAATCCTGAACACAAACACACATTTGTTTTTTCCTTCCTCGGAATGGAAATGAAAGTAATGAATTTGAGCTGAACAGAAGTAGATTATGTTGGATACTGACATCTGCAACTTGGATCTATTATCAGTGAAGGGACTTTTTTACCAATTTCTGGGAATGCTGCTGGAAACGACCTTGACTGTCAGCTCCCTTGACATCTGCATCAGCTATAGAGAGCACCCTCAAGAGCTCTTATAACTTTCTAGGAAGGTTTCATGGATAAATGGGTAATAAAAAGCTGAGCACACCCCTAATGACAATATTAATCCTCCACTGACACAAGAGGCTAGCTGAGACTGTTTGGGGGCCTGGGTCATATTTCAACTTCTCCTCAGCCTTATTATGCTCTCTTTGAATATTTAAACAAACAAAAATGAACAAACAAACAAAAACCTTGCTTACAAAACTGTCTTAGGGACTGAACTTCAAGGAAAACAACATAAGACAGCATTCTTTGATTCCTTCAATGATTACTCATTAAGCACCAAGAGACACTGAAAGATCATCTCTCTTATGGATATTTCACCCCACAGAAGAAAATAGACAATAAACAAATATATGTATTATGGATTCACACATGGAGTTTTTGGAGAGAATCAGTAAGCAATTAAATTAAAGGGCAGGGTATCTACAGAAAGAAGGGACGGGCTACAAATATAGGCTTGAGGAAAAGTGCAAATGGAAGAATACATTGCCTGGTACAAAATGGTTTCCACTTCTGTGGTTTTCTCTTCACTTGATACCTGCAATCTGATCTTATGGTGTGCATTCATTTTGGGGAGTACTAGTTACCTAGTGAACCGATATTGTAGACTAACAAACACTGGAAAATTCAGCAATTCAAAGTAATAGACATTTATCCTCTCAGGCATGGCATCTGAGGGTCAGGATTAGGGATGGCTCTGCCAGACAGCTCTCCTTCCCAGTCTGGCCTCACTCAAGTGACGGGGACATGCAGCTCTCCCAAGGCCATATCCTCCAGCAATCAGCCTCATGATGTCCTCTTGTCAATGATAGAAAAAAAGAGGAGGACTCCAAGCAAGGTAGGTCATACAGCAAGCCCAGAGCCAGGATGGAAGGGAGGCTGTGTTGATACACATGGTGCAGGGTAGAGATGCACTGAGGTCAGGAAATAAGTCATTTTTGCTACTCCCTCAACTAGGTGTAGACTCTGAGGAACAAATTTTACCCAAGAGCAAGTTATCATACTTGAAGTTTTGGAAGTCAAAAATACACCCTCCTATATCTCTTTTTCTTTCTTCATTGCTTACTTAATGTAGACACTGAAGGATACTCTGGAGGATCTGAAGTCAATGGGTCTGCTCCCTGGCCTTGAGGTATCAATCCTACAGGAGACAGATGCTAAACTCAATGTTCTTATGAGGGAGAGGTAGAAGTTGGGGCTTTAGGAGCAAGAGCATGGATCCCATGTCCCCATGGGCCATAAAATACATGCTGATGCACTTATATGTATGGAAACGGGGGGTGTATTAAGGAGATGACAGTTATATTCTGGATGGACCAATAAACAGGATACCAAACATTTTTGGCAATTACTAAAAACACACCATTCATTGCCCCAAGCACTTTACACATTAAGTCTAATCTTCACAATCTTGTAGAGGTAGCTTTATTATTTTAATTTTATAGAAAAGTAAGCTGAGGCTCAGAGAGGTTAAGACACTTGAGCAAAGCTACTTGCCCAAGGGTCAGTGCATCACTGAACACTGTGATACAATGTGTTTAGTGGCACCAGTTTGGTAGTGAAATTTAAGAATGGTGGGATAGTTACATCCCTGTAAACTAGAAGTCAAGGCTCTCTGCATACTCCTAAAGGACATCTTACTAGCATACCTCTAGTGTGTGTGTGTGTGTGTGTGTGTGTGTGTGTGTGTGTGTATGAGGGTTGGGGAGGCACATGGTAGCTGAGGCACAGATTTTGCAGGCTTTTGACAGCTCAACCCATGAAACAAGGTGTCTCTCCCCACCAGCTGTGTCCCAGAGAAGCCAACAGCCCCTGTAGCTGCCCAGCTGCTTATCAGAGCATTCTGCATGGAGAGAACATCTCCCATCTCACTTCATGTCAAAGAAATCACACAACTTTATGACTTCTGTCCATCATGTAGCCAATGCTATGAATGTTCTGCTCTCCATAGCTATCTGCCCACCATACTAAGCCATTTCATGACCTAGATGCCAGGACCACACAAATGGTGAAGAATTATGTTCCTGCTTCAGGAACAGACCTCACTGAATCCACAAAGAGGAACCAAAATCAGCATTTATGAGGATTCTGTGGCCCTGAAAAGAAAGTCAACTAACCCAGCTTGTATCAACGCAGTATCTTGGCATAGACACAAGAATCCATAACCCCTGATGCCCAACTCACAATACATGTAGAGAATCCAAATAGACTGTTGCCTGAATGTGTTTACTTCATACAAACATGTACGTATACTGAACACTCTCTCTCTCTCTCTCTCTCTCTCTCTCTCTCTCTCTCTCACACACACACACACACACACACACACACACACATTTACTCATGCACACATTAGAGGTGTGCCAGTAAATATTTAGTAAGATATCCTTGAGGAGAGAAAATCAATACTTCACTTTTTTAAAAACAAAATATTTATTTTTGTTGTAGTTGGACACAATACCCCTACTCCATTAATTTATTTCTATGTGGTGTTGAGGATCGAACCCAGGGCCTCACACATGCTAGGCAAGTGCTCTAGTGCTGAGCCACAACTCCAGCCCCCATGCCTTCACATTTAATTTATGTGCTCTAACCACCCTGCCATGACTAATTTCAGCCTACCAACCTGATGCCACTGAACACAGAACTAGACAGATTTGAACACCATCAGCTATCACAAGCTAGTGCCAGCCAGCTCCAGCCCATATATGAATATGCGCACACAGTCCACCTGTACCCCAAGTAGGAACTTCAACTCCAACCCCAAATTTACAAATGAAACTACATCACATATCTCTAAGATACACTCCTCATTAGACCTGCACAGACAGATCGATGAAATAGGGAAGAGGATAAGTAGGTGTCAGTGGGTCCTGGGTTAGCAGGCTACTTGTGAGCTGCTCTTAGTTAAAAAAAGATCTGCAGTTTCAGGCCTCCTACTCAACCATAAATATCCTACTAGCATCTGACTGGACAAAACAGTATTCTACCTAACTACAAAGCAACTGCAATCTTAAGCAAGCTCAGGCTGGTTCCTCATGCAGATGCTCCAGACACATTCCTAACCCTAATTTTTACCTTTTTACTTATTGAAGCTTATTACCACATGTATGTATACACCCGTTGGTTGCATAAGTAGATGCTAATGAAACTGAGCAGGGTTCCACAAAAGACCTCCCAAATCAAGAGAATCCCCTTCATATTCAACCTCTGCTTATAAATATTGTTTCCCCTGAACATTATAAGCCACCAACCATCTGACTGGGAGGCTACTTGGCCTCTAAGTATGGCCACACTCAGCCTTTTGAGTGTGTACTTTTGCTTTGCAATCAAGCTCTTTCATTTTCTCTAAAATATGGGCCTTAAATTCTTCTCTGCCAATAAACCTGAAGGTTTGAGTAGAGGATCCTACATTTCTGAAGACATTCTCACACCCTTCACTGGTGACACATGCACCATCAACACATAGACAAATTACCAGTTTCTACCTAAAATAGAAAACCCTAGTACCCTGAATGTTCACGTCATTCCTATAATTATGCACACACATACACATGCGCTAGATACAAACATACAACAGACATACTGTCCATATGCACACTGTGAAAATACTATGGGCACAGACTCCAGAA
The DNA here is from genome assembly GCF_048772815.1 of Callospermophilus lateralis. Lineage (NCBI taxonomy): Eukaryota > Metazoa > Chordata > Mammalia > Rodentia > Sciuridae > Callospermophilus > Callospermophilus lateralis. The sequence continues at coordinate 62,566,216 of NC_135321.1, forward strand.
AAGCACCTAGCATTCACAAGTTGTCTCACACAACACCCCCAGCCAAGACTGAAGCAAAAGCTTAAAGCTCTAAAATTCCTGTAATCTGCGATGCACAAATACGCAGCCAATCCACATGGATTCTCTATTTCTAAACGCACACAAGTAACCTCCCATAACCCCAGAATACTTACCAAGAATCCATGAGCTAAATACTCACATGACCTCCAATATCCTACAGGTTTCAAATACATAAGACCAAACACAAACATCGGGACCACTCTTTCAAGCAAAATCACCAATCTCTATTAAACATTACATTCCAGAATAAACAGAAACAGGACCCTTGAGCCCAAATATACCCAAACACTCTTATGCCTACATACAAAAACATTAATTACACAAGTGTGAGACCCTGGGCTCAAATAACAGTACCAAAACAATACAGACAGAAGAGCAAACACATGTACAAAGGTACAATGACTAATACACACATAACTCCCACACACTAACACATATACACAAACATTCCCAATACCTGAATATACAGACCTCTCTCAAACACTGCCACATTTCACATCTTCAGAACACAACATAAACCTTATTCCCAAACATTTCCACACACATATACACACCCCAGCATTCTCCAAACAAATACACTTTGATATAACAACCACATTTCTGAAAATAATCTTACATGATTCATCCACCCCACAGTTCAATATACACAGAGTAGTACACATGCCAAAGACACACAATATTCTCTAGCACACCACTTAAAAATACACATCAAACCACTTATAAATTTTAAAAATTTTTAATTTTTAAAAATGGAAACCAGCTCCTACATCCCCCAAATACTAAGAAATACTTGTAGCATATTACATACCTGTAATATGTACAAACATAATTCCCACTTTTTGGCATAAATGCACAAGCCCAGCATTCCATCAGAATCAGAGAGCCTTACTTCTTAGTTACATACTAGTAAGTCTCCACTTAAAACACATTCCCCCAGAAGATATTCATCAAAACTGCCAGACCCCTCGAATGCTTGTTACTCATGTCCCCTGAACAATCTTACTTGTTCTTACTTGTCCTAAAACACCCCACAGACACCTGAGGAATGCTAGTAACTACAAATTCAACACACATGTAAATCTCCACAAGCATCAAATAGCTACAGATAAATATGCAAATATCCTATTATCTCACATTACCTGCATATACAAAGTCACACCTTTCCAGATATTCACAAAGATATAAATTATCCAACTCCCAAAATGGAGAATAACATACACTTCACAATCACACATATTCATTCTGCCACTCAAGATTAGTCATAGACCTGACCTCACACAAAGAAATACAAAAATCCATAAAACAACAACAAGCAAACCCAGGGCTATACATGGTATCCTGAATAGGCAAACATTCCCACTGCATTTCCCAAAATAGACTATATACCCACCAAAAATACACCTAATGACGGTACTTAACATTGCTCATATGCACATGCACATACACATATCTCTTCCAAATAATCCATGATATAAACAAAAATTGCAGCATTGGGGGGGGGGGGGACTGCAGAGAACCACAGGTGAAATATTCCAAAGCCAAAATACAAACACCTACACCAAACTCCCTGAGTTTATATGTATTATTTCCCACACCCTCCAAATATAACCAGTCCTACTCTTTCATTAGAGATACAACTTTCTCTCAATAATCCATCCAGACACATACAAATCTCATATTCTCACCAGCCAACTTGAAACATAACAAACCCAAAACTATGAATGCAAATAAACACATTAGGAATACCATCTTCAAAATGGACATGTAACCAAAAATTCTCTGAATTTCCACAATTCCCAAGAAGGAAAAAAGCTTGCAACATAGTCTGATGCAACCATGCACCCCACAATTCTTGCACCGCTGGCAAAGGCAAAATCAAAACGTATTAGCATCCCCCAAACCAAACTTTGACACCCCAGTGGCCAATGAACATTTACAAAAAAGAACACATAACTTTACTCATGTAAAGATCAGTACCACAAAATTTAATAATAAAACATGACTCTCTTTATTGCATACGACTTGTGGTCACAGGGTTCTCCAATCATCGTTCAGGTGCTCTGTCCAGAGGCTCGCACCAACAGTAAAACTATGACAGCACGTCAGTCACAGTGTGACCACATCCCACTCAGCAAACTCAGCTCAGTATATTCCCTTGTGCAAAGCCGCTAAGATCATGGGAAAAGAGCGTCCTTCAGCTAACAAACCCGATGCCAGCTGACAGGGTCCCCAACATTCACAGCTTTCACAGGGAACAAGAAGATGACCATCACCACTTTGTCTGACATCGACAGGAGACAAGCCACAGATCTGCTGCCTGGGACACTGCTTCTCAAGCACCGCATAGGTGCCCTGGAGCCCAGGCGCCACACAGGCTGCAAAGGACACGGATGGACGACGCCTCGACGTGGGCGTCGCACTGCACAACACACCCCTCACTTCTGGTCTGGTGCGGGTGGCCCAAGTCCCAGGGGAGGCAGGCAGACACCCAGGCTCCCTGGGGAGGCACAGGACCCGGCAGGGACACACTGGGGACAGGAGAGGTTCGCAGGTCTAGTACCTCGGTCCTATGGGACTGAGTGTGGACGCCGCCATGGGAGCCTGGCCTGCCGTTGGGACCTCCCACCCCCAACCCCGTCCACACTCGCGCCTGCGCCTTGACCCGCTGGAGCCCCAACGGACGCCAGAGCCCCAACTGACACTGGAGCTCTTAGATGGCGGCCCGCGAGCGCCAGAGCGCCTCAAACCAACGGCGTGCGCATGCACGAAGGGTGCAGGGCGGACTGGAAGCCCAGAGCTGCCTGCAAGAAGAGGACCTAGGGAGTCTGAAGGATTCTGGGTATCTCAGAAAAGAGGGCTCCTCGTCCCAGAGCCTCTGGGCTGGCCCTCCATTCAGCAAGTGCATCTACAAACCTGCCATCCCTGCATTAGAGACCACCCTGCTGCAGTGCTTGGATTCTCTCCACCCTGAAACAGGCTCATCTTGGGCCTAGTGATTTTACCCCTTTTGCACTCAGTCCTTTTGATTCGCATTCACTCATCCAAACATCAGTGTGTGCTTTCCTCCCAGTCCAACTGTAGGTTCCAGTAAGAAACAGTTCTGGCAGACAATTAAGGTCTGGGCAACCTCTGAAAACCCCATTCCTTGAATTCGCCTACAGTAAATTTCTTGATTTCCTGTCCTCTGCATATTACTGCATAAGGAGAGCTCTCCCAATAGATACAGATGCTCAAATGTTCTCTCTAAAAGTTTTTCTTCTTCTATGTTTAATGAAGACTTGGCAATGTCGACCAATTTCAGCAGACAGCAAATTGATCCTCTTCTTTTTCTCCTTCATCACATACTTTTAGCTGGAAATTTTTCGAATGTGTACCATGGATTCACATGACCTTGGAACACATTGAAAATGAAAAAACACTCCCTTGATGCTCTCTCTCGGGATTTGGGTAATTAGTATCACTCTAAATATAATGGCAAAGACATGTCACAGGTGACACTGCCAAAGGCCCAGAACTAAGGGCTCTACAGGAGGCAGACAGGGCCTTTAGCCATTGTGCCAATGTTCCTAATTAAGCGGACATCCCTGTTCAGAAATCTTTTTGTTTCATGGTAGGGCAGAAGGACAATTTGTGGCTTCATCTCATGGCCTCGTTGCATGAATTGGATTTGACCTAGTTGGATTAAATGCATCTGGAGTCTAGCATTTTGAAACAGTGCAAAACTGATTGCATGGGGTATGAAGCTGATTAGCAAAGCACTGATTAGAGCGTTTTCAAGGGCCATGAAATTTATCTCAGTATACCAAATCAGCCTTACTTCAAAAATATACTCTCCATCATTAGTTACAGTATACCATTATTTTAAAAAAGAAAAAAAAAACTATGAAATGAGGAGAAGACATGTTTTTCCATATTGCACTATTATTTCATTGATTCAGGAAAAAAAACCTGCCAGCTATAATATCAATGACATGAATGTGGGCAATAATTAGAAGACTTAACAAGCGAAATAAGAATGAAAGAAGTTTGTTTTCAGTTCCTGAGTATCAAGGATTGCCCCTCTGTTCCTTTGAAAAGGCTTATAACAAGATGTTGAATATTTCATGAACACCAAAGTGTGCACTTTACAGACATGATGAGACGAAAAACCAATATATTCATAGAATGCAAGCCACACCCTACAGTTGAAAGTATTGGCTGTTTATACCCATAATCTTGTGGCTGATGAGAGAGAGCCCTGCTCACTGGCCCTGCCTAGCAGGGGGAGAAAACAAACATGATAGGAGAGGCATTGGAATAGAGGGGCACCTGTCACACCACTCTCCTGGGCATTTGAGAAACTATTTCAAAATGGACCAGAGGCACACACCACTTGTGTCACTACTGAACTACTTGACGTGAACTTGAGGTTCTTCCATACCTGCCAGAGGTCTTCATGGAATGTCTGCCCAGCCCCCACCCAGGCCTGCTGCCCTCATCCCCTCCCCCACTGCAGAATGTCTGGATCCAACATTCCACTGGGGTTTACATTCAAACTTTGCCCAGCTTTGCTCAGTTGGACCCTGAGCATCTGCTATAGCCAGGTCGCTCTCTGGGTCCTGTGTTGATGTTTCCCACTCTGGACACTGCGAGACTCTGGGTCCAGTGCCCTAGTCTTTAGAAGGAGGTGAGCCTGGAGGGACAAGGGTTTGTTTTTTGACTGCTGGTTACTCCTTAAATCCTTGGAAATTTGAATGGAGCACTTCCTTCATGTGAGTAGAAGTAGAGGAAGGAAAGACCACAAGAGGACACACTTGGCATGGCTGGGGAAGCCCAGGGAAGACTGACACTGCCCATGGGGAGGAGGGCTCCTAAGACATAGATCCAGACAACACACGGGAAGTACACGGGGACAGCAGAAAGGAGAGAGGCCAAGGGATTGTGTCCTTGTAGAATGGATACAGGTCACTGCATGGATTTTAGGCAGTCAGAGATGGTATCACAGTGTCCATTCTTCAGACACATGGAAGCTGCTTGGGATATCATTGTGAGAGGTTCAACTGAAGGATCTCAGATCAAAGGTGGGCAGTGATGAGAAATGTTCTTAGCAAGAAATCTGGTCCAGTTGAGTTCTCGATTACCACAGATGCAGTGTGATATACTCTCTGTCGGTGAGTCTGCAGGGCACTCCAACTGCCGCAGCCAAGGGCATCTTGCCAATTTCTGCCCAGGAAAACTTCTCCTTCCCTTCAAACAGCTGGTGTCCTCGGTTCCTGAAGGTTAGGAAACCCAGAAAACCTCAACCAACATAGATTTGGGGCCCTGTGAGGTCTTTTGAGTTGTTATCGCTTTCATGGAAAGAGGAGTTCTTTCAGAGCTTCTTGGTGTTGGCCACTCTCTGTGGTGTAGACTCAGCCCTTTATTTCATATTGGCAGGAAGATTTCTCTCATCTTCCTTTTTGGTACACCATGAAAAGGGAGCACATGGGGGGTGTCCTTCTTCTTTCAGGATCAGGTTTGATGAATTCTGGGTTCTTTCCAAGAGAGGAAGGAGAATAGCACCCAGTTAGGAAGGGTCCCTACTCATATTGTCACTTGAATAGCACCCAGTTAGTCAGGGGTCCTGATCAATATGTGCAAGCATGGAAGTGCAGTGGACTTTGCATTCCTTGACTACACTCTGCATGACATCCTGGTGAACAGGGATGTGCTCCAGACAACCTGGCCACACCTGTCCTGGTTCTCTGTGATATTTTCCTTCTTGTGTTTGGGAGCTCAAAGGAAAAGGACTGCAGAATGGCTCCAATTCTCAGGCCCAGTACCAACATGACCAGTGGCTGTGAAAATCTCTGAAATGCCCCAATCTTCACCATCCCATCACCTTCCATGATCCTCAGCAGCCATTGCTGGTGAGGGCAGGAGAGGATCTCAGGGAACCGAGTGTCTATCACACAGACCTCTTCCCTGGGACTAGAGCTTATGTGTCATGGCAGGGACCAATGAACATTGGGGACACAGCAGGCCAGAATCTGTCCCCCATTGAGTGTTTACTGTGGGAAATTCTGGGAGAAACACCCACATTCTGAGCAGGATGTGCTTCTGGGTGACCTTCAGGGTTCCTCAGCCTCTAGATATAAAGATATTTTATTCAGGGGCTTTTTGGTTTTGTTTGTGCAAGTCTAGGAAAGAAGGGGAAGGGTATACAAGGAGTATAAGCAATAGGAAGAATGAGGAAGTGATGGAGCCATAATCTTTAGGACCTGTCACCTTCAAAAATGACCTTGGAGTGCCTAGAACTGCCCAGGAGAAGGTCCCTTACCCTGTTGGTGAGCATATGGAGGGGCATGGTGCCATTGAGCAGAGTCAAACTTATCCATTGATAGGGAGTCACCTAGGAGGCCAATGGAGTTTCTGCAAAGAATGCACAAGGCCTCTCAGAGGCAGGGAAATTGAGGTTTCACAGTCCACAGGCAGCCTTCAGGGAATCCTGGTGCACTGGGAACGAGGTTTCTCTGGGTAGAACTATGACAAAGGGAACACAGCATGAAATTTACTCAGGGACATTTGCAAACTGCACAGTTTCCCTCCCCACAGAGCCCTGAGCTGTGAGTTATGTGTAGGATGGACCTCATTCTGAGGCTATCCCATCTGGTCATGGCCTTAGCACTGGAGAAGCAAATAAAACCCTGCAGAGGGTCCAAAGTCAGTTCCGTCACAGTTCCTAGGAGGACTTGAAGGTTAGGGATTCCTGGAGTCTGTCGAGTGGATGTAGAGATGGGGGATGAATGTGGGTAATGGAAGGAAAGAGGAAGCTGGGAGGGTTAGATGCCCAGGGCCCCAGGATCATGGTGGCAGGCCCAGGCAGGCCAGGCACCATGGACTTTCTGGGTTCATGTTGCTGAGTGAGGAAAGGGCATCACCCCAAGAGAAGTTTGGGACTCATTAGAGGAGCCTCCCAAGGGCCAGGAGGAGAAGGGTCCCAAGTGCATGAAGCCAAAAACTAGGGCCTGGGAGGGCCTGGGGGGGGGACTGGGACCTACAGGGGACCCAGAGCCAGCACCTGGTGACAGCTAGGAGGAGCTGGTATCCTGGAGGTCAAGGCCTGCGGGAAGCTGAAGCCCTGCCCTTCCTTCTCTCTCAGGCAGCCATCACTTGCCCCTCACCTGCCTCCCTCCAGGCACCACAGGGAAGGGTGCCGCTCCCTCTCAGGGCCTTGGGATCCCTGCCGCGGCTCCATCCCATCTTTCCATACTCCCTCAGGCTGGGCAGCTGCCTTCCTCTTCACAGACGTGGGGCCTCCTCACCTGTGTCCTTCAATCCTTCCACCCCAGTGCACGAAGCCCGGACACCCAGCCAGGCTGAGGTGCCTTCTAGGTCCCAGCACAGGAGTGAGGCACATGGGATGGCGGGACCCAGAGGAAGCTCCTATCAGCTCAGTGTCAGCTCCATCCCTGGGGGACCAGGGCCAAGGGCTGGCTGACTGCAGACTCCCTGGCCTGGCTCTGGTGGCACTGGCACCAGGGTGTCTCTGGAGAGACTGAAGGATGAAGAGACAGCTCTCCATGTGGAGACAGTCTCCAGGAGCCAGAAGTACCCTATAGCCCTGTGCAAGGAGAACTGTGAGACTCTCACAGGCCCTGTGTCTCCAGGGCTGCCTGAGCCAGGGCTGCATCCTGGCATTTCTGGGGGCTCCACTGATGTGTCTGAGGAGTGTGTGGAAGGAAAGGGTTAAGGACCACAGAACACATTAAATTACATGCAGAGTCTCCAGACTTTCATGCTGACAACACGGGGTCTGTGCAAGCCAATCGATACTATATGAAGACATCTCCTGCCAGCATGGAGGGACAGCAGGCAGGGGCTCCAGGCTTCCTTTGCCAAGGAGAGAGTGGGGGCACAGGCCTGCATGGCCCTGGGCATCTCCGCGCCAATGCCACCTATCTTAAGGGAGGCCCTGGCCCCTCTGACTCCAGGCTAATCTCCCCTCCTCCCTCCAGATGTGAGCTGACAATGGAAGGAAGTTTTCCTACTATCCAGCCCCTCCAGATCACTGGTACCCACATAGGGAGTCCTGCGCACAAAGTGTGCACAGGTGGACACCCAAGTGCATCTTGGTTCCAGCAGGCATGCAGCTCCAGCAGCCCTGAGAGCTCTCCTGGGCAGACGTGCCCTGGACAGGGCACAGTAAACTGTGCTGGTGGCTCATGTCCCCAGAGGCCCAGACCCTGTGGTGGAGGCCACATGCCTCTCCTCTGCCTGACTGTGGGCCCCACCTGTCCCCTCCAGAGATGCCTTGGCCCTGCACCTCCCTGGCTCTTCACCAGACCTTCAGGGGCAGGGGGAGACCTGCTCAGCCCCTGTCCCTTCCACCACCACCAGCCTGGCCTGCATCCCCCTGTCAAAAGGAAGTCACTGGAACCCAGTGCACAGCCCCTCACTCTGAGAGAAGCACAAGAGGCACACAGTCAGCACAGGGCACAGGAGCAGGGGAGCCTGGGCACCCTGGAGTGGAGCTGTTCAGCTGGGGCTTCAAGGTGGGTTGGAGTCTTGGAGTGAGAGGGGCAGCCATAGGAAGACCCACCATCTGGGCAAGAAACATTCTGTGCACATCAGGAAGGGTGGGAACCCTGGGCGTGGGGGACAGCCTGGAGTATGGGAGGGTCCCAAGAGGGCCAGCTAGGGGGATGAGGAGCTCCTTGTTGGAGTAAGGACCTGTAAGTGTTGTCACCTGAGAGGTAAGTTGCTTTTAAGGAGACCAGGTACCTGAAGCAGGTGAGCTACAAGGGCCCTCGGCCTGAGCTCAAGTCCCTGTTCACCAGCTGCTGCAGGTGGGCCCTGGGGGGCAGGGAGAGGGCGGGCCTCCCTGGAAAGATCCTGGGCAGAGACTTGAGAGGGTGCTCCTCAGAATTGGGATTGAGTGGTGTCAGGCTACCCACTCCTGAGGATATGTGGGGGCAATGGTTGGGGCTTGCCTAGAATTGGGGTCGGGCCACCAGGTCCCCTGTAGAGCTCGCCCTGTACTATGCTGAGACAGGTCAGGAGCTGGGCCTCCATTTCCCTGGTGGGAGCACATTCACAGACCCTCTGGGCTCTGGCTCTGGGGTGGGGAGGGTGAGAGAGCAGCCCCGGGCCCCAGGTCCCTGGAGCACCCCCTCCCTTCAAAGGCCAACAGAAACTCAGTGCTGGAGGGGTCTTAGTAGGAGCAGGTGGGCACTCCCTCCATCAGGCCCCCGAGTGGGCTCCCCAGCCATTGCCTGGCACTGGAGGCCCCACACCTCAGCAGCAGGGCCTTCCCAGGGCCTGCCTCACGACCTCTGACCGTCCTGATCATGTGGTCCCCAAATAGCAGCACGTGGTGCAGGAGGCCCTCTAGGACCCTGTGTCTAGTTCTTCCCGGCCCCTTGACCCAGCCCCCTCATCCTGTCCTGTCCTCCTGAAGGGCAGCAGGGGGCAGACAGGGCAGGTCCTCATCCCTGGCCTGTCACCCCTCACTCACTCATTCATCCCTTCATCCAACAGCCCTTCTCAGCCCTTCTGGAACATGCAGCTGTCCCATGTGGCCCACAGGGAAGGGTAGACAGAACCCAAGCTTGTTTTATGGAGGAAGAAACAGAGGTGGAGGCCTGTATTCCTCCCTGCTCCCAGGACTCACCTGACTCCAGAATATTCCATAGCCCTGGCCTGATGTTCTCTTCACATGATGCCCAGGGACAGAGAGCTCCCAGAAGGGCTCTGGGGCTTGGCTGGCTGTACTCTGGGCCCTGCATTGTCCTGGGTTCTTCTCCAGATGCTGTGGATACCTGGAGAGGCCAGTCAGTGTCTGGAGGAAGGTGTTGCCTGCAGAGCCCTGCAGGGCTGTTGCCAGTTTCCTGCCTGAAGGAAGGGCACCACTCAGTCAAGCCTCATCCAGGTACTGGCTAAAGCCTTGTATTAGTCTGTTTTCTGTTCCTGTAACAAAATACCTGAGGCTGGGGACTTCATGGAAAAAGGGGTTTGTTTAACTTATAGTTCTATTTGTTCTGGGTATGGCACAGGTATCAGTTGACTCTGATGAGGACCCTATGGTGGAAGGCTTCACAAAGCAGGAGCTGGTGCAGGAGGGGACATGATAGGGTAAGCCAGGATCCAGGGAGAGAGGAAGGGCCAGGCCTGCTCTCTGGTACCCCCTCCCCAGAACTAACAAGTCCCTGGAGAACTCCAGCAGTGCTTCCAGGAAACCCAGTGGCCACATGACCGGTCCCACTCCTGAGCAGTCCCACCACATCCAGACGGCACAATGGGGACCACACTGCCACACAGACTGGGGCAAACCAGCAGGGGCAAACCAGCAGGCCTGCTCCACATGGACCCTGCTCCCCCAGGGCCTGCTCCCCCTGGACCTGCTCCCACAGGGACCTACTCCCCATGGCCCTCCTCCCCCTGGCCCCTGATTCCCCTGGTTCTGCTATCCCTGGGTCCTGCTCCCCCTAGCCCTGCTATCCTTCGGCACTGTTCCCCCTGGCCCTGCCCCCCAAGGCCATGGTTCCTCTGGGGCCTGCACCCCCTGAGCCCTGCTCCCCTGGGTCGTGCTCCCTCTTGGGCACTGATCTTCCTGGGCCCTGCTCCCCCTGGCCCTGCTCCCCCTGGGTCTTGCTTCCCCTGGTCTTGCTCTCCCGGGCCCTGCTCCCCAGGGCCTTGCTCCCACTGGCCCTTCTCCCCATGGGCCCTGCTCAACCCTGGCCCTGTTCCACCTTGCCCTGGTACCCCTGGGCCCTGCTCCCCATGGCCTTGTTCCCCCTAATTCTGCTACTCCCGGCCCCTGCTCCCCCTGGCCCTGATGGTCCTGGGTCCTGCTCCCCCCGGTTTAGCCTGGCCCTGTTTCCCCTAGCCCTGTTACCCATGGGCCTGCATGGCCAAGGGGAAACAGGGCCCATGAAGATCAGTGTCGGGGGGAGCAAGGCCCATGTGAGCAGGGCCCAGGGGGTGCAGGGCCCAGGAGAACAGGGTCCAGAGGGAGCAGGGTCCAGGGGGAGCAAGGACCCTGGAGCAAGGACCCTGGAGCAAGGACCTCCACCTGGTCATGCTCCTCATGGGCCCTGCTCCCCCTGGTCTTGCACCCCTGGGCCCTGCTCCACTGGGCTCTGCTCCTACTGGCCCTTCTCCCCCTTGGCCCTGCTTCCCCTTGGCCCTGCTCCCCCTTGCACTGCTACCTCTGGGCCCTGCTCCCCCTGGGCCTTGCTCCCCATGGACCTGTTCCCCCTGGTCCTGCTCCCCCTGGGACCTGCCACCCCTGCTCCACGTGGCCCTGCTCCCCTTGGGTCCTGAACCCCCTGGGCCATTCTCCCCCTGGCCATGCTCCCAATGGCCCTGATCCCCTAGTCCCTGTTCCCTCTGGTCCTGCTTCCCCTGGGCCCTGATCTCCCTGGCCATTCTCCCTCTGGTCCTGATTCTCCTGGGCCCTGATCTCACTGGCTCTGCTCCACTGGGCCCTGCTCCCTCTGGCCATGCTCCTCTGGGTCCTGTTCCCCTGGATCCTGTTCCCTCTGGTCATGCTTCCCCCCCCGGGCCCTGCTCCCCCTGGCCCTGCTCCCCCTGGCTCTGCTCCCCTGGGCCCTGCACCCTCTGTCCTGCTCCCTTTAGGCCCTGCTCTTCCAGGCACTGCTCCCCTGGGCCCTGCTTCCCCTCACCCTGCTCCCCATCGCCCTGCTCCCCCTGGCCCCTACCCCTCCTGGCCCTAGTATCCCTGGGCCCTGCTCCCCCTGGCCCTGCTATCCCTGGGCCCTGTTCCCCCTGACACTTCTCCCCCAGGCCTTGTTCCCCCTGGGTCCTGCTCTTCCTGGGCCCTGCTCCCCTGGGCTCTGCTCCCCCTGGACCCTGCTTTCCCTGTGCCCTGCTCCCCCCAGGCCCTGCTCTTCTGGAGCCAGGCTCCCCCTGGCCCTGCTCCCCCTGAGCCCTGTTCCCCCTAGCCCTGATCCACCTGGGCCCTGCTCTCCAGGGCCCTGCTCCCCCTGGCCTTGCTCACCTTGGACCCTGTTCCCCATAGACTTGCTCCCCCTGGACCCTGCTCCCTCTGGACCCTGTTCTCCTGGGCCCTGCACCCCCTGGGCCCTGCTCACATGGGCCTTGCTCCCCCCGACACTGATCTTCATGGGCCCTGTTTCCCCTTGGCCATGCTACTCCTAGGCCCTACTCCGCATGGCCCTATTCCCCTGGATCTGCTCCCACTGGCCCTGCTCCCCTGGACCCTGTTCCCCAGGACCCTGTTCCCTCTGGCCCAGCTCCCCCTAGCCATGCTCCAAATGATTATTCTTCCCCTGGGCCCTTCTCCCCCTGGCCCTCCTTCCCTGGGCCCTGCTCTTTGGGCCCTGTTCCCCCTGGTTCCTGTTCCCCTGGCCTTGCTACCCTGGGCCCTGCTCTCCCTGGGCCCTGCTCCCCCTGGCCTTGCTCCTTCTGGTTCCTGCTCCCTCTGGCCCTGTTGCCCCTGGACCAGCTCCCCCTAACCCTCTCTCCTGGGCCCTGCTCCCCATGGGCCTGCTCCCTCTGGTCATGCTCCCCCTGAGGGTGCTCCCCTGGGCCCTGTTCCCCTGGACACTGATCCCACTGTACTGGCTCCCCATGGGCCTTGCTTCCCCCAGGCACAACACCCCGAGGCCTGTTCACCTTGCCCAGCTCCCCATAGGTCCAGCTCCCCCTGGGCCATTCTCCCCCTGGCTCTACTCCCCATGGTCCTGCTCCCCAGGCCCTGATTTCTCTGGTCTTGCTCCCACTGGGCCCTCTCACCCTGGCACTGCTCCCCTGGGCCCTACGCCCATTAGCCATGCTCACCATGGGCCCTGATACCCATGGCCCTAATCTACTGGTCCTGCTCTCCCCCCGGGCCCTGTTCCCCCTAGCCCTACTCCCCATGGGCTCTGCTCCTCCTGGCCCTAATCCGCTGGCCCTGTTCCCCCTATTTGGCCCTGCTCCCTCTGGTCCTGATTTCCTGGGTGACTGCTCCCCCTTGCATTGGGCCCTTCTCCCCCTGGCCTTATCCCCTGGTTCTGCTCTCCTTGTGACCTGCTCCACTTGGTCCAGATAACCATGGCCCTGCTCCCCATGAGGCTTGCTCCTCCTGGACTTAACCCCTGGCCCTGCACCCCCTGGCCCTGCTCCCCTGGGCCCTGCTCCTCCTCAGCCTTGATTCCCTTGGCCCTTCTTCCCTTGACCCTGCTCCTTCTGGGCCCTACTCCCCTGAGCCCTGCTCACCCTGGGTCCTGCTCTCCATGGGCTCTGCTCCTCATGGTCTTCCCACACATGGTCCGTAATACCCCAGACCCTATTCTCCCTGATTTCTGATTCTCCTGGGCCCTGCTCCTCCTGGCCCTGCTTTCCTGGGCCCAGCTCCCCACTGGGCTCACCTCTTCCTGAGTCCTGCTCCCGCTTAGCCCTAGTTGCCCTGTTCCTGCTTCCCCAGGCCCCATTCCCTCTGGCCCTGCTCACCTGGCCCTGCTTTCCTGGGCCCAACTTCCCCTAACCCTGCTCCCCTAGGCCATGCTCCTCTGGACCCTTCTCCCCTGCACCCTACTTCCCCTGGGCCCTTCCCCCTGGGCCCTGCTTCACATGGTCTTGCTCTGCATGGGCCCTACACCCCTGGGCCCTTCTCCCCCTGTTCCCTGCTTCTCTTGGGCCTTGCTCCCCCTATCCCAGCTCCCCCTTGCCTTACTTCCCCAGGGCCCGTTCCTTCAGGACCTGCTCCCCCTGGTAATGCTCTCCCTGGGCCCTTTTCTGCCAGGGCCCTGCTCCCCTGGCCCTTCTCCTCCTGGCTCTACTCCCTGTGGGCTCTGCACCCCTAGCCTTGCTCTCCTCATCCCTGGTCCTCTAATACTCCTCTCGCTGGAACCAGCCCCACCTGCTCCTCCTAGGCCCTGCCCACCCTGGCCCTATGCCCTGGACCCTACTCCCTCCAGTTCTGCTCCCTTGTTCCTGCTCCCCTGACTCTGTTCCCCAGGGCCCTGCTCCCTATTGCCCTGCTTCCCTGGGCCTCCTCCCCTGGGACCTGCTATCCCTGGTACTGTTCTCACTGGGCCCTTGTCCCCCTTGCCCGTTTCTCCCTGGCTATGCTCCCCTGGGCCCTGCTCCTCTGGTAACTTCTTTCCCTGGACCTACTCCTGTAGGCAATGTTCCCCTTAGCCCTGCTCTCCTGGGCTCTGGACCCCCTGGTCCTCCTCTCCCTGAGCCCTGCTCTGCCCAGTCCTGCTCCTCCTGGGTGCTGCTCCTCATGGTCCTGCTCCCTTGGGCCCTACTTCCCGCAGTCCTGCTCCCCTGGGCCCTACTTCATCCAGTCCTGCTCCCCAGGACCATGCTCCCCTTGGTTATGCTCCTCCTGGGCCTTGGTCAACCTGGAACCTGCTCCCACTTGGCATGCTCCCCTGGGCCCTGCACCCCTTGTGTCCTGCTTCCCCTGGCCTGCTCCCCATGGGCCCTTTCGCCCTGGCTCTGCTCCCCATGGGCCCTGTTCTTCTGGTCTCTGCTTTCCCTGGGCCTGCTCCCCTGGGCCATACTCCTCCTTGGCTCTGCTCCCCTGTGCCCTATTTCCCCTGAGACCTTCCCACTTGAGCCCTGCTCCCCCTGGTATTGCTCCCCATGGGCTCTGCTCCCCCGGACCCTTCTTCCCCTGTTCTCTGCTTCTCCTGGGCCCTGATCCCCCTAGCCATGCTCCTCCTTGCCCTGTTCCCTGGCTCTGCACCTCTGGGCCCTACTCCCCTGAGCTGTGCTCCTCTGTGGCCCTGCTCCCCTGGGCCATGCTCCCTCTGGTCCTGCTCACTCAGGCTGTATTCCCCCTGACCCTGCTCCCCTGTGCCCAGCTCTATTTGGCCCTGCTCCCTCTGGTCCTGATTTCCTGGGTGACTGCTCCCCCTTGCATTGGGCCCTTCTCCCCCTGGCCCTAATCCCCTGGTTCTGCTCTCCTTGTGGCCTGCTCCACTTGGTCCTGATAACCATGGCCATGCTCCCCATGGGGCATGCTCCTCCTGGACCTAACCCCTGGCCCTGCACCCCCTGGCCCTGCTCCCCTGGGCCCTGCTCCTCATCAGCCCTGCTTCCCCTGGCCTTGCTTCCCTTGAACCTGCTTCTTCTGGGCCCCTCTCCCCCGAGCCCTGCTCCCCCTGGGTCCTGCTCTTTGTGGGCTCTGCTCCCCATGGTCTTGCCCCACATGGTCCCTAATACCCCGGACCCTATTCTCCCTGATTTCTAATTCTCCTGGGCCCTGCTCCTCCGGGCCCTGCTTTCCTGGGCCATGCTCCCCACTGGGATCACCTCTTCCTGAGTTCTGCTCCCGCTTAGCCCTGCGCACCCTGTTCCTGCTTCCCCGGTCCCCACTCTCTGTGGCCCTGCTCACCTGGCCCTGCTTTCCTGGGCCATACTTCCCCTGGCCCTGCTCCCCTGGGCCATGCTCCTCTGTACCCTGCTCCCCTGCACCCTACTTCCCCTGGACCCTTCCCCCCGGGGCCCTGCTCCACCTGGTCTTGCTCTGCATGGGCCCTGCTCCCCTGGGCCCTTCTCCCCCTGTTCCCTGCTTCTCTTGGGCCTTGCTCCCCCTATCCCAGCTCCCCCTTGCCCTACTTCCCCGGGGCCCGCTCCTCCAGGACCTGCTCCCCCTGGTAATGCTCTCCCTGGGCCCTTTTCTGCCTGGGCCCTGCTCGCATGACCCTTCTCTTCCTGGCTCTACTCCCTGTGGGCTCTGCACCCCTAGCCTTGCTCTCCTCATCCCTGGTCCTCTAATACTCTTCTCCCTGGACCCTGCCCCACCTGCTCCTTCGGGGTCCTGCCCACCCTGTCCCTGTCCCCAGGGCCCTACTCCCTCCAGTCCTGCTCCCCTGTTCCTGCTCCCCTGACTCTGTTCCCCTGGGCCCTGCTCTCTGGGCCTGCTCCCCCTGGCCCTTCTCCCCTGGGCCCTGCTCTCCTGGGCCCTGCCCCCCCTGGGCCCTTTTCCTCCTG
Organism: Callospermophilus lateralis; assembly: GCF_048772815.1. Taxonomy (NCBI): domain Eukaryota; kingdom Metazoa; phylum Chordata; class Mammalia; order Rodentia; family Sciuridae; genus Callospermophilus; species Callospermophilus lateralis. The sequence goes on from NC_135321.1 coordinate 62,582,209, forward strand.
GCTCTGCTCTGCTGGGCCCTTCTCCCCCTTGGGCCCTGCTCCTCGTAACACTGGTCACTGGGTCCCGCTCTCCCCTTGTCCTACTCTTGCGCCCTGCTCCCCCTGGGCCCTGTTTTCCCTGTGCCCTGCTCCCCACTGGGCTCACCTCTTCCTGAGTCCTGCTCCTGCTTAGCCCTGCTCGCCCTGTTCCTGCTTCCCCGGTCCCCACTCTCTGTGGCCCTTCTCACCTGGCCCTGCTTTCCTGGGCCCTATTGTCCTGGCCCTGCTCCCCTGGGCCATGCTTCTCTTGACCCTGCTCCCCTGCACCCTACTTCCCCTGAACCCTTCCCCCCTGGGCGCTGCTCCACCTGGTATTGCTTTGCATGGGCCCTGCTCCCTGGGCCCTTCTCCCCCTGTTCCCTGCTTCTCTTGGGCCTTGCTCCCTCTATCCCAGCTCCCCCTTGCCCTGCTTCCCCAGGGCCTGCTCCTCCAGGACCTGCTCCACCTGGTAATGGTCTCCCTGGGCTCTTTTCCGCCTGGGCCCTGATCCCCTGGCCCTTCTCCTCCTGGCTCTACTCCCTGTGGGGTCTGCACCCCTAGCCTTGCTCTCCTCATCCCTGGTCCTCTAATACTCCTCTCCCTGGACCCTGCCCCACCTGCTCCTCCTGGGCCCTGCCCACCCGGGCCCTGTCCCCTGGGCCCTACTCCCTCTAGTCCTGCTCCCCTGTTCCTGCTCCCCTGACTCTGTTCCCCAGGGCCCTGCTCTTTGGGCCTGCTCCCCCTGGCCCTGCTCCCCTTGGCCCTGCTCTCCTGGGCCCTGTCCCCTCTGGGCCCTTTTCCTCCAGGCCCTGCTCTGCTGGGCCCTTCTCCCCCTTGGACCCTGCTCCTCGTGGCACTGCTCACTGTGTCCCGCTCTCCCCTGGTCCTGCTCTTGGGCCCTGCCCCGCCTGGGCCCTGTTTTCCCTGTGCCCTGCTTCCCCTAGGCCCTGTTCCCCCTGGATCCTGCTCCCCCTGGTCCTGTTCCCCATTGGCCCTGCTCACCTGTACTTCTCTCCCTGCCCCTACTCCCTTTTCTCTGCTATCCCTAGCACTGATCTACTGGGCTCTGCTACCCCTGGCACTCCTCTCCCTGGGCCCTGCTCCCCCTTGTCCTGCTTACCCTAGGACCCTGCTGTCCCTGGCCCTGCTGTCCCTCGCACTGCTTCCCCTGGGCCTGCTCCCCGGGTACCTGCTCCTCCTGGTACTGCTCCCCCTGGACTTGCTCCCCTTGGGCCCTGCTCCTCCTGGCGCTGCTCCCATGTGCCCTGCTCCCCATGGGCTCTGTTCTCCCTGAGCACTGCAACTTCTTGGCCCTGCTCTCCCTGGACCTGATTCCTTGGGCCCTGCTCCTAATGGCCCTGCTCCCCCTGGACCTGTTTCTCCTGATCCTGCTCCCCTGGGACCTGCTCCCTCTGGTCCTGCTCCCCCGGACCCTGATCTACCTGGGCCTGCTCCACTGGGCCCTGCTCACCCCTGGACCTGCTCTCTGGGACCTGCTCCCCCTGATTTTGCTTCCCTGGACCCTGGTTCCCCTGTGCCCCACTCCACCTGGTCCCTCCTCCTTCTGGTCCTGTTCTCCATTGTCCCTGCTACCCTGGTCTTGCTTCCCGTGCCCCAACTCCCTGTGGGATCTGCTCCACCTAGCCATGCTCTCCTGGGCCTTCCTCCCCATAGGCCTCCTTTCTATGGGGCCTGCACCAAGTGGTCCTTCTCCTCCTGGGCCCTGCTCCCACTGGCCCTTCTCCCCTGGGCCCTGCTCCCCCAGTCCTGGTTCCTTGGGCCGTATGACCCTGGACCTGCTCTCCTTGGTACTATTCCCGCTGGCCTGCTCCCCTGGGCCCTGATCCTACCTGTCCCTGCTCCCCTGGGGTGTGCTCCTCTGGTGCTGCTACCCCTGGGCCCTGGTCCTCCTGGCCCTGCTCTGCTAGGCCTTTCTACCCCCTCTCCCGCTGCCCTTGAGCCCTGCTCCCCTGACCTTGCTCCCTCAGGCCCCATTCCCTCTGGGCTCTGCTCCTACTAGCCCTGCACTCCTGGGCCATGCTCCCCAGATCCTCCTGTCCTTTGGCCCTGATCCCCCTGGCCCTGTTCCCCTGGGCCCTATTTTCTCCAGTCCTGTTACCCTGGGCCCTTCTTCCCCTGGGCCCAGCTCCCCCGCGACCTTATCCCCCTGTTCTCTGCTTCTCGTGAGTTCTGATTCCCCTGGCCCTGCTCCCTATTGCCCTGCTTCCCTGGGCCTCCTCCCCAGGGACCTGCTATCCCTGGTACTGCTCTCACTGGGCCCTTGTCCCCCTTGCCCGTTTCTCACTGGCTATGCTCCCCTGGGCCCTGCTCCTCTGGCAACTTCTTTCCCTGGCCCTACTCCCTGTAGGCACTGTTCCCCTTAGCCCTGCTCTCCTGGGCTCTGCACCCCCTGGTCCTCCTCTCCCTGGGCCCTACTCTGCCCGGTCCTGCTCCTCCTGAGTGCTGCTCCTCATGGTCCTGCTCCCTTGGGCCCTACTTCCCACAGTCCTGCTCCACTGGGCCCTGCACACCAGGCCCTGCTCCTCTTGGCCCCGCTCTTCTGGGCCTTGCTTCCCTTGGCCTTCTCCCTTGGGCTCTGCTCCCCCTGGCAATGCTCCCCCTGGCCCTTTTCTTCTGGCTCTACTCCCCCTGGTTGTATCCCCTGTGGCCTGCTACTCTGGGACCTGATCTCCCTGGCTCTTCTCCCTTGTGTCCTGCTCTTCCTGGCCGTTATGCTTTGGGTCTGCTCCCCCTTGTCCTGCACCCCTGGGACCAGCTCACCCTATGTCCTGGTTCCCCCTGCCCTGCTCCCCTGGATTTTTCTTCCTTTGGTCCTGCTTCCCCTGGGCCTAGCACCTATGGCACCTTCTCTCCCTGGCTGAGCTCCACTGGGCCCTGCTCCTCCTGGGTCCTGCTACCCTGCGCCCTGCTACCCATGGGCCCTTCTATCCCTGAGCCCTACTCTCTATGGTCTTGCTCCACATGGGCAATGCTACCCCGGAACTAGCTCACCCTGTTCCCTGCTTCTCCTGGGCCCCGCTCCCCCTGGCTCTACTTCCCCTTTCTCTGCTTCCCCTGCGCTTGCTTCCTCAGGCCCTGCACCCCTGGTACTGCTCTCCCTGGGCCCTTCTCCCCGTGTCCCTGCTCCCCTTGGCCCTTTTCTCCCTGGATCTGCTCCCCTGGGCCCTGCTACTCTGGCACCTGCTCTCCCTGGCCCTTCTCCCCTTGGCCTTGCTCCCAGTGTCCTGCTCCTCCTGGACCTGCTTCCTTGGGCCCTGCTCCCATCTGGCCATGCTCCTTAGGCTTTGATCCCCCTGGTAATGCTCCCCTGAGCCCTGCCCCCTCTGGTCCTGCTTTCCTGGGCGCTTCAACCCGTGGCACTTCTCCCCATGGGCCCTGCTCCCCCTGGCCCTAATCCCCTGGTCCTGCTATCCTTGGGGCCTGCTCCTCCTGGTCCTGATAATCATGGCCCTGCTCCCCATGGGCCCTGCTCCTCCTGCCCCTAATCCATTGGCCCTGCTCCCCTGGGCCCTGCTCCTCCTGGCCCCTTCTCCCCCTGCCCTGTTCCCCATGGCCCTTTTTCCTGGCTTTGCTCCCCCTGGCTCTGATACCCCGGGTCCTGCTCCCCTGGGACCTGCTCTCCCTGGCCCTACTCCACTGGGCCCTACTCCTGCTTTGTCCTTCTCCCCCTGTCCCTGCTCCTCTGGGCCCTGATCCCTCTGTGTCCTGCTTCCCTGGGACCCATCCCTCTGGCCCTGCTCCCCATGGCCCTGCTACCCTGGGCTTGCTCCTCCTGCCCTGCTCCCCTGGGCCCTGCTCCTCCCTGGCCCTGCTCCCTGGGCCGTGCTACCCCTGGTTCTGCTCCCCCTGGGCCCTTGTTTCCCTGGGCCCTGCTCCACCTGGTCCTGCTCCCCATGTTCTTGCTCCCCTGGCCCTATTCCCTGTGGGTTCCGCTCCCCCTAGTTCTGCTCTCCTGGCCCTGCTCTCCTGGGTCCTGTTCTTCCCTTGGCTCTGCTCCCCCTGAGCCCTGCTCCCTCTATGCCCTGCTACCCTGGTTTTGCTTCCCTGGTCGCCTCTCCCTATGACCCTGCTCCACCTGGCCTTTTTTTCTCTGACCCTGCTTCCCTGGGCTTTGCTCCCCTTAGCCTTGCTCCCTTTGGTCTGTTCCCCCAGGCGCTGCTTCTCTTGGTTTTGCTCCCCTGGGCCCTGTTGCCCCCTGGGCCCTGCTCCCCTTGGTTCTGTTCCCCTGGGCCCTGTTTTCCCTGTGCCCTGCTCCCTTCTGGCCCTGCTCCCTGGACTCTGCTCCCCCTGGTTCTGCTCCCCCTTGGCCCTTTTTTCCCTGTGCCCTGATACTCCTGGTCCCTGCTCCCCCTGGTCCTGCTCCCCATTGGCCCTTCTACCCTGGGCCCTACTTCCTCTAGTCCTGCTCCCTTGGGCCCTGCTCCTCCTGGCCCTGCTCCCCTGGGCCCTACTTTCCTGGGACCTGCTTCACCTGGCCCTGCTTCCCTGGTCTCTTTTCCCCCAGGCCCTGCTCCCCCTGGCCCTTTTATCCTGGCTCTGCTCAATGGGCCCTGCTCCTCGTGAGTCCTGCTCCCCCAGTCTGTGCTCCCCTAGGCCCTGCTCCCCCTTGGACCTGCTCTCCCTAGTCCTGCTTCCACAGGCCCCACTCCCTCTGGCCCTTCTCTCCCTGGCCCTGCTCCCTGGGCCCTGATCCCCTGGTTCTTCTCCCCCTGGGCCCTGATGTTCTGGTCCTGCACCCCCTGGCCCTACTCCCTATGCCCTCTGCTCCCTCTAGCCCTGATCTCCTGGGGCCTGCTCCTCCTGGTCCTCCTCTCCCTGGGCCCTGCTCCCCCGTACCCTGCTCCCCCAGGCCTTGCTCCTCGGGGCCCTACTCCCCCCAGTCCTACTCCCCTGGGCCCTGCTTCTCCTGGTTCTGCTCCCCCCGGTCCTGCTTCCCTGGGCCCTGCTTCCCCTGGCCCTCTTTCCCAGACACTGCTCCCCAAGCCCTACTTCCCCAGGCCCTCTCCCCCAGTCCCTGCTCCCCCATGTCCCTGCTTCCCCAGGCCCTGCTCCCCCTAGACCTGTTCACCTTGGGCTCCGCTCCCTCGGGCCAAGCTCCTCCAAGGACCTTCTCTCCTTGGTCCTGCTTTCCTGCTCCTAACTCCCCCTGGACCTGCTTGTCTGCACCTCATTCCCTTGGCCCTCCTCCCCCTGGCCCTGTTCCCCTTGACCCTTATCCCCTGTACCCTGCTCCCTCTGGTCCTGTTTTCCTGGCATTGCTCCCCATGGGCCCTGCTCCCTATGGACCCTGCTCCCCATGGGCCATGATCTTACTGGCCCTAATCCCTGGCCATGCTCCCCCTGGCTCTACTCACCTGGGCCCTGCTCTCTTGGGTCCTGCTTCCCCTGGCCCTGCTCCCCTGGAATCTACTCCCCCTGGGCCCATCTCCCCCTGGATCCTGCTCCCCCTTGTTTGCTCCCCATGGGCCCTGGTCCCCCGGGCGCTTCTCTCCCTGTTCCCTGCTTCTCCTGGGCCCTACTCCCCATGGCTCTGCTCCCCCTGGCCCTTTTCTCCTTGGCTCTGCTCCCCTGGCCCTGCTCCTCTGGCACCTGCTCTCCCTGGCCCTTTTCCCCCTGGCCCTGCTCCCACTGTCCTGGTCTCCCTGGCCTGGCTCCCCTGGGCCCTGCTCCTCCTGGACCTGCTCCCCTGGGCCCTGCTCCCACCTGGCTGTGCTCCCTGGGCCTTGCTCCTATGGCACCTTCTCTCCCTGGCTGAGCTCCACTGGGCCCTGCTCCTCCTGGGCCCTGCTACCCTGCGCCCTGCTACCCATGGGCCCTTCTCTCCCTGAGCCCTGCTCTCTATGGTCTTGCTCCACATGGGCCATGCTACCCCGGAACTAGCTCACCCTGTTCCCTGCTTCTCCTGGGCCCCGCTCCCCCTGGCTCTGCTCCCCCTTTCTCTGCTTCCCCTGCGCTTGCTTCCTCGGGCCCTGCACCCCTGGTACTGCACTCCCTGGGCCCTTCTCCCCGTGTCCCTGCTCCCATTGGCCCTTTTCTCCCTGGATCTGCTCCCCTGGGCCCTGCTACTCTGGCACCTGCTCTCCCTGGCCCTTCTCCCCTTGGCCTTGCTCTCAGTGTCCTGCTCATCCTGGTCCTGCCCACCTGGGCCCTGCTCCTCCTGGACCTGCTTCCTTGGGCCCTGCTCCCATCTGGCCATGCTCCCTAGGCTTTCATCCCCCTGGTTATGCTCCCCATGGGCCCTGGTTTCCCTGTGCCCCACTTCCACTGGGCCCTGCTTCCCCTGGGCCCTGCTGGCCTTGGTCCTGCTCAACATCGGCCCTGCTCCCCTGACTCTGCTCTCCCTGACCCTGCTCTCCCTGACCCTACTCCCTGTGGGTGCTGTTCCCCCTTGCCTTGCTCTCCTGGGCCCTGCTCCCTGTAGGCCTACTCTCCCTGGGCCCTGCTGCACCTGGTGCTACTCCTCCTGGACCCTGCTCCCCCAGTCCTGCTCCCCTGGCCCTTGCTCTCCCTGGACCCTGCTGCCCCTTGGCCCTTCTCCCCCGGCCCTGCTTACACTGGCTCCCCCTGTGTTCTCCTCCCCTTGGCCCTGCTCCCCCTGGCCCAACTCCCTGTGGGCTCTGCTTCCTCTAGCCCTGCTCTCCTGGGCCCTACTCCCCCTGGTCCTCCACTCCCTGGGCCCTGCTCCATCTGGTCCTACCCCCCCCCCACTTAGGCCCTGCTCCCCCTGGTCCTGCTCTCCTGAGCCCTAATTCCTCCAGTCCTGCTCCCCTAGGCCCTGCATCCCCTGATTCTGCTCCTCCTGGGCCCTGGTCCCCCTGGGCCCCTATGCCCCCTGGCACTGGTCCCTCTGGTCCTGCTTCCCCGGGCCCCAATCCCTCTAGCCCTGCTCCCTGTGGCATTGTTCCCACTGGGCCTGCTCCCCTGGGTCCTGCTCCCCTGAGCCCTGCCCCCTCTGTTCCTGCTTTCCTGGGCGCTTCAACCCGTGGCACTTCTCCCCATGGGCCCTGCTCCCCCTGGCCCTAATCCCCTGGTCCTGCTATCCTTGGGGCCTGCTCCTCCTGGTCCTGATAATCATGGCCCTGCTCCCCATGGGCCCTGCTCCTCCTGCCCCTAATCCATTGGCCCTGCTCCCCTGGGCCCTGCTCCTCCTGGCCCCTTCTCCCCCTGCCCTGTTCCCCATGGCCCTTTTTCCTGGCTTTGCTCCCCCTGGCTCTGATACCCCGGGTCCTGCTCCCCTGGGACCTGCTCTCCCTGGCCCTACTCCACTGGGCCCTACTCCTGCTTTGTCCTTCTCCCCCTGTCCCTGCTACTCTGGGCCCTGATCCCTCTGTATCCTGCTTCCCTGGGACCCATCCCTCTGGCCCTGCTCCCCATGGCCCTGCTACCCTGGGCTTGCTCCTCCTGCTCTGCTCCCCTTTGCCCTGTTCCCCCCTGGCCCTGCTCCCTGGGCCGTGCTACCCCTGGTTCCTCTCCCCCTGGGCCCTTATTTACCTGGGCCCTGCTCCCCCTGGTCCTGCTCCCCATGTTCCTGCTCCCCTGGCCCTATTCCCTGTGGGCTCTGCTCCCCCAGTTCTGCTCTCCTGGGCCATGCTCCCCCTGGTCTCTACTCACTGGGCCTTGTTCCACCTGGTCCTGCTCCCCTCGGGCCCTGATCCCTCTGCCCTGCGCCCCTGAACCCTAGTCTCCCCTGTCTTGCTCCCCTGGGTCTTGCTTCCCCTGGTTCTGCTCCTCCTGGGCCCTAGTCCCCCTGGGCCCCACTCTCCATGGGCCCTGCTTTCCCTGTACCCTGTTTCACCTGGTCCTGCTTCCCTGAGCCCTGCTTTTCCTGGCCCTTCTCTCCTGGCCCTGCTCCCCCAGGTCCTGCTCCTCGGGGTCCTGCTCCCTCGAGTCCTGCTCCCCCAGGTCTTGCTCCCTCTCATCCTGCTCCCGCCATTCTGCTCATTCTGCTCCCCAGGTCTGCTCCTCCTGTTTCTGCTCCACTTGGGCCCAATTACCCCTGGGTCTTTTTCCCCCCTGGTCCCGCTTCCCTGTGCCTCATTCCCCCTGGCCCTGATCCTCCTGGCCTTGTTCCCCCTGGCCCTGCTTTTCTGTGCCCTGCTCCAGTCGTCTTGCTCTTCTTGGGCCATGTTCCACCTGGTCCTATTCCCCACCCCATGCCCTACTCCCCTGTCACTGTTCCCCATGGATTCTGCTCCTCCTGGCCCTTAATCCTCGGCCCTGCTCCCCTGGGCCCTTCTCTCCTGGGCACTGCTTCCCCTGCCCTGCTCCCCTGGGTTCTGTTCCACCTGGGCCCTGCTTCCTGGCGCCCTGCTCCTCCTGTCCTTGTTCACCATGGGCCCTGCTTCTACTGGCCATAATCCCCTGGCCCTTCTCCTCCTGTCCTTTCTCTCTAGGGCCCTGTTATCTTGATACCTGCTTCCCCTTGCCCTGTTCCCCTAGGCCCTGCTCCCCCAGCCCTGCTCCTGTGTCCATGCTTCCCCTGGTCCTGATAACCATGGTCCTGCTTCCCATGGGCCCTGCTCCCCCTGGACCTAATCCCTTGGGGTCTGCTCCCCTTGCCCCTGCTCCCCCTGGGCCCTGCTCCCCATGGTCTTGCTCCACATAGGCTGTGCTACTCCAGGGCATGCTCCCCCTGTTCCCTGCTTCTTCTGGGCCCTGCTCCCACTGGCCCTGCTCCTCCTGGCCCTGGTCTCCTAGGCCCTGCTCCCCACTGAGCTCCACTCCCCCTGAGCCCTGCTCCCCCTCATCCTGATTCCCCAGGTCTCACTTTCTCTGGCCCGGCTCTCCCTGGCCATGTTCCCCCTGGCCCCGCAATTCTGGGTCCTTCCTGCTCTCCTGGGGCTTGTTCCTCTTGACCCTGCTCCAATGGGCCCTGCTCCTCCTGCATTCTTCTCCCCTGGACCTGTTCCCCTGGACCCTGCTCCCCCTGTGTCCTGCTCTCCCTGGGCCTGTTCCCCTTGGGCCCTGCTCCTCCTGGCATTGCTTCATCCTGGGCTCTGCTCCCCCTTGGCCTTGCTCCGCCTTGCCTCTGCTCCCCTGATCCTCCTTCCCCAGAGCCCACTCCCCCTGGCCCTGCTCCACTTGGCTCTGTTTCCCTGGATCTGCTACCCTGGGCACTGCTCCCTCTGGACCTGCTTCCCTTGGGCACTACTACTCCTGGCCCAGCTCCCCCCTGGGTTCTGCCCCGCCCCGCGGACCTGTTTCCCTTGATCCTGCTCCACTGGTCCTGCTTCCCATGTGTCCTGCTTTCCCTGGACTCTGCTCCTCCTTGCCCTGCTCCCCTGGGTCCTGTTCCCTGGGCCGTGCTTCCACGTGTGCTTTTGTCATCCTGGGCGCTGCTCCCCCTTTGCCCTTCTCCCCCTTGGTCTGTTCCCCATGGCTCTGGTCCTCCTTGCCCTGCTCCCTTAGGACCTGCTCTCCCTTACCTTGGTCCCCTGGGCCCTACTCCCATTGAGTCCTTCTCCCCCTGGCCCTCCTCCCCTGGGCCCTGCTCCCCCTGTGTCCTGCTTCCCCTGGCCCTCCTCCCCTGGGCCCTCCTCCCCTGAGTCCTCCTCCCCCTGGGTCCTCCTCCCTCTGGCCCTGCTTCCCCCTGGGCTCCAATCCCTCTGAGCCCTGATTTCCCTTGTCCCTGCTCTCCCTGGTCCTGCTTCCTCAGGCCCCACTCCCTCTGGCCCTGCTCCGCTTGGCCCCGTTCCCCCTAGCCCTGCTCCCCTGGGCCCTGCACCCCCTGGCTCTTCTTGCCCTGGGCCCTAGGTTCCCTGTGCCCCGCTTCCCCTAGGCCCTGCTCCCCTGGGCCCTGCTCCCCCTGGCACTGCTCCCCATGGGCCCTGCTCCTCCTGGCCCTTCTCCACCTGGTCCTGCTCCCCTGGGCCCTACTCCCCCTGGGAACTGCTCCCCCTACACCCGCTCCCTGGGCCCTGCTCCTCCTGGACCCTCCTCCCCCTACCCCTGCTACCCTGGCCCAGCTCCCTCTGAACCTAATTTCCTGTGGGCTTTGAATCTAACTCCCTTCTCTCCTGGGCCCTGCTCCTCCTGGGCCCTAATCCCCTGTTCCCAGCTCTGCCCGGCCCTTCTGTTTCTGAGCCCTGCTCCCCATGGTCTTGTTCCACATGGGCCATGCTACCCAGGGCCCTGCTTTCCCTGTTCCCTGCTTCTCCTGGTCCCTGCTCCCCCTGTTCCCTGCTTCTCTTGGGCCCTGCTCCCCCTGGTACTGCTCTCTGGCTTTGTTCCCCTTGGCTCTGCTCCCTTGGCTCCTGCTCCCATTGTGTCCTCCTCCTCCTGGACCTACTCCTCAGAGCCCTGCACCCATGTGTCTTGCTCCCCCTGGTCCTGCCTCCCGTGCCCTGCTCCACCTGGCCCTGCTCCCCCATGGCCCTGCTCCCCCTGATTCTGCTCCCCCTCGGCCCTGATTTTCCTGTGCCCTGATCCCCCTGGGCCCTGCTCACCCTGGTCCTTCTCCCCATGGGCCCAGCTTTCCTGGCCCTGATACACCTGGCCCTTCTCTCTGTGGGCTCTGCTCTCCCTAGCCTTGCTCTCCCGGGCCCTGCTCCCCATAGGCCTCCTCTCCCTGGGCCCTGCTCCACCTGGTCCTGCTCCTCCTGGGCCATGCTTTCCCTGGCCCTGCTCCCCGAGGCCCTGCTCCCCGGGAAACTACTCTCACTGGCCCTGCTCCTCTAGGCACCCTTCCCCTGGGCTGTACTTCTTCTGGGACTGCTCTTCCTGGGCCCTGCTCCCTCTGGCCCTACTCTCCTGGTCCCTGATCCCCACTTGGCTACGCTCCCCCCTGAGCCCAGCTCCCCCTTGAGCCTGCTCCCCCTGGTCCTGCTTCCCCAGGCCCGGCTCCCTCTGGCCATGCTCTCACTTGGCCCTGCTCCCCCTGGTCCTGCTCCCCTGGGCCCTGCTCCCCGTGTGTCCTGCTCTCTCTGGCCCTGCTCCCCTGGGCCCTGCTCCCTCGGGCCCTGCTTCTCCTGCCCTTGCTCCCCTGGGTCCTGCTCCCTCCTGGTCTCCACTCCCCACTGGGCCTGCTCCCCCTTGGCCCTGATCTCCTGGTCCTCTTTCCCCGGGCCCTGCTCCCCTTTGCCGTGCTCCTTCTGGCCCTGTTTCCCCTGGCCCTGACTCCTGGGCACTGCTTCCGCTGCTTGTGCTTCCCTTGGGGCCTGCTCCCCCTGGCCCTGTTCCCCTGGGTTGATCTCCCTATGGACCTGCTCGCCCTGGGCCCTGCCCCCCCTGGGCTCCACTCCCCCTGAGGCCTGGATTCCCTTATCCCTGCTCCCCCTGATCCTGCTTCCCTAGGCCTCACTGTCTCTGGCCTTGTTCCGCTGTGGCCTGCACCCTGAACCCCCTGGTTCTTCTGCTCCTGGGCCCTAATTTCCATGTGCCCCCTTCCCCTGGGCTCTGCTCCCCCTGGGCCCTGCCCCTCCTGGCCATAATACCCTGGCCCTTCTCCCCATAGCCCTGCTCCCCTGGGCCCTACTCCCCTGGGGCTTCTCCCTCTACCTCTGGTCCCCAGGGCCCTGTTCCTCCTGGGCCCTCCTCCCCCTACCCTGCTCCGCTTGGCCCTGCTCCTCCTTGTCATTGTCCCCTTGGGCCCTGTTTCCCCTGGGCCTGCTTCCTCTGGTGCTGCACTCCCTTGGCCCTTCTCCCTCTGGCATTTTTCTTACTGACACCCTCACCCCTGGGCCCTATTCCATCCAGTCCTGCTCCCCTGTTCCTGCTCCCCTGACTCTGTTCCCCAGGACCCTGCTCTCTGGGCCTGCTCCCCCTGGACCAGCTCCCCTGGTCCCTGCTCTCCTGGGCCCTGTCCCCCCGGGGCCTTTTCCTCCTGGCCCTGCTCTTCTGGGCCCTTCTCCCCCTTGGGCCTTGCTCCTCGTGGCACTGCTCGCTGGGTCCCACTCTCCCCTGGTCCTGCTCTTGGGCCCTGCTCAACCTGGGCCCTGTTTGACCTGTGCCCTGCTCCCCCTAGGCCCTGCTCCCCCTGGATCCTGCTCGCCCTGGTCTTGTTCCCCATGGGCCCTGCTCACCTGTACTGCTCTCCCTGCCCCTACTCCCTGTGGGCTGTGCTATCCCTAGAACTGATCAACTGGCTCTGCTACCCCTGGCATTCCTCTCCCTGGGCCCTGCTCCCACTGTTTTGCTTACCCTAGGACCCTGCTGTCCCAGGCCCTGCTGTCCCTCGCACGACTTCCTCTGGGTCTGCTCCACCAGTACCTGCTCCTCCTGGTACTGCTCACCCTGGTCTTGCTCCCATTGGGCCCTGCTCCTCCTGGCCATGCTCATATGTGCCCTGCTCCCATGTGCCTGCTCCCCCTGGGCTCTGTTCCCCCTGAGCACTGCAACTTCTTGGCCCTGCTCTCCCTGGTCCTGCTTCCTTGGGCCCCGCTCCCACTGGCCCCGCTCCCCCTAGACCTGTTCCTCCTGATCCTGCTCCGCTGGGTCCTACTACCTCTGGTCCTGCTCCCCCAGACCCTGCTCCTCCTGGCCCTTCTCCACTGGGCCGTGCTCACGCCTGGACCTGCTCTCTGGGCCCTGCTCCTCCTGATTTTGCTTCCCGGGACCCTGGTTCCCCTGTGTCCCGCTCTCCCTGGTCCCTCCTCCCCCTGGTCCTGCTCTCCATTGTCCATGCTACCCTGGTTTTGCTTCCTGTGCCCCAACTCCCTGTGGGATCTCCTGTCCTTTCTCCCCGTAGGCCTCCGATCTATAGGGCCTGCTCCATGTGGTCCTGCTCCTCCTGGGCCCTGCTCCTACTGGCCCTTCTCCCCTGTGCCCTGCTCCCCCCAATCCTGGTTCCTTGGGCCGTACGACCATGGACCTGCTCTCCTTGGTCCTATTCCCCCTGGCCTGCTCACCTGGGCCCTGATCCTCCCTGTCCCTGCTTCCCTGGGCTGTGCTCTTCTGGTACTCTACCCCTGGGCCCTGCTCCTCCTGGCCCTGCTCCGCTAGGCCCTTCTACCCTCTGGGCTCCGCTACCCTTGAGCACTGCTCCCCTTCCCGGCTCCCTCAGGCCCCAATCCCTGTGGGCTCTGCTCCTACTAGTCCTGCTCTTCTGGGCCCTGCTCCCCAGATCCTCCTGTCCTTTGCCCTGTTCCCCCTGGCCCTGTTCCCCTGGGCCCTATTCCCTCCAGTCCTGTTCCCCTGGGCCCTTCATGCCCTGAGCCCTGCTCCCCATGGGCCCAGCTCCCCCGGGCCCTTATCCCCGTGTTCCCTGCTTCTCCTGGGTTCTGCTTCCCATGGACCTGATCCCTATTGCCCTGCTTCCCTGGGCCTCCTCCCCTGGGACCTGCTATCTCGGGTACTGCTCTCACTGGGCCCTTTCCCCCTTTCCCTTTTCTCCCTGACTATGATCAACTGGGCCCTGCTCCTCTGGTAACTTATTTCCCTGGTCCTACTCCCTGTAGTCACTGTTCCCTTTAGCCCTGCTCTCCTGGGCTCTGCACCTCCTGGTCCTCCTCTCCCTGGGCCCTGCTCTGCCCGGTCCTGCTCCTCCTGGGTGCTGCTCCTCATGGTCCTGCTCCCTTGGGCCCTACTTCCCGCAGTCCTGCTGCCCTGGGCCCTGCACACCAGGCCCTGCTCCCCTGGGCCCTGCTCTTCTGGGCCTTGCTTCCCTTGGCCTTCTCCCCTGGGCTCTGCTCCCCCTGGCTCTGTTCCTCTTGGCCCTCCTACCCTGGGCCCTGTTCCCTCTGGTCCTGCTTTCCTGGACCTAACTCCCCCTTGGCCTTGCTCCCCTGGTCCTGTTTCCTGGGCTCTGCTCCCTATGAAACTGGCCCCCCTCGCCCTCCTCTCCTAGGCCCTGCTTCCCTGTGCCCTGCTACTCCAAACTCTGCTACCCCTGACTCTTCTCCCCCTGGCCCTACTCCCTATGGGCTCTGCTCCTTCTAGTACATGCACCTGAGCCATGCACCTCCAATCGCTGCTTCCCGTGACCCTGCTCCCCCGGGCCATGCTCTCCCTGATACTGTTCCCCATTGGCCCTACTCCCTCTGGCCCTACTCCCTGTGGGCTCTGTACTCCCTAGCCCTGCTCTCCTGGGTCCTGCTCTCCTTGGTCCTCCTCTTCCTGGACCCTGATCCACCTGGCCCTGGTTCTGCTCCCCTGGGCACTACTCCCTCCAGTCCTGCTCCCCAGGGCCCTGTTCCCCCTGGTTATGCCCCTCCTGGGCCTTGGTCAACCTGGAACCCGCTTTCACATGGCCTGCTCCCCTGGGCCCTGCACCGCTTGTGTCCTGCTTCTGTTGGCCCTGCTCCCCATGGGCCCTTTGCCCTGGCACTTCTCTCTGTGGGCCCTGCTCTTCTGGTCCCTGCTTTCCTTGGGCCTGCTCCCCTGGGCCATACTCCTCCTTGACTCTGCTCCCCTTGCCCAATTCCCCCTGGGACCTTCCCACTTGGGCCCTGCTCCCCCTGGTATTGCTCCCCATGGGCTCTGCTCTCTCTGACCCTTTTGCCCCTGTTCTCTCTTCTCCTGGACCCTGATCCCCTTAGCCATGCTCCTCCTTGCCCTGTTCCCCCTGGTTCTGCACCTCTGGGCCCTACTCCCCTGAGCTGTGCTCCTCTGTGGCCCAGCTCCCCTGGGCCATGCTCCCTCTGGTCCTGCTCACTCAGGCTGTATTCCCCCTGACCCTGCTCCCATGGGCCCAGCTCTATTTGGCTCTGCTTTCTCTGGTCCTGATTTCTTGTGTGACTGTTCCCCCTTGCATTGGGCCCTTCTCCCCCTGGCCTTAATCCCCTGGTTCTGCTCTCCTTGTGGCCTGCTCCACTTGGTCCTGATAACCATGGCCTTGCTCTCCATGGGGCTTGCTCCTCCTGGACTTAACCCCTGGCCCAGAACACCATGGCCCTGCTCCCCTTGGCCCTGCTCCTCCTCATCCCTGCTTCCCCTGGCCCTGCTTCCCTTGACCCTGCTCCTTCTGGGCCCTGCTCCCCTGAGCCCTGCTACCCCTGTGTCCTGCTCTCTGTGGGCTCTGCTCCCCATGGTCTTGCCCCAAATGGTCCATAATACCCCGGACACTATTCTCCCTGATTTCTGATTCTCCTGGGCCCTGCTCCTCCTGGACCTGCTTTCCTGGGCCCTGCTCCCCACTGGGCTCACCTCTTCCTGAGACCTGCTCCTGCTTAGCCCTGCTCGCCCTGTTCCTGCTTCCACGGGCTCCATTCCCTCTGGCCCTGCTCACCTGGCCCTGCTTTCCTGTGCCCAACTTCCCCTGGCCCTGCTCCCCTGGGCCATGCTCCTCTGGACCCTGCTCCCCTACGCCATATTTCCTCTGGACCCTTCCCCCCTGGGCCCTCTTCCACCTGGTCTTGCTCCGTATGGGCCCTGCTCCCCTGGACCCTTCTCCCCCTGTTCCCTGCTTCTCTTGGGCCTTGCTCTTCCTATCCCAGCTCCCCCTTTCCCTAACCACCAGGGGCCCGCTCCTCCAGGACCTGCTCCCCCTGGTAATGCTCTCCCTGGGCCCTTTTTGCCTGGGCCCTGCTCCCCTGGCCCTTCTCCTCCTGGCTCTACTCCCTGTGGGCTCCGCACCCCTAGCCTTGCCCTCCTCATCCCTGGTCCTCTAATACTCCTCTCCCTGGACCCTGCCCCACCTGCTCCTCCTGGGCCCTGCCCACCCTGGCCCTGTCCTGTGGGCCCTACTCCCTCCAGTCCTGCTCCCCTGTTCCTGCTCCCCTGACTCTGTACCCCAGGGCCCTGCTCTCTGGGCCTGCTCCCCCTGGCCCTACTCCCCTGGGCCCTGCTCTCCTGGGCACTGCCCACCCCTGGGCTCTTTTCCTCCTGGCCCTGCTTCCCCTGGGCCCTCTTTTCCCTGTGCCGTGCTCCCCAGTGGGCTCACCTCTTCCTGAGTCCTGTTCCCCCTAGACCCTGCTCCCACTGGATCCTGCTCCCTCTGGTCCTGCTCCCCTGGACCCTGCTCCTCCTGACCCTTTTCAACTGGGCCCTGCTCACCCCTGGACCTGCTCTCTGGGCCCTGCTCCCCCTGGTTTTTCTTCCCTGGACCCTGGTTCCCCTGTGCCCCGCTACCCCTGGTTCCTTCTCCTTCTGGTCCGGCTCTCCATTGTCCCTGCTACCCTGGTTTTGCTTCCCGTGCCCCAACTCCCTGTGGGATCTGCTCCCCCTAGCCATGCTCTCCTGGGCCTTCCTCCCCGTAGGCCTCCTTTCTATGGGGCCTGCTCCACCTGGTCCTTCTCCTCCTGGGCCCTGCTCCCACTGGGCCTTGTCCCCTGGGCCCTACTCCCCCCAGTCCTGGTTCCTTGGGCCGTATGACTCTGGACCTGCTCTTCTTGATCCTATTCCCGCTGGCCTGCTCCCCTGGGCCTTGATCCTCCCTGTCTCTGCACCCCTGGGCTGTGCTCCTCTGGTACTGCTACCCCTGGGCCCTGCTCCATCTGGCCCTGCTCCGCTAGGCCCTTCTACCCCCTGGGCTCCGCTACCCTTGAGCCTGCTTCCCTGTCCCTGCTCCCTCAGGTGTTACTCCCTGTGGGCTCTGCTCCTACTAGCCCTGCTCTCCTGGCTCCTGCTCCCCAGATCCTCCTGTCCTTTGGTCCTGATCCCCCTGGCCCTGTTCCCCTGGGCCCTATTCCCTCCAGTCCTGTTCCCCTTGGCCCTGCTCCCCATGGGCCCAGCTCCCCCGGGCCCTTATCCCCCTAATCCCTGCTTCTCCTGGGTTCTACTTCCCCTGGCCCTGCTCCCTATTGCCCTGCTTCCCTGGGCCTCCTCCCCTGGGACCTGGTTTCCCTGGACCCTGCTCCTCCTGAGCCCTGCTCCCTTGCCCCTTTTCTCCCTGACTCTGCTCCCCGTCGCTCTGCTCCCCTGGGCCCTGCTTCCCCTGGTCCTGCTCCCCAGGGCCCCACTCCCTGTCGCCCTACTCCCACTGACCCTGCTTCCCTGCGCCCTACTCCCCTGGGCCCTGCTCCTCCTGAGCCCTGCACTTCTGTGCCCTGCTCCCACTGGGCCCTTCTTCCCCTGGTACCTGATCCCCCTGATCTGGCTCCCCATGGGCCCTGCTCATCCTGGCCCTTGAACCCCCCTGGGCTCCCCTGCTCCTGGCCCTGCTCCCCCTGGGCCCTGCTCCCGTTAGCCCTGCTCCCCCTGGTCCTCATTCACTGGGCCCCATTCCCTCTGGCCATGCTCCCCCTGCCACTGTTCCCCTGGGTATTACTCCCCTGGGCCTTGCTCCCTCTGGTTTTGCTTTCCAGGGCCCTGCTCCCCCTGGCTCTTATCCCTATGGGCCTTGCTCTTTCTGGCCCTTATCCCCTGGCTATACTTCCCCTGGCACTACTCCCCTTGGCCCTACTCTCTTGGGCCCTGCTTCACATGGTCCTACTCCTCTGGGCCCTGCTCTCTTGGGCCCTCCTTCACCTGGTCCTACTCCCCTTTGCCCTGCTACTCCTGTGCCCTACTTTTCTGTACCCTACTCCTCCTGGTCCTGCTTCCTTGCGCCTCGCTCCCCCTGGCCCTGATCCCCGTGACCCTGCTCCCTCTGGTCCTGCTTTCATGGGCCCTGCTCCCCCTGGCCTTGCTTTCCTGGGCCCTATTCCCCCTGGGCACCTCTTTCCCTGGGACCTACTTTCCCTGGCATTGCTCCCCATGGGCCCTGCTCCCCTGGCCCTAATCCCTTGGTCCTGCTGTCCTTCGTCCCTGCTCCACCTGCTACCCAAGGTGCTGCTACCAATGGGCCCTGCTCCCCTGGGAACCGGTCCCTTTGGTCCTGCTTCCCTGGACCCTGCTCCTCTGGCCTTGCTCCCTATGGGCCCTGGTCTTCCTAGCCTTAATCCCCTGGCCATGCTCCCCTCGCTCTACTCTTCTGGGCCCCGCTCTCCTGGACCCTGCTTTCCCTGGCCCTGCTCTACTGGGCCTTGCTCTTACTGGGCCCTGCTCTTCTGCTGCCTGCTATCCTGGGCCTTCTCCCCCTGAGCCCTGCTCCCCCTGTTCTTGCTCCCCATGGGCCCTGCTCCCCCAGGCTCTTCCCTGATTCTTCATGCTCTGCTCCTCCTGGCCCTGCTCCCCCTGGTACTGCTCTCCCTTGACCCTTCTTCCCCTGGCCCTGCTCCCCCTGGCCCTTTTCTCCCTGGGTCTGCTCCCCTGGGCCCTGCTACTCTGGGACCTGCTCTCCCTGGCCCTACTCCTCTGTACCCTGCTCCACCTGTGTCTTGCTCCCCCTGACCCTGCTCCCATGAGCCCTGCACCCACTTTGTCCTGCTTCCCCTGGCCCTGCACCCCATGGGTCCTCTCGCCCTGGCTCTGATCACCTGGGCCCTGCTCTCCTGGGCCCTGGTTCCCCATGGCCTGCTCCCCTGGGCCATGTTCTTCCTTGGCCCTGCTCCTTTGCACCCTACTCCCCCTGGGAACTTCCCACTTGGGTTTGCTCCCCCTGGTCTTGCTCCCCATGGGCACTGACCTCCCAGGCTCTTCTTCCCCTCTTCTCTGCTTCTCCTGGGTCCAGTTCCCCCTGGCCATACGCCCCCTGGCCCTGTTCTGTCTGGTCCTGCTTCCCTGGGCCCTTCTCTCTAAGCTATGCTCCTTCCTGGCCCTGCTCCCTGGTCCTGCATTCCAGGGCCCTGCTTCCTCTGGCCCTGCTCTCCCTGGCCCTGTTCCCCCTGGTCCTGCTCCTCTGGGCACTGATCCCCTGGGCCTGGCTCTCTCTGGTCCTGCTTTCCTGGGCCCTGCTTCCTATGAGCCTCGCTCTTCCTGGCCCTAATCCCCTGACCATACTCCCCTGGCCCTACTCCCATGGGCCCTGCTCTCCTGGACCCTGTTTCTCCCAGCCCTGCTCTACTGGGCCCTGCTCCACCTGGGCCCTGCTCTTCTGCTCCCTGCTCCCTCTTGGCCCCACTCCCCGTGGGCCCTGCTGCCCCTGGTCTTGCTCCCCACAGGCCCTGTTCCCCTGGGCCCTTCCCCCCCTTTTCCCTGCTTCTCCAGGGCCCTGTTCCCCCTGGCCCTGCTCCCGCTTACCCTGCTTCTCCTGGGCCTGCACCCATGGGCCCTCCTCCCCATGGTACTGCTCTACCTGGGCCCTTCTCCCCCCTGTCTCTCCTCCCCCTGGCATTTTTCTCCCGGGCTCTGCTCCCCCTGGACGTGCACCCCCCCGGCTCTGCTTCCCTGGGCCCTTCTCCTGTGGGAACTGCTCTCCCTGGACCTGTTCCACTGGGCCCTGCATCACCCGGGCCCTGCTTCCCTGGGCCCTGCACAAACTGTGCTCCTTCTGGTCCTGCTCCCCCTGGGCCCTGATCCTCCTGGTCCTGCTACCCTGGGCCCTGCTCCAACCTGAGCTACAATCTCCCTGAGCCCTGCTCCCCCTTGGCTTTGCCCCCCCCGCCCCGGTACTTCTTCCTTCGGCTCTGATCCCTGTGAACCTGCTCTCCGTGATTCTGCTCCCCTGGGCCCTGCTCCTCCTGGCCCTGCTCCTGCTCCCACAGGTACTGCTCTCCCTGAGCCCTTCTCCCCTTGGCCTTTTCCCCCCTGGTCCGACTCCCTCTGGTGCTGCTCTCCTTGAACCTGCACCCCATGTGCCCTTCTCCCCTGGCCCTGCACCCCGTGCGCTCTGCTTTCCCAAGGCCTACTCGCCTGGGCCCTGCTCCCCTTGGTCCTCCTCTTCCTGGACCCTGATCCACCTGGCCCTGGTTCTGCTCCCCTGGGCCCTACTCCCTCCAGTCCTGCTCCCCAGGTTCCTGCTCCCCCTGGTTATGCTCCTCGTGGGCCTTGGTCAACCTGGAACCCTCTCCCACTTGGCATGCTCCCCTGGGCCCTGCACCCCTTGTGTCCTACTTCCTCTGGCCCTGCTCCCATTGGGCCCTTTCGCCCTGGCCCTGCTCCCCATGGGCCCTTTCACCCTGGCCCTGCTCCCCATGGGCCCTTGCACCCTGGCCCTGCTCCCCATGGGCCCTCCTCTTCTGGTCCCTGCTTTCCCTGGGCCTGCTCCCCAGGGCCATACTCCTCCTTGGCTCTGCTCCACTGTGCCCTATTCCCCCTGGGACCTTCCCACTTGGGCCCTGGTTCCCCTGGTATTGCTCCCCATGGGCACTGCTCCCCCGGAACCTTCTTCCCCTGTTCTCTGCTTCTCCTGGGCCCTGATCCCCCTAGCCATGCTCCTCCTTGCCCTGTTCCCCCTGGCTCTGCACCTCTGGGCCCTACTCCCCTGAGCTGTGCTCCTCTGTGGCCTTGCTCCCTTGGGCCCTACTCCCTCCATTCCTGCTCCCCTGTTCCTGCTCCCCTGACTCTGCTCCGCTGGGCCCTTTTCCTCCTGGCCCTGCTCTGCTGGGCCCTTCTCCCCCTTGGGCCCTGCTCATCGTGGCACTGCTCAGTGGGTCCCGCTCTCCCCTGGTCCTGCTCTTGGGCCCTGCTCCCCCTAAATCCTGCTCCCCCTGGTCCTATTCCCCATAGGCCCTGCTCACCTGTACTGCTCTCCCTGCCCCCACTCCCTGTGGCCTCTGCTATCCCTAGCATTGATCTACTGGGCTCTGTTACCCCTGGCCCACCTCTTTCTGGGCCCTGCTCCCCGCTGTCCTGCTTACCCTAGGACCCTGTTGTCCCTGGCCCTGCTGTCCCTCGCACTGCTTCCCCGGGGCCTGCTCCCCTGATACCTGCTCCTCCTGGTACTGCTCACATGTGCCCTGCTCACCCAGGGCTCTGTTCCCCCTGAGCACTGCAACTTCTTTCCCTGCTCTCCCTGGTACTGCTTCCTTGCTCCCACTGGCCCTGCTCCCCTTGGACCTGTTCCTCCTGATCCTGCTCCGCTGGAACCTGCTCACTCTGGTCCTGCTCCCCTAGACCCTGCTCCTCCTGGCCCTACTCCACTGGGCCCTGCTCACCCCTGGACCTGCGCTCTGGGCCATGATCCCCCTGATTTTGCTTCCCTGAACCCTGGTTCCCCTATGCCCTCCTCCCCGTGGTCCCTCCTCCCCCTGGTCCTGCTCTCCATTGTCCCTGCTACCCTGGTTTTGCTTCCTGTGCCCCAACTCCCTGTGGGATCTGCTCCCCCTAGCCATGCTCTCCTGGGCCTTTCTCCCCGTAGGCCTCCTTTCTATGGGGCCAGCTCCACGTGGTCTTGCTCCTCCGGGACCCTGCTGCTACTGGACCTTCTACCCTGGGTCCTGCTCCCCCCAGTTCTGGTTCCTTGGGCCCTAACACCCTGGACCTGCTCTCCTTGGTCCTATTCCCCCTGGCATGCTCCCCTGGGCCCTGATCCACCCTGTCCCTGCTCCCCTGGGCTGTGCTCCTCTGGTACTGCTACCCCTGGGCCCTGCTCCTCCTGACCCTGCTCCGCTAGACACTTCTACCCCCTGGGCTCCGCTAATCTTGAGCCCTACTCCCCTTCCCGTCTCCCTCAGGCCCCACTCACTGTGGGCTCTTTTCCTACTAGCCATGCTCTCCTGGGCCCTGCTCCCCAGATCCTCCTGTCCTTTGGCCCTCTTTCCCCTGGCCCTGTTCCCCTGGGCCCTATTCCCTCCAGTCCTGTTCCCCTGGGCCCTTCATCCCCTGGGCCCTGCTCCCCATGGGCCCAGCTCCCCCGGGCCCTTATCCCCCTGTTCCCTGCTTCTACTGGGTTCTGCTTCCCCTGGCCCTACTCCCTATTGCCCTGCTTCCCTGGGCCTCCTCCCCTGGGACCTTCTATCCCTGGTACTGCTCTCACTGGCCCTTGTCCCCCTTGCCCTTTTCTCCCTGGCTATGCTCCCCTGGGTCCTGCTCCTCTGGTAACTTCTTTTCCCGGCCCTACTCCCTGTAGGCACTGTTCCCCTTAGCCCTGCTCTCCTGGGCTCTGCACCCCCTGGTCCTCCTCTCCCTGGGCCCTGCTCTGCCCGGTCCTGCTCCTCCTGGGTGCTGCTCCTCATGGTCCTGCTCCCTTGGGCCCTACTTCCCGCAGTCCTGCTCCCCTGGGCCCTGCACACCAGGCCCTGCTCCCCTGGGCCCTGCTCTTCTGGGCCTTGCTTCCCTTGGCCTTCTCCCCTGGGCTCTGCTCCCCCTGGCTCTGCTCCTCTAGGCCCTCCTACCCTGGGCCCTGCTCCCTCTGGTCCTGCTTTCCTGGACCTACCTCCCCCTTGGCCTTGCACCCCAGGTCCTGTTTCCTGGGCTCTACTCCCTATGGAACTGGCCCCCCTGGCCTTCCTCTCCTAGGCCCTGCTTCCCTGTGACCTGCTACTCCAAACTCTGCTACCCCTGACTCTGCTCCCCCTGGTCCTACTCCCTATGGGCTCTGCTCCCCCTAGACCATGCACCTGAGCCATGCTCCTCCAACCACTTTTCCCCATGGGACCTGCTCCCCTGGGCCTGAACTCCGGGGCCCTACACCCCTAGGTACTTCTCTCCTTGGCCCTTCTACCCTTGGCAATTTTCCTCCTGGCCTCACTCCCCATGGCCCTGCCCCCCCAGGACATGCTCTCCCTGATACTGTTCCACATTGTCCCTACTCTCTCTGGCCTTACTCTCTCTGGGCTCTGCACTCCCTAGTCCTGCTCTCCTGGGCCCTGCTCCCCTTGGTCCTCCACTTCCTGGACCCTGTTCCACCTGGCCCTGGTTCTGCTCCCCTGGGCCCTACTCCCTCCAGTCCGGCTCCCCAGGTTATGCTCCTCCTGGGCCTTGGTCAACCTGGAACCCGCTCCCACTTGGCCTGATCCCCTGGGCCCTGCACCCCTTGTGTCCTGCTTCCCCTGGTCCTGCTCCCCTGAGCCCTTTCCCCTGCCTCTGTTCCTCATGAGCCCTGCTCTTCTGGTCCCTGCTTTCCCTGGGCCTGCTCCCCTGGGCCATACTCCTGCTTGCCCTGTTCCCCTTGACTCTGCACCTCTGGGCCCTACTCCCCTAAGCTGTGCTCCTCTGTGGCCCTGCTCCCCTGGGCCATGCTCACTCAGGCTGTACTCCCCGTGACAATGCTCCCCTGGGCCCAGCTCTATTTGGCCCTGTTTTCTCGGGTCGTTATTTCCTGTGTGAGTGCTCCCCCTTGCATTGGGCCCTTTTCCCCATAGCCCTAATGCCCTGGTTCTGCTCTCCTTGTGGCTTGCTCCTCTTGGTCCTGATTACCATGGCCCTGCTCCCCATCGGGCTTGTTCCTCCTGGACCTAACCCCTGGCTCTGCACTCCCTGGCCCTGCTAACCTGAGCCCTGCTCCCCCTGGGTCCTGCTCTCCGTGGGCTCTGGTCCCCATGGTCTTGCCCCACATGGTCCGTAATACCCCGGACCCTATTCTCCTTGATTTCTGATTCTCCTTGGCCTTGCTCCTCCTTGCCCTGCTCCCTACTGGGCTCACCTCTTCCTGAGTCCTGCTCCCGCTTAGCCCTGCTCGCCCTGTTCCTGCTTCCCCGGGCCCCATTCCCTCTGGCCCTGCTCACCTGGCCCTGCTTTCCTGGGCCCAACTTCCCCTGGCCCTGCTCCCCTGGGCCATGCTCCTCTGCACCCTACTTCCCCTGGACCCTACCCCACTGGGCCCTGCTTCACCCGGTCTTGCTCTGCTTGGGCCCTGCTCCCCTGGGCCCTTCTCCCCCTGTTCCCTGCTTCTCTTGGGTCTTGCTCCCCCATCCCAGCTCCCCCTTGCCCTACTTCCCCGGGGCCCGCTGCTCCAGGTCCTGCTCCTAGTGGTAATGCTATCCCTGGGCTCTTTTCCGCCTGGGCCCTGCGCACCTGGACCTTCTCCTCCTGGCTCTACTCCCTGTGGGCTCTGCACCCCTAGCCTTGCTCTCCTCATCCCTGGACCCTGCCCCACCTGCTCCTCCTAGGCCCTGCCCACCCTGGCCCTGTCCCCTGGGCCCTACTCCCTCCAGTCCTGCTCCCCTGTTCCTGCTCCCCTGACTCTGTTCCCCAGGGCCATGCTCTCTGGGCCTCCTCCCCCTGGCCCTGCTCCCCTGGGCCCTGCTCTCCTGGGCCCTGCCCCCCCTGGGCCCTTTTCCTCCTGGCCCTGCTCTGCTGGGCCCTTCTCCCCCTTGGACCCTGCTCCTCGTGGCACTGCTCACTGGGTCTCGTTCTCCCCTGGTCCTGATCTTGGGCTCTGCTCCCCCAGGGCCCTGTTTTCCCTGTAACCTGCTGTCCCTAGGCCCTGCTCCCCCTGGATCCTGCTCCCCCTGGTCCTGTTCCCCATGGGCCCTGCTCACCTGTACTGCTCTCCCTGCCCCTACTCCTGTGGGCTCTGCTATCCCTAGCACTGATCTACTGGGCTCTGCTACCCCTGGCTCTCCTCTCCCTTGGCCCTGCTCCACCCTGTCCTGCTTACCCTAGGACCCTGCTGTCCCTGGCCCTTCTGTTACTTGCACTGCTTCCCCGGAGCTAGCGCCCCGGGTACCTGCTCCTCCTGGCCTTGCTCCCATGTGCCATGCTACCCCTGGGCTCTGTTCCTCCTGAGCACTGCAACTTCTTGGCCCTGCTCTCCCTGGTCCTGCTTCCCTGGGCCCCGTTCCCACTGGCCCTGCTACCCCTGGACCTGTTCCTCCTGATCCTGCTCCCCTGGGACCTGCTCCCTTTGGTCCTGCTCCCCCGGACTCTGCTCCTCCTGGCCCTTCTCCACTGGGCCCTACTCACCCCTGGACCTGCTCTCTGGACCCTGGAATCCCTCTGTCCCGCTCCCCCTGGTCCCTCATCCACCTGTTCCTGCTCTCCTTGTCCTGCTACCCTGGTTTTGTTTCCCGTGCCCCAACTTAATGTGGGATCTGCTCCCCCTAGCCAAGCTCTCCTGGGTCTTTCTTCCCGTAGGCCTTCTTTCTATGGGGCCTGCTCCATGTGGTCCTGCTCCTCCAGGGCCCTACTCCCACTGGCCCTTCTCACCTGGGCCCTGCTCACCCCAGTCCTGGTTCCTTGGGTCCTACGACCCTGGACCTGCTCTCCTTGGTTCTATTTCCCCTGGCCTGCTCCCCTGGGCACAGATCCTCCCTGTCCCTGCTCCGCTGGGCTGTGCTCCTCTGGTACTGCTACCCCAGGGACCTGCTCCTCCTGGCCCTGCTCTCCTGGACCCTGCTCCCCAGATTCTCCTGTCCTTTGGCCCTCTTCCCCCTGGCCCTGTTCCCCTGCGCCATATTCCCTCCAGTCCTGTTCCCCTGGGCCCTTCTTCCCCTGGGCCCTGCTCCCCATGGGCCCAGCTCCCCCGGGCCCTTATCCCCCTGTTCCCTGCTTCTACTGGGTTCTGCTTCCCCTGGCCCTGCTCCCTATTGCCCTCCTTCCCTGGCCCTCCTCCCCTGGGACCTGCTGTCCCTGGTACTGCTCTCACTGGGCCCTTGTCCCCCTAGCCCTTTTCTCCCTGGCTATGCTCCCTGGGTCCTGCTCCTCTGGTAACTTCTTTCCCTGGCCCTACTCCCTGTAGGCACTGTTCCCCTTAGCCCTGCTCTCCTGGACTCTGCACCCCCTGGTCCTCCTCTCCCTGGGCCCTGCTCTGCCCAGTCCTGCTCCTCCTGGGTTATGCTCCTCATAGTCCTACTCCCTTGGGCCCTACTTCCCGCAGTCCTGCTCCCCTGGGCCCTGCACACCAGGCCCTGCTCCCCTGGCCCTGCTCTTCTGGGCCTTGTTTCCCTTGGCCTTCTCCCCTGGGCTCTGCTCCCCCTGGCTCTGCTCCTCTAGGCCCTCCTACCCTGGGCCCTGCTCCTCTGGTGCTGCTTTCCTGGACCTACCGCCCCTTTGGCCTTGCTCCCCCGGTCCTGTTTCCTGGGCTCTACTCCCTATGGAACTGGCCCCGCTGACCCTCCTCTCCTAGGCCCTGCTTCCCTGTGCCCTGCTACTCCAAACTCTGCTACCCCTGACTCTGCTCCCCCTGGTCCTACTCCCTATGGGCTCTGCTCCCCCTAGACCATGCCCCTGAGCCATGCTCCTCCAACCACTCTTCCCCATGGGACCTGCTCCCCTGGGCCTGAACTCCGGGGCCCTGCACCCCCATGTACTTCTCTCCCTGGGCCCTTCTACCCTTGGCCATTTTTATCCTGGCCCTAGTATCCATGGCCCTGCTCCCCCGGAACATGCTCTCCCTGATACTGTTCCCCATTGGCCCTACTCCCTCCGGCCCTCCTCCCTGTGGCTCTGCACTCCCTAGCCCTGCTCTCCTGGGCCCTGATCCCCTTGGTCCTCCTCTTCCTGGACCCTGATCCACCTGACCCTGGTTCTGCTCCCCTGGGCCCTACTCCCTCCAGTCTTGCTCCCCAGGGCCCTGCTCCCACTGGTTATACTCCTCCTGGAATTTGGTCAACCTGGAACGTGCTCCCACTTGGCCTGCTCCCCTGGGCCCTGCACCCCTTGTGTCCTGCTTCCCCTGGCCTGCTCCCCATGGGCCCTTTCGCCCTAGCCCTGCTCCCCATGGGCCCTGTTCTTCTGGTCCCTGCTAACCCTGGGCCTGCTCCCCTGGGACATACTCCTCCTTGGCTCTGATCCTCTGTGCCCTATTCCCCTTGGGACCTTCCACCTTGGGCCCTGCTCCTTCTGGTATTGCTCCCCATGGGCTCTGCTCCCCCGAACCCTTCTTCCCCTGTTCTCTGCTTCTCCTGGACCCTGAGCCCCCTAGCCATGCTACTCCTTACCCTGTTCCCCCTGGCTCTGAACCTCTGGGCCCTACTCCCCTGAGCTTTGCTCCTCTGTGGCCCTGCTCCCCTGGGCCATGCTCCCTCTGGTCCTGCTAACTCAGGCTGTATTCCCCCTGACCCTGCTCTCCTGGTCCCAGCTCTATTTGGCCCTGCTCCCTCTGGTCCTGATTTCCTGGGTGACTGCTCCCCCTTGCGTTGGGCCCTTCTCCCCCTGGCCCTAATCCCTTGGTTCTGCTCTCCTTGTGGCCTGCTCCACTTGGTCCTGATAACCATGGCCCTGCTCCCCATGGGGCTTGCTCCTCCTGGACCTAACCCCTGGCACTGCACCCCCTGGCCCTGCTCCCCTGGGTCCGGCTACTAATAAGCCCTGCTTCCCCTTGCCCTGCTTCCCTTGACCCTGCTCCTTCTTGGCCCTGCTCCCCCGAGCCCTGCTCCCACTGGGTCCTGCTCTCCATGGGCTCTGCTACCCATGGTCTTGCCCCATATGGTCCATAATACCCCTGACCCTATTCTCCCTGATTTCTGATTCTCCTTGGCCCTGCTCCTCCTGGCCCTGCTTTCCTGGACCCTGCTCCCCACTGGGCTCACCTCTTCCTGTGTACTGCTCCCGCTTAGCCCTGCTCGCCCTGTTCCTGCTTCCCTGGGCCCCATTCCATCTGGCCCTGTTCACCTGGCCCTGCTTTCCTGGGCCCAACTTCCCCTGGCCCTACTCCCCTGGGCCATGCTCCTCTGCACCCTACTTCCCCTGGACCCTTCACCCCTGGGCCCTGCTCCACCTCATCTTGCTCTGCATGGGCCCTGCTCCCCTGGGCCCTTCTCCCCCTGTTCCCTGCTTCTCTTGGGCCTTGCTCCAGCTATCCCAGCTCCCCCTTGCCCTACTTCCCCGGGACCAGCTCCTGCAGGACCTGCTCCCCCTGGTAATGATCTCCCTGGGCCCTTTTCCGCCTGGGCCCTGCTCTCCTGGCCCTTCTCCTCCTGGCTCTACTCCCTGTGGGCTCTGCACCCCTAGACTTGCTCTCCTTATCCCAGGTCCTCTAATACTCCTCTCCCTGGACCCTGCCCCACCTGCTCCTCTTGGGCCCTGCCCACCCTGGCTCTGTCCCCTGGGCCCTACTCCCTCCAGTCCTGCTCCCCTGTTCCTGCTCCCCTGACTCTGTTACCCACGGCCCTGCTCTCTGGGCCTGCTCCCCCTGGCCCTGCTTCCCTGGGCCCTGTTATCCTGGGCCCTGCTCCCCCCTGGGCCCTTTTCCTCCTGGCCCTGCTCTGCTGGGCCCTTCTCCCCCTTGGGCCCTGCTCCTCGTGGCACTGCTCACTGAGTCCCGCTCTTCCCTGGTCCAGCTCTTGGGCTCTGCTCCCCCTGGGCCCTGTTTTCCCTGTGCCCTGCTCCCCCTAGGCCCTGCTCCTCCTGGTCCTGTTCCCCATTTGCCCTGCTCACCTGTACTGCTCTCCCTGCCCCTACTCTCTGTGGGCTCTGCTATCCCTAGCACTGATCTACTGGGCTCTGCTACCCCTGGACCTCCTCTCCCTGGGCCCTGCTCCCCCCTGTCCTGCTTACCCTAGGACCCTGCTGTCCCTGACCCTGCTGTCCCTCGCACTGCTTCCCCGTGGCCTGCTCCCCCGGTACCTGCTCCTCCTGGTACTGCTCAACCTATAACCTGCTTCTCCTGGCCCTGCTCCCATGTGCCCTGCTCCCATGTGCCCTACTCCCCCTGGGCTCTGTTTCCCCTGAGCACTGCAACTTCTTGGCCCTGCTCTCCCTGGTCCTGCTTCCTTGGGCCCCGCTCCCACTGGCACTGCGCCCCCTGGACCTGTTCCTCCTGATCCTGCACCCCTGGGACCTGCTCCCTCTGGTCCTGCTTCCCCAGACCCTGCTCCTCCTGGCCGTTCTTCACTGGGCCCTGCTCACCCCTGGACCTGCTCTCTGCGCCCTGCTTCCCCTGATTTGCTTCCATGGAACCTGGTTCCTTTGTGCCCCGCTCCCCCTGGTCCCTCCTCCCCCTGGTCCTGCTCTCCATTGTCCCTGATACCCTGGTTTTGCTTCCCGTGCCCCAACTCCCTGTGGGATCTGCTCTTCCTAGCCATGCTCTCCTGGGCCTTTCTCCCCGTAGGCCTCCTTTCTATGGGGCCTGCTCCACGTGGTCCTGCACCTTCTGGGCCCAGCTCCCACTGGCCCTTCTCCCCTGGGCCCTGCTCCCCCGAGTCCTGGTTCCTTGGGCCCTACGACCCTGGACCTGCTCTCCTTGGTCCTATACCCCCTGGCCTGCTCCCCTGGGCCCTGAACCTCCCTGTCCCTGCTCCCCTGGGCTGTGCTCCTCTAGTACTGCTACCCCGGGGCTCTGCTCCTACTAGCCCTGCTCTCCTGGGCACTGCTCCCCAGATCCTCCTGTCCTTTGGCCCTCTTCCAGCTGGCCCTGTTCCCCTGGGCCCTATTCCCTCCAGTCCTGTTCCCCTGGGCCCTTCATCCCTTGGGCCCTGCTCCCCATGGGCCCAACTCCCCCGGGCCCTAATCCCCCTGTTCCCTGCTTCTCCTGGGTTCTGCTTCCCCTGGCCCTGCTGCCTATTGCCCTGCTTCCCTGGCCCTCCTCCCCTGGGACTTGCTATCCCTAGTACTGCTCTCACTGGGCCCTTGTCCCCCTTGCCCTTTTCTCCCTGGCTATGCTCCCCTGGGCCTTGCTTCTCTGGTAACTTCTTTCCCTGGCCCTACTCCCTGTAGGCACTGTTCCCCTTAGCCCTGCTCTCCTGGGCTCTGCACCCCCTGATCCTCTTCTCCCTGGGCCCTGCTCTGCCCAGTCAGGCTCCACCTGGGTGCTGCTCCTCATGGTCCTGCTCCCTTGAGCCCTACCTCCCGCAGTCCTGCTCCCCTGGGCCCTGCACACCAGGCCCTGCTCCCCTGAGCCCTGCTCTTCTGGGCCTTGCTTCCCTTGGCCTTCTCCCCTGGGCTCTGCTCCCCCTGGCTCTGCTCCTCTAGGCCCTCCTACCCTGGGCCCTGCTCCCTCTGGTCCTGCTTTCCTGGACCTACCGCCCCTTTGGCCTTGCTCCCCTGGTCCTGTTTCCTGGGCTCTACTCCCTATGGAACTGGCCCCCCTGGCCCTCCTCTCCTAGGCCCTGCTTCCCTGTGCCCTGCTACTCCAAACTCTGCTACCCCTGACTCTGCTCCCCTGGCCCTACTCCCTATGGGCTCTACTCCCCCTAGACCATGCCCCTGAGCCATGCACCTCCAAACGCTGCTCCCCATGGGACCTGCTCCCCTGGGCCTGAACTCCGGGGCCCTGCACCCCCATGTACTTCTCTCCCTGGGTCCTTCTACACTTGGCCCTTTTTATCCTGGCCCTACTTTCCATGGCCCTGCTCCCCCGAGCCATGCTCTCCCTGATAATGTTCTGATTGGCCCTACTCCCTCCGGCCCTCCTCCCTGTGGGCTCTGCACTCCCTAGCCCTACTCTGTTGGGCCCTGCTCCCCTTGGTCCTCCTCTTCCTGGACCCTGATCCACCTGGCCCTGGTTCTGCTCCCCTGGGCCTTACTCCCTCCAGTCTTGCTCCCCAGGGCCCTGCTCCCCCTGGTTATGCCCCTCCTGGGCCTTGGTCTTCCTGGAACTCGCTCCCACTTGGCCTGCTCCCCTGGGCCCTACACTCCTTGTGTCCTGTTTCCCCTGGTCCTGCTCCCCATGGGCCCTTTCACCCTGGCCCTGCTACCCATGGGCCCTGTTCTTCTGGTCCCTGTTTTCCCTGGGCCTGCTCCCCTGGACCATACTCCTCCTTGGCTCTGCTCCCCTGTGCCGTATTCCCCCTGGGACCTTCCCACTTGGGCCCAGCTGCCCCTGGTATTGCTCCGCATGGACTCTGCTCCCCCGGACCCTTCTTCCCCTGTTCTCTGCTTCTCCTGGGCCCTGATCTCCCTAGCCATGCTCCTCCTTGCCCTGTTCCCGCTGTCTCTGCACCTCTGGGCCCTACTCCCCTGAGCTGTGCTCCTCTGTGGCCCCTCTCCCCTGGGCCATGCTCCCTCTGGTCTTGCTCACTCAGGCTGTATTCCCCCTGACCCTGCTCCCCTGGGCCCAGCGCTATTAGGCCCTGCTTTCTCGGGTCCTTATTTCCTGGGTGACTGCTCCCCCTTGCATTGGGCCCTTCTCCCCGTGGCCATAAACCCTGGTTCTGCTCTCCTTGTGTCCTGCTCCACTTGGTCCTGATAGCCATGGCCCTGCTCCCCAACGAGCTTGCTCCTCCTGGACCTAACCCCTGGCCCTGCACCCCCTGGCCCCGCTCCCCTGGGCCCTGCTCCTCCTCAGCCCTGCTTTCCCTGGCCCTGGTTCCCTTGACCCTGCTCCTTCTGGGCCCTGCTCCCCTGAGCCCTGCTCCCCCTGGGTCCTGCTCTCCGTGGGCTCTGTTTCCCATGGTCTTGCCCCAAATGGTCCGTAATACCCCGGACCCTATTCTCCCTGATTTCTGATTCTCCTGGGCCCTGCTCCTCCTGGCCCTGCTTTCCTGGGCCCTGCTCCGCACAGGGCTCACCTCTTCCTGAGTCCTGCTCCCGCTTAGCCCTATTCGCCCTGTTCTTGCTTCCCCGGGCCCCATTCCCTCTGGCCCTGCTCACCAGGCCCTGCTTTTCTGGGCCCAACTTCCCCTGGCCCTGCTCCCTTGGGCCATGCTCCTCTGCTCCCTACTTCCACTGTACCCTTCCCCCCTGGGCCCTTCTCCACCTCATCTTGCTCTGCATGGGCCCTGCTCTACTGGGCCCTTCTCCCCCTGTTCCCTGCTTCTCTTGGGGTTGCTCCCCCTATCCCAGCTCCCCCTTGCCCTACTTCCCCGGGGCCGGCACCACCAGAACCTGCTCCCTCTGGTAATGTTCTCCCTGGGCCCTTTTCCGCCTAGGCCCTGCTCCCCTGGCCCATCTCCTCCTGGCTCTGCTCCCTGTGGGCTCTGCACCCCTAGCCTTGCTCTCCTTATCCCTGGTCCTCTTATACTCCTCTCCCTGGACCTTGCTCCAACTGCTCCATCTGGGCCCTGCCCACCCTGGCCCTGTCCCCTGAGCCCTACTCCCCCCAGGCCTGCTCCCCTGTTCCTGCTCCCCTGACTCTGTTCCCCAGGGCCCTGCTCTCTGTGCCTGCTCCCCCTGGCCCTGCTCCCCTGGGCCCTCCTCTCCTGGGCCCTGCCCCCGCTGGGCCCTTTTCCTCTTGGCCCTGCTCTGCTGGGCCCTTCTCTCCCTTGGGCCCTGCTCCTCGTGGCACTGCTCACTGGGTCCCGCTCTCCCCTGCTCCTGCTCTTGGGCTCTGCTCCCCCTGGCCCTGTTTTCCCTGTGCCCTGCTCCCCCTAGGACCTGTTCCCCCTGGATCCTGCTCGCCCTGGTCCTGTTCCTCATGGGCCCTGCTCACCTGTACTGCTCTCCGTGCCCGAACTCCCTGTGGGCTCTGCTATCCCTAGCACTGATCTACTGGGCTGTGCTACCCCTGGCTCTCCTCTCTCTGGGCCCTGCTCCCCGCTGTCCTGCTTACCCTAGGACCCTGCTGTCCCTAGCCCTGCTGTCCCTCGCACTGTTTCCCCGGGGCCTGCTCCCCCGGTACCTGCTCCTCCTGGGACTGCTCCCCCTGGGACCTGCTCCTCCTGGCCCTGCTCCCATGTGCCCTGTTCCCCCTGGGCTCTGATCCCCTTGAGCACTGCAACTTCTTGGCTGCTCTCCCTGGTTCTGCTTCCTTGGGCCCCGCTCCCACAGGCCCTGCTCCCCCTGGACCTGTTCCTCCTGATACTGCTCCCCTGGGTTCTGCTCCCTCTGGTCCTGCTCCCCCGAACCCTGCTCCTCCTGGCCCTTCTCCACTAGGCCCTGCTCACCCCTGGACCAGCTCTCTGGGCCCGCTTTCCCTATTTTTTCATCCCTGCAACCTGTTTCCCCTGTGTCCCGCTCCCCCTGGTCTTGCTCTCCATTGTCCCTGCTACCCTGGTTTTGCTTCCCGTGCCCCAGCTCCCTGTGGGATCTGCTCCCTCTAGCCATGATCTCCTGGGCCTTTCTCCCCGTAGGCCTCCTTTCTACGGGGCCTGCTCCACGTTGTCCTGCTCCTCCCGGCCGTGCTCCCACTGGCCCTTCTCCCCTGGGCCCTGATCCCCCTAGTCCTGGTTCCTTGGGCTCTACGACCCTGGACCTGCTCTCCTGGGTCCTATTCCCCTTGGCCTGCTTCCCTGGGCCCTGTTCCTCCCTGTCCCTGCTCCCCTGGGCTGTGCTCCTCTGGTACTGCTACCCCTGGGCCCTGCTCCTCGTGGCCCTGCTCCGCTAGGCCCTTCTACCCGCTGGGCTCCACGACCCTTGAGCCCTGCTCCCCTGTCCCTACTCCCTCAGGCGCCAGTCCCTGTGGGCTCTGCTCCTACTATCCCTGCTGTCCTGCAATACCCCGGACCCTATTCTCCCTGATTTCTGATTCTCCTGGGCCCTGCTCCTTTTGGCCCTGCTTTCCTGGGCCCTGCTCCCCACTGGGCTCACCTCTTCCTGAGTCCTGCTCCCGCTTAGCCCTGCTCGCCCTTTTCCTGCTTCTCCGGGCCCCATTACCTCTGGCCCTCCTCACCTGGCCCTGCTTTCCTCGGCCCAACTTCCCCTGGCCCTGCTCTTCTGGGCCATGCTCCTCTCCACCCTACTTCCTCTGGACCCTTCCCCCCTGGACCCTGCCCCACCTGCTCCTCCTGGGCCCTGCCCACCCTGGCGCTGTCCCCTGGTCCCTACTCCCCCCAGTCCTGCTCCCCTGTTCCTGCTCCCCTGACTTTGTTCCCCAGGGCCGTGCTCTCTGGGCCTTCTCCCCCTGGCCCTGCTCCCCTGGCCCTGCTCCCCTGGGCCATGCTCTCCTGAGCCCTGCCCTCCCTGGGCTCTTTACCTCCTGGCCCTGCTCTGCTGGGCCCTTCCCCTTCTTGGGTCCGGCTCCTCGAGGCTCTGCTCACTGGATCCCGCTCTCCCCTAGTCCTGCTCTTGGGCTCTGCTCCCCCTGGGCTTTGTTTTCCCTGTGCCCTGCTCCCCCAAGGCCCTGCTCCCCCTAGTCCTGTTCCCCATGGGCCCTGCTCACCTGTACTGCTCTCCCTGCCCCTACTCCCTGTGGGCTCTGCTATCCCTAGCACAGATCTTCTGAGCTCTGCTAACCCTGGCCCTCCTCTCCCTGGGCCCTGCTCACCCCTGTCCTGCTTACCCTAGGACCCTGCTGTTCCTGGCCCTGCTGTCCCTCGCACTGCTTCTCCCCATGGTCTTGCCCCACATGGTCTGTAATACCCCGGACCCTATTCTCCCTGGTTTCTGATTCTCCTGGGCCCTGCTCCTCCTGGCCCTTCTCCACTGGGCCCTGCTCACCCCTGGACCTGCTCTCTGGGCCCTGCTTCCCCTGACTTTGCTTCCCTGGACCCTGGTTCCCCTGTGCCCCGCTCCCCCTGGTCCCTCCTCCCCCTGGTCCTGCTCTCCATTTTCCCTGCTACCCTGGTTTTGCTTCCGGTGCCCCAACTCCCTGTGGGATCTGCTCCCCCTAGCCATGCTCTCCTGGGCCTTTCTCCCCGTAGGCCTCCTTTCTATGGGGCCTGCTCCACGTGGTCCTGCTTCTCCTGGGCCCTGCTCCCCCCAGTCCTGGTTACTTGGACCCTAGGACCCTGGACCTGCTCTCCTTCGTCCTATTCCCGCTGGCCTGCTCCCCTGGGCCCTGACCCTCCCTGTCCCTGCTTCCCTGAAATGTGCTTCTCTAGTACTGCTACCCCTGGGCTCTGCTCCTACTAGCCCTGCTCTCCTGGGCCCTGCTCCCCAGATCCTCCTGTCCTTTGGCCGTCTTCCCCTTGGCCCTGTTCCCCTGGGCCCTATTCCCTCCAGTCCTGTTCCCCTGGGCCCTTCTTCCCCTGGGCCCTGCTCCCCATGGGCCCAGCTCCCCCTGGCCCTAATCCCCCTGTTCCCTGCTTCTCCTGGGTTCTGCTTCCCCTGGCCCTGCTCCCTATTGCCCTGCTTCCCTGGCCCTCCTCCTCTGGGACCTGCTATCCCTGGTACTGCTCTCACTGGGCCCTTGTCCCCCTTGCCCGTTTCTCCCTGGCTATGCTCCCCTGGGCCCTGCTCCTATGGTAACTTCTTTCCCTGGCCCTACTCCCTGTAGGCAATGTTCCCCTTAGCCATGCTCTCCTGGGCTCTGCATCCCCTGGTCCTACTCTCCCTGGGCCCTGCTCTGCCCGGTCCTGCTCCTCCTGGGTGTTGCTCCTCATGGTCCTGCTCCTTTGGGCCCTACTTCCCGCAGTCCTGCTCCCCTGGGCCCTGCACACCAGGCCCTGCTCCCCTGGTCCCTGCTCTTCTGGGCCGTGCTTCCCTTGGCCTTCTCCCCTGGGCTCTGCTCCCCCTGGCAATGCTCCCCCTGGCCCTTTTCTTCTGGCTCTACTCCCCCTGGCTCTGCTCCCATGGGGCCTGCAACTCTTGGACCTGATCTCCCTGGCCCTTCTCCCTTGTGTCCTGCTCTCCCTGGCCGTTATGCTTTGGGTCCTGCTCCCCCTGTGTCCTGCTCCCCTGGGACCAGCTCCCCCTATGTCCTGGTTCCCCTTGCCCTGCTCCCCTGGATTGTTCTTCCTTTGTCCCTGCTTCCCCTGGGCTCTGCTCCTCCTGGCCCTGCTCTCCTAGGTCCTGTTCTTCCCTTGGTTCTGCTCCCCCTGAGCCCTGCTCCCTCTATGCCCTGCTACCCTTGTTCTGCTTCCCTGGTCGGCTCTCCCTATGGCCATGTTCCACCTGGCCTTTTTTCCCCTGACCCTGCTTTCCTGGGCTTTGCTCCCCTTAGCCTTGCTCCCTTTGGTCTGTTCCCCCAGGCGCTGCTTCTCCTGGTTTTGCTCCCCTGGGCCCTGTTGCCCCCTGGGCCTGCTCCCCTTGGTTCTGTTCCCCTGGGCCCTAGTTTCCCTGTGACCTGCTCCCTTCTGGCCCTGCTCCCTGGGCTCTGCTCCCCCTGGTTCTGCTCCCCCTGGCACTTTTATCCTGGCTCTGCTCAATGGACCCTGCTCCTCATGAGTCCTGCTCCCCCAGTCTGTGCTCCCCTAGGCCCTGCTCCCCCTTGGACCTGCTCTCCCTAGTCCTGCTTCCACAGGCCCCACTCCCTCTGGCCCTGCTCTCCCTGGCCCTGCTCCCTGGGCCCTGATCCCCTGGTTCTGCGCCCCCTGGGACCTGCTCTTCTGGTCCTGCGCCCCCTGGCCCTACTCCCTGTGCCCTCTGCTCCCTCTAGCCCTGATCTCCTGGGGCCTGCTCCTCGTGGTCCTCCTCTCCCTTGGCCCTGCTCCCCTGTACCCTGCTCCCCCATACCCTGCTCCCCCAGGCCTTGCTCCCCGGGGCCCTACTCCCCCCAGTCCTACTCCCCTGGGCACTGCTTCTCCTGGTTCTGCTCGTCCTGGACCTTGTTCCCCTGGACTCTGCTCCCCCTGGGCCATGATCCCCCTGGGTCATGCTCCCCCTGGTCCTGCTTCCCTGGGCCCTGCTTCCCCTGGCCCTCTTTCCCAGACACTGCTCCCCAGGCCCTACTTTCCCAGGCCCTCTCCCCAAGTTCCTGCTCCCCCATGGCCCTGCTTCCCCAGGCCCTGCTTTCCCTAGACCTGTTCACCTTGGGCTCCGCTCCCTCTGGGTCAAGCTCCTCCTAGGACCTTCTCCCCTTGGTCCTGCTTCCCTGCTCCTAACTCCCCCTGGAACTGCTTGTCTGCACCTCATTCCCTTGGCCCTCCTCCCCCTGGCCCTATTCCCCTTGACCCGGCTCCCCTGTACCCTGCTCCCTCTGGTCCTGTTTTCCTGACCCTGCTCCCTATGGGCCCTGCTCCCTATGGGCCCTGCTCCCCATGGGCCAGGATCTTACTGGCCCTAATCCCTGGCCATGCTTCCCCTGACTCTACTCACCTGGGCCCTGCTCTCTTGGGTCCTGCTTCCCCTGGCCCTGCTCCCCTGGGGTCTATCCCCCTGGGCCCATCTCCCCCTAGACCCTGCTCCCCCTTCTTTGCTCCCCATAGGCCCTGGTAACCCGGGCACTTCTCCCCCCGTTCCCTGCTTCTCCTGGGCCCTACTCCCCATGGCCCTGCTCCCCCTGGCCCTTTTCTCCTTGGCTCTGCTCCCCTGGCCCTGCTCCTCTGGCACCTGCTCTCCCTGGCCCTTTTCCCCCTGGCCCTGCTCCCACTGTCCTGGTCTCCCTGGCCTGGCTCCCCTGGGCCCTGCTCCTCCTGGACCTGCTCCCCTGGGCCCTGCTCCCACCTGGCTGTGCTCCCTGGGCCTTGCTCCTATGGCACCTTCTCTCCCTGGCTGAGCTCCACTGGGCCCTGCTCCTCCTGGGCCCTGCTACCCTGCGCCCTGCTACACATGGGCCCTTCTCTCCCTGAGCCCTGCTCTCTATGGTCTTGCTCCACATGGGCCATGCTAACCCGGACCTAGCTCACCCTGTTCCCTGCTTCTCCTGGGCCCCGCTCCCCCTGTCTCTGCTCCCCCTTTCTCTGCTTCCCCTGTGCTTGCTTCCTCGGGCCCTGCACCCCTGGTACTGCACTCCCTGGGCCCTTCTCTCCCTGACCCTGATCCCCTTGGCCCTTTTCTCCCTGGATCTGCTCCCCTGGGCCCTGCTACTCTGGCACCTGCTCTCCCTGGCCCTTCTCCTCTTGGCCTTCCTCCCAGTGTCCTGCTCATCCTGGTCCTGCCCACCTGGGCCCTGCTCCTCCTGGACCTGCTTCCTTGGGCCCTGCTCCCATCTGGCCATGCTCCCTAGGCTTTCATCCCCCTGGTTAGGCTCCCCATGGGCCCTGGTTTCCCTGTGCCCCACTTCCACTGGGCCCTGCTTCCCCTGGGCCCTGCTGGCCCTGGTCCTGCTCAACATCGGCCCTGCTGCCCTGACTCTGCTCTCCCTGACCCTACTCCCTGTGGGTGCTGTTCCCCCTAGCCTTGCTCTCCTGGGCCCTGCTCCCTGTAGGCCTACTCTCCCTGGGCCCTGCTGCACCTGGTCCTACTCTTCCTGGACCCTGCTCCCCCAGTCCTGCTCCCCTGGCCCTTGCTCTCCCTGGGCCCTGCTGCCCCTTGGCCCTTCTCCCCTGGCCCTGCTTACACAGGCTCCCCCTGTGTTCTCCTCCCCCTGGCCCTGCTCCCCCTGGCCCAACTCCCTGTGGGCTCTGCTCCCCCTAGCCCTGCTCTCCTGGGCCCTACTCCCCCTGGTCCTCCACTCCCTGGGCCCTGCTCCATCTGGTCCTACCCCTCCCCAGGCCCTGCTCTCCCTGGACCTGCTCTCCTGAGCCCTTCTTCCCCCAGTCCTGCTCCCCTAGGCCCTACTTCCCGTGGTTCTGCTCCTCCTGGGCCCTGGTCCCCCTGGGCCCGTATCCCCCCTGGTACTGTTCCCTCTGGTCCTGCTTTCCCGGGCCCCAATCCCTCTAGCCCTGCTCCCTGTGGCATTGTTCCCACTGGGCCTGTTCCCCTGGGTCCTGCTACCCTGAGCCCTGCCCCCTCTGGTCCTGCTTTCCTGGGGGCTTCAACCCGTGGCACTTCTCCCCATGGGCCCTGCTCCCCCTGGCCCTAATTCCCTGGTCCTGCTATCCTTGGGACCTGCTCCTCCTGGTCCTGATAATCATGGCCCTGCTGCCCATGGGCCCTGCTCCTCCTGCCCCTAAAACATTGGCCCTGCTCCCCTGGACCCTGCTCCTCCTCGCCCCTTCTCCCCCTGGCCCTGTTCCCCATGGCCCTTTTTCCTGGCTTTGCTCCCCCTGGCTCTGATACCCCGGGTCCTGCTCCCCTGGGACCTGCTCTCCCTGGACCTACTCCACTGGGCCCTACTCCTGCTTTGTCCTTCTCCCTCTGTCCCGGCTCCGCTGGGCCCTGATCCCTCTGTGTCCTGCTTCCCTGGGACCCATCCCTCTGGCCCTGCTCCCCATGGCCCTGCTACCCTGGGCTTGCTCCTCCTGCCCTGCTCCCCTTGGCCCTGCTCCCCCCTGGCCCTGCTCCCTGAACCGTGCTACCCCTGGTTCTGCTCCCCCTGGGCCCTTGTTTCCCTGGGCCCTGCTCCCCCTGGTCCTGCTCCCCATGTTCTTGCTCCCCTGACCCTATTCCCTGTGGGCTCTGCTCCCCCTAGTTCTGCTCTCCTGGGCCATGCTCCCCCTGGTCTCTACTCACTGGGCCTTGTTCCACCTGGTCCTGCTCCCCTCAGGCCCTGATCCCTCTTGCCCTGCTTCCCTGGGCCCTAGTCTCCCCAGTCTTGCTCCCCTGGGTCCTGCTTCCCCTGTTTCTGCTCCTCCTGGGCCCTGGTCCCCCTGGGGCCCAGTCTCCATGGGCCCTGCTTTCCCTGTACCCTGTTTCACCTGGTCCTGCTTCCCTGGGCCCTGCTTTCCCTGGACCTTCTCTCCTGGCCCTGCTCCCCCAGGTCCTACTACCCGGGGTCCTGCTCCCCCGAGTCCTGCTCCCCCAGGTCTTGCTCCCTCTCATCCTGCTCCCGCCGTTCTGCTCATTCTGCTCCCCAGGTCTGCTCCTCCGGTTTCTCTCCACTTGGGCCCAATTACCCCTGGGTCTTTTTCCCCCCTGGTCCCGCTTCCCTGTGCCTCATTCCCCCTGGCCCTGATCCTCCTGGCCTTGTACCCCTGGCCCTGCTTTTCTGGGCCCTGCTCCCCTGGTCTTGCTCTTCTTGGACCATGTAACACCTGGTCCTATTCCCCACCCCATGCCCTACTCCCCTGTCACTGCTCCCCATGGGTTCTGCTCCTCCTGGCCCTAATCCCCTGGCCCTGCTCCCCTGGGCCGTTCTCTCCTGGGCACTGCTTTTTCTGCCCTGCTCCCCTGGGTTCTGCTCCACCTGGGCCCTGCTTCCTGGTGCCCTGCTCCTCCTGTTTTTGCTCACCATGGGCCCTGCCTCTCCTGCCCATAATCCCCTGGCCCTTCTCCTCCTTTCCTTGCTCTCTAGGGTCCTGTTATCTTGGTACCTGCTTCCCCTTGCCCTGTTCCCCTAGGCCCTGCTCCCCCGGCCCTGCTCCCATGGCCATGCTTTCCCTGGTCCTGATAACCATGGTCCTGCTTCCCATGGGCCCTGCATCCCCTGGACCTAATCCCCTGGGGCCTGCTCCCCTTGCCCCTGCTCCCCCTGGGCCATGCTACCCATGGTCTTGCTCCACATACGCTGTGCTACTCCAGGGCATGCTCCCCCTGTTCCCTGCTTCTTCTGGGCCCTGCTCCCACTGGCCCTGCTCCTCCTGGACCTGGTCTCCTGGGCCCTGCTCCCCCTGAGCTCCACTCCCCCTGAGCCCTGCTCCCCTTCATCCTGATTCCCCAGGTCTCACTCCCTCTGGCCCGGCTCTCCCTCGCCAGTTCCCCCTGGCCCCGCAATTCTGGGTCATGCTCTCCTGGGCCTTTTTCCTCCTGACCCTGCTACAATGGGTCCTGCTCCTCTTGCATTCTTCTCCCCCTGGACCTGCTCCCCTGAACCCTGCTCCCCCTGTGTCCTGCACTCCCTGGGCCTGTTCCCCTTGGGCCCTGCTCCTCCTGGCATTGCTTCACCCTGGGCTCTGCTCCCCCTTGGCCTTGCTCCCCCTTGGCCCTGCTCCCCTGATCCTCCTTCCCCAG
The DNA here is from genome assembly GCF_048772815.1 of Callospermophilus lateralis. Taxonomy (NCBI): domain Eukaryota; kingdom Metazoa; phylum Chordata; class Mammalia; order Rodentia; family Sciuridae; genus Callospermophilus; species Callospermophilus lateralis. The sequence goes on from NC_135321.1 coordinate 62,622,235, forward strand.
AGCCCACTCCCCCTGGCCCTGCTCCCCCTGGCTCTGTTTCCCTGGATCTGCTACCCTGGGCACTGCTCCCTCTGGTCCTGCTTCCCTTGGGCACTACTACTCCTGGCCCGGCTCCCCCCTGGTTTCTGCCCCCCACCCCGAACCTGTTTCCCCTTGATCCTGCTCCACTGGTCCTGCTTCCCATGTGTCCTGCTTTCCCTGGACTCTGCTCCTCCTTGCCCTGCTCCCCTGGGTCCTGTTCCCTGGGCCATGCCTCCACCTGTGCTTAAGTCATCCTGGGCGCTGCTCCCCCTTTGCCCTTCTCATCTTGGCCCTGCTAACCCTGGCTCTGTTTCCCTGGATCTGCTACCCTGGGCACTGCTCCCTCTGGTCCTGCTTCCCTTGGGCACTACTACTCCTGGCCCTGCTCCCCCCTGGGTTCTGCCCCGCCCCCCCGGAACTGTTCCCCCTTGATCCTGCTCCACTGGTCCTGCTTCCCATGTGTCCTGTTTTCCCTGGACTCTACTCCTCCTTGCCCTGCTCCCCTGGGTCCTGTTCCCTGGCCCTGCTCCCACCTGTGCTTTGGTCATCCTGTGTGCTGCACCTCCTTTGCCCTTCTCCCCCTGGCTCTGTTCCCCATGGCTCTGGTCCTCCTTGCCCTGCTCCCTTAGGACCTGCTCTCCCTTACCCTGATCCCCTGGGCCGTACTCCCATTGAGTCCTTTTCCCCCTGGCCCTCCTCCCCTGGGTCCTGCTCCCCCTGGGTCCTGCTCCCTCTGGCCCTGCTCCCCCATGGGCTCCAATCCCTCTGAGCCTTGATTTCCCTTGTCCCTGCTCTTCCTGGTCCTGCTTCCTCAGGCCCCACTCCCTCTGGCTCTGCTCCGCTAGGCCCTGTTCCACCTGGCCCTGCTCCCCTGGGCCCTGCACCCCCTGGCTCTTCTTGCCCTGGGCCCTAGATTCCCTGTGCCCCGCATCCCCTAGGCCCTGCTCCCCTGGGCCCTGCTCCCCCTGGCACTGCTCCCCATGGGCCCTGCGCCTCCTGGCCCTTCTCCACCTGGCCCTGCTCCCCTGGGCCCTACTCCCCCTGGGAACTGCTCCCCCTACACCCGCTCCCTGGGCCCTGCTCCTCCTGGACCCTCCTCCCCCTACCCCTGCTACCCTGGCCCAGCTCCCTCTGAACCTAATTCCCTGTGGGCTTTGAACCTAACTCCCTTCTCTCCTGGGCCCTGCTCCTCCTGGGCCCTAATCCCCTGTTCCCAGCTCTCCCCGGCCCTTCTCCTTCTGAGCCCTGCTCCCCATGGTCTTGCTCCACATGGGCTGTGCTACCCAGGGCCCTGCTCCCCCTGTTCCCTGCTTCTCCTGGGCCCTGCTCCCCCTGTTCCCTGCTTCTCCTGGGCCCTGCTCCCCCTGGTACTGTTCACCCTGGCTCTGTTGCCCTTGGCTCTGCTCCCTTGGCTCCTGCTCCCATTGTGTCCTCCTCCCCCTGGACCTACTCCTCTGAGCCCTGCACCCATGTGTCTTGCTCCCCCTGGTCCTGCCTCCCGTGCCCTGCTCCACCTGGCCCTGCTCCCCCATGGCCCTGCTCCCCCTGATTCTGCTCCCTCTCGGCCCTGATTTTCCTGTGCCCTGATCCCCCTGGTCCTTCTCCCCATGGGCCCAGTTTTCCTGGCCCTGATCCACCTGGCCCATCTCTCTGTGGGCTCTGCTCTCCCTAGCCTTGCTCTCCCGGGCCCTGATCCCCATAGGCCTCCTCTCCCTGGGCCCTGCTCCACCTGGTCCTGCTCCCCCTGGGCCATGCTTTCTCTCGCCCTGCTCCCTGAGGCCCTGCTCCCCGGGAAACTTCTCTCACTGGCCCTGCTCCTCTAGGCACTGCTCCCCTGGGCTGTACTCCTTCTGGCACTGCTCTTCCTGGGCCCTGCTCCCTCTGGCCCTACTCTCCTGGTCCCTGATCCCCACTGGGCTACGATCCCCCCTGAGCCCAGCTTCCCCTTGAGCCTGCTCCCCCTAGCCCTGCTCTCCTGGGCCCTACTCCCCCTGGTCCTCCACTCCCTGGGCCCTGCTCCATCTGGTCCTACCCCTCCCCAGGCCCTGCTCCCCCTGGACCTGCTCTCCTGAGCCCTTCTTCCCCCAGTCCTACTCCCCTAGGCCCTACTTCCCGTGGTTCTGCTCCTCCTGGGCCCTGGTCCCCCTGGGCCCCTATCCCCCCTGGTACTGTTCCCTCTGGTCCTGCTTTCCCGGGCCCCAATCCCTCTAGCCCTGCTCCCTGTGGCATTGTTCCCACTGGGCCTGTTCCCCTGGGTCCTGCTACCCTGAGCCCTGCCCCCTCTGGTCCTGCTTTCCTGGGGGCTTCAACCCGTGGCACTTCTCCCCATGGGCCCTGCTCCCCCTGGCCCTAATTCCCTGGTCCTGCTATCCTTGGGACCTGCTCCTCCTGGTCCTGATAATCATGGCCCTGCTGCCCATGGGCCCTGCTCCTCCTGCCCCTAATCCATTGGCCCTGCTCCCCTGGACCCTGCTCCTCCTCGCCCCTTCTCCCCCTGGCCCTGTTCCCCATGGCCCTTTTTCCTGGCTTTGCTCCCCCTGGCTCTGATACCCTGGGTCCTGCTCCCCTGGGACCTGCTCTCCCTGGACCTACTCCACTGGACCCTACTCCTGCTTTGTCCTTCTCCCTCTGTCCCAGCTCCGCTGGGCCCTGATCCCTCTGTGTCCTGCTTCCCTGGGACCCATCCCTCTGGCCCTGCTCCCCATGGCCCTGCTACCCTGGGCTTGCTCCTCCTGCCCTGCTCCCCTTGGCCCTGCTCCCCCCTGGCCCTGCTCCCTGAACCGTGCTACCCCTGGTTCTGCTCCCCCTGGACCCTTGTTTCCCTGGGCCCTGCTCCCCCTGGTCCTGCTCCCCATGTTCTTGCTCCCCTGGCCCTATTCCCTGTGGGCTCTGCTCCCCCTAGTTCTGCTCTCCTGGGCCATGCTCCCCCTGGTCTCTACTCACTGGGCCTTGTTCCACCTGGTCCTGCTCCCCTCAGGCCCTGATCCCTCTTGCCCTGCTTCCCTGGGCCCTAGTCTCCCCAGTCTTGCTCCCCTGGGTCCTGCTTCCCCTGTTTCTGCTCCTCCTGGGCCCTGGTCCCCCTGGGGCCCAGTCTCCATGGGCCCTGCTTTCCCTGTACCCTGTTTCACCTGGTCCTGCTTCCCTGGGCCCTGCTTTCCCTGGACCTTCTCTCCTGGCCCTGCTCCCCCAGGTCCTACTACCCGGGGTCCTGCTCCCTCGAGTCCTGCTCCCCCAGGTCTTGCTCCCTCTCATCCTGCTCCCGCCGTTCTGCTCATTCTGCTCCCCAGGTCTGCTCCTCCTGTTTCTCTCCACTTGGGCCCAATTACCCCTGGGTCTTTTTCCCCCCTGGTCCCGCTTCCCTGTGCCTCATTCCCCCTGGCCCTGATCCGCCTGGCCTTGTACCCCTGGCCCTGCTTTTCTGGGTCCTGCTCCCCTGGTCTTGCTCTTCTTGGACCATGTAACACCTGGTCCTATTCCCCACCCCATGCCCTACTCCCCTGTCACTGCTCCCCAGGGTTCTGCTCCTCCTGGCCCTAATCCCCTGGCCCTGCTCCCCTGGGCCGTTCTCTCCTGGGCACTGCTTCTTCTGCCCTGCTCCCCTGGGTTCTGCTCCACCTGGGCCCTGCTTCCTGGCGCCCTGCTCCTCCTGTTTTTGCTCACCATGGGCCCTGCTTCTCCTGGCCATAATCCCCTGGCCCTTCTCCTCCTTTCCTTGCTCTCTAGGGTCCTGTTATCTTGGTACCTGCTTCCCCTTGCCCTGTTCCCCTAGGCCCTGCTCCCCCGGCCCTGCTCCCATGGCCATGCTTTCCCTGGTCCTGATAACCATGGTCCTGCTTCCCATGGGCCCTGCATCCCCTGGACCTAATCCCCTGGGGCCTGCTCCCCTTGCCCCTGCTCCCCCTGGGCCGTGCTCTCCATGGTCTTGCTCCCCATAGCCTGTGCTACTCCAGGGCATGCTCCCCCTGTTCCCTGCTTCTTCTGGGCCCTGCTCCCACTGGCCCTGCTCCTCCTGGACCTGGTCTCCTGGGCCCTGCTCCCCCTGAGCTCCACTCCCCCTGAGCCCTGCTCCCCCTCATCCTGATTCCCCAGGTCTCACTCCCTCTGGCCCGGCTCTCCCTCGCCAGTTCCCCCTGGCCCCGCAATTCTGGGTCATGCTCTCCTGGGCCTTTTTCCTCCTGACCCTGCTACAATGGGCCCTGCTCCTCTTGCATTCTTCTCCCCCTGGACCTGCTCCCCTGAACCCTCCTCCCCCTGTGTCCTGCACTCCCTGGGCCTGTTCCCCTTGGGCCCTGCTCCTCCTGGCATTGCTTCACCCTGGGCTCTGCTCCCCCTTGGCCTTGCTCCCCCTTGGCCCTGCTCCCCTGATCCTCCTTCCCCAGAGCCCACTCCCCCTGGCCCTGCTCCCCCTGGCTCTGTTTCCCTGGATCTGCTACCCTGGGCACTGCTCCCTCTGGTCCTGCTTCCCTTGGGCACTACTACTCCTGGCCCGGCTCCCCCCTGGTTTCTGCCCCCCGCCCCGAACCTGTTTCCCCTTGATCCTGCTCCACTGGTCCTGCTTCCCATGTGTCCTGGTTTCCCTGGACTCTGCACCTCCTTGCCCTGCTCCCCTGGGTCCTGTTCCCTGGGTCATGCCTCCACCTGTGCTTTGGTCATCCTGGGCGCTGCTCCCCCTTTGCCCTTCTCCCCCTGACTCTGTTTCGCATGGCTCTGGTCCTCCTTGCCCTGCTCCCTTAGGACCTGCTCTCCCTTACCCTGGTCCCCTGGGCCCTACTCCCATTGAGTCCTTCTCCCCCTGGCCCTCCTCCCCTGGGTCCTGCTCCCCCTGGGTCCTGTTCCCCCTGGCCCTGTTCCCCCATGGGCTCCAATCCCTCTGAGCCTAGATTTCCCTTGTCCCTGCTCTTCCTGGTCCTGCTTCCTCAGGCCCCACTCCCTCTGGCTCTGCTCCGCTAGGCCCTGTTCCACCTGGCCCTGCTCCCCTGGGCCCTGCACCCCCTGGCTCTTCTTGCCCTGGGCCCTAGATTCCCTGTGCCCCGCTTCCCCTAGGCCCTGCTCCTCTGGGCCCTGCTCCCCCTGGCACTGCTCCCCATGGGCCCTGCGCCTCCTGGCCCTTCTCCACCTGGCCCTGCTCCCCTGGGCCCTACTCCCCCTAGGAACTGCTCCCCCTACACCCGCTCCCTGGGCCCTGCTCCTCCTGGACCCTCCTCCCCCTACCCCTGCTACCCTGGCCCAGCTCCCTCTGAACCTAATTCCCTGTGGGCTTTGAACCTAACTCCCTTCTCTCCTGGGCCCTGCTCCTCCTGGGCCCTAATCCCCTGTTCCCAGCTCTCCCCGGCCCTTCTCCTTCTGAGCCCTGCTCCCCATGGTCTTGCTCCACATGGGCTGTGCTACCCAGGGCCCTGCTCCCCCTGTTCCCTGCTTCTCCTGGGCCCTGCTCCCCCTGTTCCCTGCTTCTCCTGGGCCCTGCTCCCCCTGGTACTGTTCACCCTGGCTCTGTTGCCCTTGGCTCTGCTCCCTTGGCTCCTGCTCCCATTGTGTCCTCCTCCCCCTGGACCTACTCCTCTGAGCCCTGCACCCATGTGTCTTGCTCCCCCTGGTCCTGCCTCCCGTGCCCTGCTCCACCTGGCCCTGCTCCCCCATGGCCCTGCTCCCCCTGATTCTGCTCCCTCTCGGCCCTGATTTTCCTGTGCCCTGATCCCCCTGGTCCTACTCCCCATGGGCCCAGTTTTCCTGGCCCTGATCCACCTGGCCCATCTCTCTGTGGGCTCTGCTCTCCCTAGCCTTGCTCTCCCGGGCCCTGATTCCCATAGGCCTCCTCTCCCTGGGCCCTGCTCCACCTGGTCCTGCTCCTCCTGGGCCATGCTTTCCCTGGCCCTGCTCCCTGAGGCCCTGCTCCCCGGGAAACTTCTCTCACTGGCCCTGCTCCTCTAGGCACTGCTCCCCTGGGCTGTACTCCTTCTGGCACTGGTCTTCCTGGGCCCCGCTCCCTCTGGCCATGCTATCACTTGGCCCTGCTCCCCCTGGCCCTGCGCCCCTGGGCCCTGCTCCCCGTGTGTCCTGCTCTCTCTGGCCCTGCTCCCCTGGGCCCTGCTCCCTCGGGCCCTGCTCCTCCTGCCCTTGCTTCCCTGGGTCCTGCTCCCTACTGGTCTCCGCTCCCCATTGGGTCTGCTCCCCCTTGGCCCTGATCTCCTGGTCCTCTTTCCCCGGGCCCTGCTCCCCTTTGCCGTGCTCCTCCTGGCCCTGTTTCCCCTGGCCCTGACTCCTGGGCACTGCTTCTGCTGCTTGTGCTTCCCTTGGGGCCTGCTCCCCGTGGCCCTGTTCCCCTGGGTTGATCTTCCTATGGACCTGCTCGCCCTGGGCCCTGCCCCCCCTGGGCTCGACTCCCCCTGAGGCCTGGATTCCCTTATCCCTGCTCCCCCTGATCCTGCTTCCCTAGGCCTCACTCTCTCTGGCCTTGTTCCCCTGGGGCCTGCACCCTGAACCCCATGGTTCTTCTGCTCCTGGGCCCTGATTTCCATGTGCCTCCTTCCCCTAGGCCCAGCTCCCCCTGGGCCCTGCCCCTCCTGGCCATAATACCCTGGCCCTTCTCTCCTTAGCCCTGCTCCCCTGGGCCCTACTCCCCTGGGGCTTCTTCCTCTACCTCTGGTCCCCAGGACCCTGTTCCTCCTGGGCCCTCTTCCCCCTACCTTGCTCCGCTGGGCACTGCTCCTCTTGGTCATTGTCCCCTTGGACCCTGCTCTCCCTGGGCCTGCTCCCCCTGGTGCTGCACTCCCTTGGCCCTTCTCCCTCTGGCCTTATTCCTCCTGACACCCTCACCTCTGGGCCCTACTCCCTCCACTCCTGCTCCCCTCTTCGTGCTCCCCTGACTCTGTTCCTCAGGGCCCTGATCTCTGGGCCTGCTCCCCCTGACCCTGCTCCCCTGGGCCCTGCTCTCCTGGGCCCTGCCCCCCCTGGGCCCTTTTCCTCCTGGCCCTGCTCTGCTGGGCCCTTCTCCCCCTTGGTCCCTGCTCCTCATGGCACTGCTCACTGGGTCCTGCTCTCCCCTGGTCCTGCTCTTGGGCCCTGCTCCCCCTGGGCCCTGTTTTCCCTGTGCCCTGCTCTCCCTAGGCCCTGCTCCCCCTGGATCCTGTTCCCCTGGTCCTGTACCCTATGGGCCTTGCTCACCTGTACTTCTCTCCCTGCCTCTACTCTCTGTGGGCTCTGCTATCCCTAGCACTGATCTACTGGGCTCTGCTACCCCAAGCCCTCCTCTCACTGGGCCCTGCTCCCCCTGTTTTGCTTACCATAGGACCCTGCTGTTCCTGGCTCTGCTGTCCCTAGCACTGCTTTCCCTGGGCCTGCTCCCCGGGTACCTGCTCCTCCTGGTACTGCTCCCCCTGGTCTTGCTCCCCTTGGGCCCTGCACCTCATGCCCCTGCTCATATGTGCCCTGCTCCATGTGCCCTGCTCCCGCTTTGCTCGGTTCCCCCTGAGCACTGCAACTTCTTGGCCCTGCTCTTCATGGTCCTGTTCCTTGGGCCCTGCTCCCACTGGCCCTGCTGCCCCTGGACCTGTTCCTCCTGATCCTGCTCTCCTGGAACTGCTCCCTCTGGTCCTGCTCCCCCGAACCCTGCTCCTCCTGGTCCTTCTCCACTGGGCCCTGCTCACCCCTGGACCTGTTCTCTGGGCCCTGCTCCCCCTGATTTTTCTTCCCTGGACCCTGGTTCCTCTGTGCCCCGCTCCCACTGGTCCCTCCTCCCCCTGGTCATGCTCTCCATTGTCCCAGCTACCCTGGTTTTGCTTCCCGTACCCCAACTCCTTGTGGGATCTGCTCCCCCTAGCCATGCTCTCCTGGGCCTTTCTTTCTGTAGGCCTCCTTTCTATGGGGCCTGCTCCATGTGGTCATGCTCCTCCTGTGCCCTGCTCCCACTGGCCCTACTCGCCTGGGCCAAGCTCCACCCAATCCTAGTTCCTTGGGCCCTACGACCCTTGACCTGCTCTCCTGGGTCCTATTCCCCCTGGCCTGCTCCCCTGGGCCCTGATCCTCCCTGTCCCTGCTCCCCTGGGCTGTGCTCCTCTGGTACTGCTACCCCTGGGCCCTGATCCTCCTGGCCCTGCTCCGCTAGGCCCTTCTACCCCCTGTGCTCCGCGACCATTGAGCCCTGCTCCCCTGTCCCTGCTCCCTCAGGCCCCACTCCATGTGGACTCTGCTCCTACTAGCCCTGCTCTCCTGGGCCCTGCTCCCCAGATCCTCCTGTCCTTTGGCCCTCTTCCCCCTGGCCCTGTTCCCCTGGGCCCTATTCCCTCCAGTCCTGTTCCCCTGGGCCCCTCTTCCCATGGGCCCTGCTCCCCATGGGCCCAGCTCCCCTGGGCCCTTATCCCCCTGTTCCCTGCTTCTCTTGGGTTCTGGTTCCCCTGGCCCTGCTCCCTACTTCCCTGCTTCCCTGGGCCTCCTCACCTGGGACCT